>NC_089502.1:91526756-91866354 GCF_036850765.1 Saccopteryx bilineata
ATCTTGGAGATACCTTACCAGTCCAGGAATGCTTAACTTTGGGATTCTCATTTTGTGATTGAAAAATAAGCTAAAAAAGAAAAGAAAAGAAAAAGAAGAAAAATAAGCTCAACTTTAGGACACTATTCTTTGGGTTTTCTGTTCTATGTAGCAAAATTCAATTCTTCAACTGATACACATAGAATCCTATAATTCACTGAGGAATTAACCAAAGTTGTATTAGTAAAAAATATATCCAGTACCCTAGGTTCACTTAGCCTGAGTATCACATATTTGGCATCCATGTTTCCCCATGTCCATCACTACAGGCATGGTTAATCAGTCAGGGCACTCTCTCTCAATAAGTTGGGAGTATATCTACAAAACTATTTCAACTCCAAGTTTCGAGTGATCTATTGACCTCGCACCCAATACAGAAATTATTTTTTACTTTATCAACTTCAGTTTTTCCCAGCTCTAGAGTTCTAGGATTCCAAGACTAAATTACAGACCTTATAATGGAAAAAAGGTGTCAAGATTTCTATACTTGTCAAGTAACTCAGATCAAATTATATAATCTAATTCTATAACACCAGACAAGTCATATTTTCTTTAAAAATTTGTTCCTTCATTTTGTGAGATGGAAAAAATAGGAAAACTTAGTTACCGCATACAAAGTGAGTGTGGAAAAAACCCCACAACCATAAATTACTATGAACATGCAAATTAAATCTACAATATGTAATCAATTCTTCACAACTAGAATAATTTGCCATTAGAAATACTCAATATCTAAATTTAAATTCACTTTCAGAACATGGTTATGTTGTCCTATGTAGCAGTATAAAAAATGCTAAGAAAGAGTTCATTCTTCTGATTTTACACCAAAAAAATAATGGACTGGGGTGGTAAAAGCACAAAAAGATCAGGGATGTATCCTAAACATTTATTTCCACAGCTTTAATTCTACTGGACAGAAATAACACTGGCATTCATGAAAGAATTCAGTTTTTATTCTGTCGGGTAAATCTTTTTAAAAGAAAAAAGGAATGTAGTTTCATTATGTGTGAGGGAAGTTTATCAAACAAAGGGGAGAAATCTCTTCTGCTCATAGAATAAAATTTATAATAAGGTAAAAATAATGTATCGAGATTAAATCAGCAAATATTTGATAGACTACCAAATATAATGACTTGTCACTATTAAAATAGTGAGTAACCTACAGCCCCTACCCTCAGTGACAGCTGTGAAGTAACCCCTGAGATTTAAGTCTTAGTACCCAGGATAAAAATGTAATTGAAGTTTCAATGTGTAGAGAAGCTTTAGTAATATACAAAATGTACTCATTAATATCTCAAACTAGTCAGTGGCCTTTATTTTTTTTATTTTTTTTTTATTCATTTGGGGGGAGAGAGAGAGAGAGAGAGAGAGAGAGAGAGAGAGAGAGAGAGAAAGAGGGGAGGAGCAGGAAGCTTCAACTCCCATATGTGCCTTGACTGGGCAAGCCCAGGGTTTTGAACCCGCGACTTCAGTATTCCAGGTCGACGCTTTTATCCACTGCGTCACCACAGGTCAGGCATCAGTGGCCTTTAAAAGAGGATCTACATACATATTCCCAGCTTAAGTTCATTAAAGTTTTTCCAGTACTTCCTTTAATTTCATTTTTGAGACTTCAAAACCACTTAGAACCTCTTGGAAAGGCTAAAAATGTAACTTATAGAAGCTTGGAAACTGAGCAGACTTCACAAAGCAAACACCAACAATGTAAAGCAAATTATAAAGACATTTTTAAGGTCAAGCTTGCTCAGATCACTTATACACCAAATATAAAAATATAACAGATCCCCAGCATAGAAAATAAAAGGCATATGTGACTAGCACAATTGATCATTCTCCTTCAAGTGCTATAAATTAATGTGTCTAAATATTATAAAGGACCTTAGTTTTTAGATTAAAAACTTATTCTAAATTTTTTAGAATTAAAGTAGAGTGTATAGTTGGCATACCATATTGTATTAGTTTCAGGTGTACAACAATAAGTCTATTAGCCATCTATCAGTATGGAAATTATAATATTGACTATATTCCCTGTTATACACTATATCCATGTGTCTTATTTATTTTATAACTGGAACTTTGTTCCTCTTATTCCTCTTCACCTTTTCATCCAGCCCCTACCCCTGCAACTATGAATTTGTTTCTGTATTTACGAGTCTGCTTCTGTTCTGTTTGTTCATTTTTTTAAAAGATTTTATATATAGCCTGACTTGTGGTGGTGCAGTGATAAAGTGTCAACCTGGAATTCTGAGGTCACCGGTTTGAAACCCTGGGCTTGCCTGGTCAAGGCACATACAGGAGTTGATGCTTCCAGCTCCTCCCCCCTTCTCTCTCTCTCTCTAATGAATAATTCTCTAAAAATGAATAAATAAAATAAAATAAATTCTAAAAAGATTGTATATGTAAGTGAAATGATATGGTAGTTGTCTTTTCTCTGACTCATTTCACTCAGCATAATACCATTTAGGTCCACCCATGTTACTGTAAATGGCAAGACTACATTCCTTTTTATGGTTGAGTAATATTCCCCTGGATGTATGTGTGTGTATACATCTACATTACATCTTGTGTGTGTGTGTGTGTGTGTGCGCGCGCGCATGTATGTATGTGACAGAGACAGAGAGGAAGACAGATAGGGGCAGACAAACAGGAAAGAAGAGAGATGAGAAGCATCAATTCTTTGCTGCAGCACCTTAGTTGTTTATTGATTACTTCCTCATATGTGCCTTGACCAGGGGGCTACAGCAGAGCCAGTGACCACTTGCTCAAGCCAGTTACCTTGGGCTCAAGCTGGTGAGCATTGCTCAAATCAGAAGAGCCCATCCTCAAGCCGGCAACCACGAGGTTTCGAATCTGGGTCCTCCTCCGTGTCCCAATCTGACGCTCTACCCACTGCGCCCGCCTGGTGAGGCTCTACATCATAACTTTATCCACTCACCTATCAGTGGACACCTAGGTTTCTTTCACATCTAGGCAATTATACTTACAATGGTTGCAAATAATGCTGCAATTAATTAGTGTTTTAATTTCTTTTGGATAAATACCCAGAAGTGGAATTGCTGGGTCATAACCATGGTCCCATTTTTTATCTTTTCAAGAACCTCTATACTATATATTTTTTACAGTGGCTGCACCAAATTAAAATCTCACCAACAGTGCAAGCCTTTTATCCACATTAAAGGATCTTAGTTTTAAAAATGAACAAATAAAGGCATGCAAAGCAGAGTTACAGAATTTCAAGTTAAGAATCGAAACATTCTGGCTAGATGAGAAGATAAAAGCTTCTTTCAAAAACACAGCTACTGCCTGACCAGGTGGTGGCACAGTGAATAGAGTGTTGGACTGGGACGTGGAGGACCCAGGTTTGAAACCTCGAGGTCGCCAGCTTGAGCACGGGCTCATCTGGTTTGAGCAAGGCTCACCAGCTTGACCTGAAGGTCACTGGCTCGAGCAAGGGGTCACTCGGTCTGCTGTAGCCCCCCCTTCAAGGCACATATGAGAATCAATCAATGAACCACAATGAAGAACTGATGTTTCTCATCTCTCTCCCTTCCTGTCTGTCTGTCCCTATCTGTCACTCTCTCTGACTCTGTCTGTCTCTGCCCAAAAACAAACAAAAAAAACCCCAGCTACTTGCCATAGACAAAATTACTAGATATATCGTGTTGTGTAATCCAGCCTCCTACTGGGATAATGTGGATAAAAGCTCAGTAACTTTCTAAACAGCAATCTGCGTTAACAGGAATGCTTTAGCATGCTTTTGACACTAGGCACATATACCCATTATCAGGAGACATGCTAGAAGCTGTGATATTAAGATCTTTCTCTGTTGCTATACACAATGGGCACCAACTGAGATGATTTATAGCAGTGTTTTTCATACACCAGTGACTGGTGCTGGTCCGCCAGAAATTTCGCACTGATCCATGAAAGAGTTGAAAAACACTGATTTAGAGAACTGTAGAAGCAAAAACAGAAGATTTAAAATACATTGTATATTCTCCTGTACAAAGTGATCTGTACACTGCTACTTAATAAACTCTACTAGATTTTACTAAACTGGAAGTAGTGCCTTCTGAGGAAAATGGTAGAGAAATAAAAGTTGTAGAAAAAGATAAAAATAAAATACTGCATGATCTTCAAGATCAGCCATGTGGAAGAGAAATCAGAGCACTATAGACAGAATGTTTATGTCCCCCTAAAATTCATATGTTGAACCCTAATCCCCAATGTGATATTTGGAGATGGAGCCTTGGAGAGATCATTAGGTCTTGAGGGTAGAGCCCTCATGAATGGGATTAGTGCCCTTATAAAAGAGAAAGCTCTCTCTTCCCATCTGTCATGTGAGGATACATTGAGAAGATGTCCACAAGGAAGCACACCCTCATTAGACAACAAATCTTCCAGCACCTTGATTTAGACTTCCCAGCTTCCAGTACTGTGAAAATTAATGTCTGTTTTTTTGAGCCACCCAGTTTATGGTATCTTTGTTTTAGCAGGCCAAACAGACTATGATAGAGGGCAAATTTTTCACCACAAGTATATCCCAAATCAAGTCCTCCTAAATTCCCCATCTCCACCCCCAGCTTCTGACCAGGCAGCATTCCTCTTTTTCTAGGCTAGCTGAGTCCATATGGCATAGTGTTTTTTCTTGTACAAATATTTAGTTCCTAACCTAATACTCAAATATTTTAAATTTCTGAAGTCTTTATCTGCTACCTAAGCAAATAGAACTTGGTATGATACATCTGTACATTTCTAAGATAAATGCACTTAAATATTCTAGACGTGTTCTAGACAGATATACAGTAAAATGTCAAAATTTAATGTATCAAGTTAAAAAATTGTCTTGGATTCAAACATGGTAATGACAGAGATCAGGATACTTTTACCCTTTTCAGTAAATCATAAGACTTTTTATTTTAATGTATCAGGCACAGCAGGCTCAGCAGATATTGAATTAAAAGCTTAACAACACTCTTTTTGAGAGTTATACAAAGCAGTGTTATCTTTCTAATTAGTTTAAGCCCTGTCTCTGAGGGCACAGAAAACAAAATCAAATCTACTGAAACCATCAATCCAGTAAAATGCCATTTTTCCTCAGCTAATTCCAAATGAAGAAATATACCTCTAAAGAATAAAAACCTCAAAGCAGTAACAATATCAATCTACTGTCATATTTATCTGAGAAATACCAATACTTCTCAAATTCACACACAAAAAAATCACAACCTTCCACGTTTTCTTTCATCTTACTTTTCTATTCTGGAGTGAAAAAATAAGATTAACTACAGCTCTGACACACAGATTCTAATTTAGCCATCTGCTAAAAGATCATAAAGCCATCTGAAGTTTTAGACTACACAGCAGCCACAGGTAGCTCCAGATGGTCTGAAAACCTAAGGGACACTTGCTGCATTTGCTCTGCTATGCATGCTAGCAAGAACTCCTACCAGTAACCTAAGACTGCAAGAGGAGAAAAGGGCTTGCAATTGTTTGTTACTTTACAGAACAAGAAAAAAAAACAGCTATAAGAGAATAAGGCCCTCCAGCTGAAACACATTTCCTATGTTGGTTGGTTGTTGGTTTGCTCTAATACAATGTTGATGAGTCACTCTGAAGTGACTAACTTCTAATACAAATACATGTTGTTAAGATTAAATAGAACCTACCAACTGAAAACAATATTCTGAAAGTAAAATTCATACAATGGTCATTTAAAGAGAAAACATTTTACAATGTAAAATCAGCATAAATACCATTGTATGATAAAGTTTTCCACTAGTAAAATTTACTTCACAGCAGTTTCTTATGTGGAAAAAATCCCGTATTTTCCACATAATACTTGAAAGCTGTTCACAGCCTTAGACAGTATTAGACTCAGTATTTTACTAATTGACCTAATGCTATGGACCAAGAAAAAGCAATAATTACAGTGAGAGGTTGATTTATTCCAGAGAAAGGCTTACATGAAACATACCATAAATCAAAGGACTGACATAGCATAAGAATTTCCCAGCATAGACAGGTAAAATAGATGAGGGTAAATCATGCTTTCAAGTTTGATAGTATCTGTATAACTTGCTTAATTCTTCCCTTGTTAGCATACTCTTTATTAATAAACTACTTATGAACTGTTTATGTTTATTAAGCTGCTAAATAAATTACCTCACTAGTATCTACATAGAGAGCCTAGCTGTCCCTTAAAAGCATTTTGGGGGCAGGGCTTGGGGTCTAAAAAGGGGTTCCTTAAAAAATACCCACTTCTTGCCCTGGCCTGTTGGCTCAGTGGTAGAGCATCAGCCCAGTGTGTAGATGTCCCGGGTTCAATTCTTGGTCAGGACACAAAGGAGAAGCGACTATCTGCTTCTCCACCGTCCCCCTCTCCCTCTATCTCTCTCTTCTCCTCCCGCAGCCAAGGCCCCACTGGAGCAAGTTGGCCTAGGCACTGAGGATGGCACCATAGCCTCACCTCAGGTGCTAAAATGGCTCTGGTTGCAACAGAGCAAGGACCCCAGATAGGCAGATCATTGTTCCCTACTGGGCTTGACGGGTGGATCCTGATCAGGTTCATGAGGGAGTCTCTCTGCCTCCCCGCTTCTCACTTAAGAAAAATACAAAAAAAAAAGCTTACTTCTTGTTAATTCTGTCCTTAGCCATTTTCATTCCCAGTTCTCTTTTTCTCCTTAGCGTGTATGCATATAAAATCCCACTCTGTTTTCTACCTGCCTTGCCCTAATCCCCCAAGGACGGTACTGAATTTCCACTCCAAAGGCTAAACTAATTGTTGAGAACTAGAAATGACACTTTTGATCCGTGGCTTTTAAGAAAGCATTTACTATACTGGCAAAACATGGCACATTTTTTTGAAGATGGAAAATCTATTTAGATGCTTACTTCATACTGAAAAACAAAATAAATTTGAGATGAATCCAAGTTAAATGTAAGAAACCAAAACAGGCCCTGGCCAGTTGGCTCAGCGGTAGAGCGTTGGCCTGGCGTGCGGGGGACCGGGGTTCGATTCCCGGCCAGGGCACATAGGAGAAGCACCCATTTGCTTCTCCAAACCCCCTCCTTCCTCTCTGTCTCTCTCTTCCCCTCCTGCAGCCAAGGCTCCATTGGAGCAAAGATGGCACAGGCGCTGGGGATGGCTCCTTGGCCTCTGCCCCAGGCGCTAGAGTGGCTCTGGTCGCGGCAGAGCGACGCCCCGGAGGGGCAGAGCATCGCCCCCTGGTGGGCGTGCGGGGTGGATCCCGGTCGGGCGCATGCGGGAGTCTGTCTGACTGTCTTTACCCGTTTCCAGCTTCAGAAAAATACAAAAAAAAAAAGAGAGAGAAACCAAAACAAAGAGAAAATTCAGGTGAATTTCCACATGATTCCCAGGAAGGAATGGACTTTCTAAGCATCAAAACAATTACAGAAAAAATAAAGGGAAGAATTGACAGATTTTAACTATGGGAGAAGCTCTCCTGACCCCAATTCCATCAGTTTACATTGTCCCATTCCCCAGCTCCTGTGCAGAAACCAAATAAACACTCATAGCATGTTGACTATTCAGTGATAAGTCTATTGTGTAGTACACACCTGTCCTCGAGCCCTATAAATTAAGCTGCCTATTTACGAAGAGTTATGTTGATTCCCAAATGTGTTTTCTTTTATGCTAGTTGTGTACCTGTTACTGTAATTTTTAATTATAGGTAAATCAATTGAATGGGAGTGCAAAAAGAGAGGAACTGGTTAGAAAGACAAGATAAAGGTGATGCTGAATTAAATGTGGGTGACAAACCTGCAAAAGACTGGGGAATCTATAAAATATCTGAAAGAATTCTTCATCAATCATAGCTCACTAAGGTATCACTCTGCTTTAAGAAACCAAAACTAAAAAAAAAAGAAAGAAACCAAAACTAGAAATCACTGATAATGCATTTTGGATGAGATGTAAAGAAGAAATATGTATATACCGGTTGTAGATTTTTAATTAAGATTCATATTTAGGCCCTGGCCAGTTGGCTCAGCGGTAAAGCATCGGCCTGGCTTGTGGGGGACCCGGGTTCGATTCCCAGCCAGGGCACATAGGAGAAGCGCCCATTTGCTTCTCCACTCCCTCACCCTCCTTCCTCTCTCTCTCTTCCCCTCCCGCAGCCAAGGCTCCATTGGAGTAAAGATGGCACGGGCGCTGGGGATGGCTCCTTGGTCTCTGCCCCAGGCGCTAGAGTGGCTCTGGTCACGGCAGAGCGACGCCCCGGAGGGGCAGAGCATCGCCCCTGGTGGGCGTGCCAGGTGGATCCTGGTCGGGCGCATGCGGGAGTCTGTCTGACTGTCTCTCCCCGTTTCCAGCTTCCGAAAAATACAAAAAAAAAAAAAAGATTCATATTTAAAGAAAAGGGCAGCACAATATAAAATAATTAGCTCCTTAATGTGTATTCTGAAGCTTTAATGTTGAAGTATATAAGAAAACTTTTAAAAGATACCCCTCCCGAGCCCTGGCCGGTTGGCTTAGTGGTAGAGCGTCGGCCTGGCGTGCAGAGGTCCCAGGTTCGATTCCCGGCCAGGGCACACAGGAGAGGTGCCCATCTGCCTCTCCACCCCTCCGCCTTTCCTTCCTCTCTGTCTCTCTCTTCCCCTCCTGCAGCCAAGGCTCCATTGGAGCAAAGATGGCCTGGGTGCTGGGGATGGCTCCTTGGCCTCTGCCCCAGGCGCTAGAGTGGCTCTGGTCCTGGCAGAGCAACGCCCCGGAGGGGCAGGGCATTGCCCCCTAGTGGGCAGAGCGTCGCCCCCTGGTGGGCGTGCCTGGTGGCTCCCTGCCCAGCGCATGCGGGAGTCTGTCTGACTCTCTCCCCGTTTCCAGCTTCAGAAAAATTAAAAAAAAAAAGATACCCCTCCCTGTTAAACAGACCAGCTATGAGATCTAATCACACCAAATAACGAGACTTCTTCTGTATGATTATTAGTTTCCACATGTCTACTCATGAGGAAAATAAGAGTGAATTTGTAAGATAATAATAGCTTAATGTTTGATATATAAGTTTACATAAATTAGCAAGAAACTAGGCAATAATAGAAAATGGGGGAAAAACAAATCACCATTTACAGAAAGAATATAAAAAAATTAAACATTAAGAAAATGAACAGTTCCACTGGTTATTAAAAAGACACAAAATAGTTTAACAAGATAACATTTTTTACTTAACAGGTCAATGAAACTTAAGCAGTTAGCATGCTCAAAGTTGCCAAATGCACAGTGCAACAGATAGAAATACCATTTGCTGCTGAAAGAAGACATTTTGGTAGAACCTTTCGAGAGATATATCTGGCAACCTATGTCAAGAGGCTTAAAAACATATGTATATATATTCTTTGATGAGGCAATACCATTTCTGGAACGCCATTCTTAGAAAATAATCTGAAATCTGGATAAAGCTTTGGTAGTAAAATACCCCTAAAAGTGTTATTTATAATATTTTTAAATGTGGGGGGAAATCTTTATTCAACAAAAATTATTGTCAGGCATTGAAGATGAAGTAGTAAGGAAACAGTCCTAACCCTCTTTGAATTTTAGAGTCTGTTGAGAAAGGGAGATAAATTAAACAAGTAATTATCTGATGTCAACTAATTATCAAAGAACTTAGACATTCAAATGATGAGATGATATACAGACATCAAGGACATGAAAAAGTACTTATATTAAATTAAAGGCTATCAAACTATAAATAGGCATAAAAATACATTAAAAATCTAAGGCAGGGGCAGTACTTCTCATGGCAGAGTGAAGACCTTAGCTACTGATGATCCTAGGTTAAGACAAGCAGGGTCTGTTGCATTTTATCTTCGGGCTGCTTCCATTCCCTCCACTAGAAGTCTGTGGCATTGTAACTCTATGAACACTTGCCATTAAAGGGAGAAGACCTTACTTGGAGCTCCAAGCGAAAGGCCCACACCTGCAGCACTGTTGAAAAAAAGTAGGGATCCTTGGCAAACAATCAAACATCATAGCTGCCTAAACCTGCAATACTGGTTAGGGGCAAAGAAGACAAGCCAAACATGAAAAAGGGAGATCTGGGGAATGAGACAGCCATAGGGGGCTTAAAGCTCTGATATATTATTGGGGTTCTGGAAGGTTGGACACATGTGAGGCTCTGCATTCGATGCACTGTGGATAAAAAATAAGGACCAAGGAAAGAAGATAGCTTCCTAAGTTATCTACCAGAAGGACTTCACTGTTTGATTTGAAATTTCTGCACAAGTAAAAGTAATAGCCAAGGCAGACTTGTAAATTGCCTGAACTTTGAATGTGTGGGTTGGGGCACACAGTTAAAGTTCATTCATTTAATAATCCTACTACAATCTGGACATCATGCAAATACTAAGATAAAATAGCCCCACTCTTGCCTTTGAGCAGCTCGTATGTATTAGAAATGGTGGAAGCAGATGTCCAAGAAATAATGAGAAATCCAAGAAAAGAGAGGGTTTCAAGGGAGGAAGGGGCTTTTGATTAAACAGAGCTGATTGAATACAAGCATTTATATACCTCCCTATAGAAACCACGAGAGTGAAGAATAAGAAAAGATATAAACCAACAAAATCAAGGAAGTGGGTAAGAATCTGACAGCAAAGACATATTCATAAAATTTTAAATGAAAAGCATTTGGAAAAGAGGTAAATAACATGGTTGTGTCCTTCTTATTTCTGCCAAGTACCTGCTGAAAGGCAACTTATACTGAAAAATAAGCTAGTTTATTCTGAGGGCCCTAAAAAACAAGGTAAAAGCTCGAGAACTGCAGCTGCAGAGACATTTGAAGGAAGTAGGAATTTTTAAAAATGGGGGGGGGGTGCTGAAATTCCTTTTAAAAAGCAGCCAAACTCTCAAGATTCTTTCTTCTCAACAGAAGATCGAGCCTTTTCTCCACACAAAAAACTTAAAATTACTCTGTGGACAGGTTGAATCAAAGACTCCTGGAACTCAAGAATATCGACCATGCCCTGGCCGGTTGTCTCAGCGGTAGAGCGTCGGCCTGGCGTGCAGGGGAGCCGGGTTCGATTCCCGGCCAGGGCACATAGGAGAGGCGCCCATTTGCTTCTCTGCCCGCCCCCTTCCTCTCTGTCTCTCTCTTCCCCTCCTGCAGCGGAGGCTCCATTGGAGCAAAGATGGCCTGGGCGCTGGGGATGGCTCCTTGGCCTCTGCCCCAGGTGCTAGAGTGGCTCTGGTCACGGCAGAGCGACACCCCGGAGGGGCAGAGAATTGCCCCTGGTGGACGTGCAGGGTGGATCCCGGTCGGGCGCATGCAGGAGTCTGTCTGACGGTCTCTCCCCGTTTCCAGCTTCAGAAAAATACAAAAAAAAAAAGAAAAAAAAAGAAAAAAAGAATATCGACCATGACTGAGAATAGAAGTGGGATGGGATATCTTACTGAAAACACGGAGCAAGTAAGTCTATGTAGCCAATAGTGAAAGATCTAGCTTTCCAGGCTGGGCTTCTGAATACTAGATGCGAGCTTATTTCACCTAAATCCCCTACCACAAGAGATTCCATGAGTCCTATGTAGAACTGACTGGCTTAAGAAAAAAGAACTCACAGGGAGTTTCTCATAAATACCAAGTTCCTCCTCCCTCCGGCCATCATGCCACAGCAAAGCCCCAGTCAACAAGCCCCACTCATGAACACTAAGTTTCCAATCAACTTTTCCACAATAGAAAAAAACTGCTAAATTCTCTAACATGAAAGACAGGTACCAAGACTAAGAAACAGGAAAATAAAACTAAAGAAAACAGACAATATAGGGAAAAGTAAGTGTCAAAATAATTATAATTCCATTTTCTTCTCTTTCTCTTTGAGGACATTTAATAATGCATCCAAGAAACAATCAATCAGAGGGAAAAATACTAATTTTAGAAATGAATTACAGAACTGGAAAATATGTTGAAGGGACTAACTGAAAGTAAAACAAAGTGAAAAAACACAAAAAACATGAGATAAAACATAAAATTGAGGGGTAAAAATCCAAGAAATCTGAGTTTCAAAATAAAACATAAAAATAGATGGCAATACATTATCAAAGAATATAAGATAATTTTCCAGAACTGAAGAAAAAAAATGTCTTCAAATTGAAAGGCCCACTGAGTGCCCAAGAGAATAAATATAAAAGGATTGAGACCTAAATATATTATCATGAAATTTGAGAATTCCAGCAATAAAGAAAAAAATCTAAAAGGCTGGCAAAGAGAAAAACGGGGAAATGTCACAAAAGATTTGCAACTTTAAGGAGAACAATGTAGTAGTGGCTTCCAAACTCTGAAAGCAAATCATTTCCAACCTAGAATTCTATATCCTATTATCAATATAAACTATATTATATCTACATAACTAAATCAAAGGGCATAATAAAGACATTTTCTACATGGTGTACAGTGGTCCCTTGTCTATTAGGGGGTTAGGTTCCAGAATCCCCTGCGATAGGCGAAAATCCATGAAGTAGCAACCTTATTTTATTATTTACATACTAGCTGTACCTGGCCACGCGTTGCTGTGGCCCAGTCTGGTTAAATGGAAAAGGGAAAGTGCACATTTCTAATATGTTTAATTTCACAATGCTTGTGGGTATACAATATTTTTTGTTGTTCCATTGTCTGTGCAGATATAGAGATTGTCTGGTTTGCCGACTCTAGAACACACAACACATAATTGTCCATGTGAGAAGCAATCTGTGTGTAGATCTAAAGCACACAATTCTAAAGATTGGCCCTGAACTTTATTGATGGTGATTGCAAACGTCAATCGAATTGGGAACTGCAATCTCTAAAATTGAAATGGCATATCCGTTGGAATCATAGGAATGCGAGAAATGAGGACATCTCCACCTTTGAAAGGTCCTGTCAAGATTGTTGCTTCTACAACATTGCTCATTAATTTTTTACAGCACACAGACCCAAACACTTCGTGTTTTACCATGAAATCCATCAGCGATTTCAGCTTCTGTCTGAAAACACATGCTGTGATGTCATGCCTATCCACCGGCGATTGCCCAGGAAATAAGAGCTGTTGTATATCGTCCCAAACTGGATTGCATGTGAATGTAATGAATAGGTCTGGATGCCCGTAGTGATGAACATACGCAACTGCATCTTGAGCATACTCATGCATATGACGTGGACTGCCTGTATATGAAGATGGCAAAAACATTAGTCTTCCAACATTAGTTGTATTACCGTCATTTACAACTGCATCTCACAAATGAACGTATTCTTCAGAGTGAAGCTTGGTCTGATTCAAACAAATGAATATCAAACATTCTGTTTCAATTTTTGCATACATATCTACGATGTACTGGTGAAACAACTGACAGCATTTCAAAATGTGATTGTCTTCATTCATTAATCGGTATGAATAATAGTTCATTGCACTGCATTTCATATTTGTTTCTTCGCCACTGACTGGATTGATCATCTTAACGTTCAAGTGATATCCATCAGCACCATCCCAAAAAATGATTGGATATTGCAGGGCATCATAGCATTGATGAGTTTCTGCAACTTTTGTCAATTGATTGTTTCTCTGATAAAGAACAATTATCTCTAGGTTGGAATTGATCTCCGACTACAACAATTGCCACTTCATCTATAGTTAGAGCATTGAATCTTCGCACATATTCTCCAGCAGCTGTTTTGTCAGCATGAATAACAATCTTGTGTGTATCAGATGGCATCATGTCAATTGCTATTTTGAACAAACGCACTAAATTGGGGGGTTTTTTTGGTGAAGAAGCTCTTGCAGTTGGAAAACAATGGACTTTTTTATGCCAGTAGAAATTCCGCTGCATGCATTCAATTCATCATTGCCATCACCGATGAAATACATTTGTAGGAATTTATGTTGACCATCTGGGAACAGAAGCAGGCAGCGGCTTTATGATACATTTGTCCTTTCACTTTGAAAGTTGGCATGAATTGAGTTGTTACGATGTCTGTGCTGATTACGTCATTTGGAAACATGAGTTCTATTTCCTGATGTTAGATAGGAAATGCTTTGATTTGGCAGTATATCCGGCAAGTAAAGTTTTTAATGGCTCTGGCGGTTCTCCAAGTTGAGGCAGTTAAATTTTTCTGGGGGCACAACACATTCCTTTCATTTCTCCATTAAATTTCAGAGCCTTGCTGTGGACAAGGCCCACTGGGGGTGAGGACGATGGAGATGCAAAGACCCGACTCCGGGGACCAGGTTCAGTGATGCAGATCCACTTCATTAAGAAAGTAAGCTAGCTTATATACATGGGTTCAGCCAATAGAATGTTACAGCAGGGCAAATGGCCAAAAAAGGTTAGGAGGCTGCCTGGTTAGCACTGAGTCATTTTCGTATAGCGGGCGAGCTCCCTTTCTGGGTGTGCCCAGGAGGGTTCGGGGAGCTGGAGTATTCTCACAGCATTGCATCAGCCATAGCTGCTAGGTAAATGCTCTGCTATCTACCTACATTCCCTCGTCTCTTTTAATTAAGGCCAGTTGAACTTGCTTGATGACTGCTTGTTGCTGTTGTAGCTTCTGAATGCTACGCATTATGCAATGAAACCCTAGTAGAACTAAAACAACTATAGTACTATAGTACCTATTATACTATATGCTAATAGATTAGCTGGATTAAACAACAAGACAAGCTTCTGTAATGTTTGACTAGTTAGGAAATAGAACGGGGGTCTTAAACAGAGGATTCCTCCTGGGGGTCAGGATGTCATTTCCCTCCCATTGTGTTACAGAGACCTTCTAGGTGCCATTAAACACAGTTCCATTTTGATTGTAAAAAATGGACATAGGTCCATGCACGCCTCCTTCCCACAAAGGTCCCAGCGTCCAAACATGGAACCGATGGCTTGCCGTGGGCTGCGTACTACATATGGTTGCATTCTGTCTCTCAGCTTCCAATGCCAAACTTCGAGGTTGATGGTCTGCGTATCCAGGCCAAAGGCAATGCGGCAGTCTCTCCAGGGAATTCCTTCTCTCGGGAGTGTTCTTAGATGTTTGTCATACAGGAACGGGCAAAGAGGCGACCCTGGGAAGGCAAGGTTAGCGGGGCAGGCCCAGCTGTTGGTAGCTAGGGGGAGGAGGGCTTGTAGGCCAAGTACTGAGCCTTGGTTGGTAGTACCATTTTCAGCAAAGTCCCCTGTAGTATGATTTCGAAGGAGGACCTACCCCTCCAAGGGGACAGTGTTATTATTCAGAGTAACCTTAAGTAGCATTGGGTCACTGAGGTTACACCATATAGTGCCATTCCACTGTTGGGATTCCTGGCCACTATTGTCACAAGGGAGACTAAGGGAGCAGTTACTGGAATATACTGCTAGAAACTGTGGGCTATTAACTTCAACAGGCATAATTATGCCAGGGTGGGGAACAGCCACCCAGATGTGAGGATCTCCTCAGGCCTGGGAGTTCGCTGTGTTAATGGCACACATGAGGAGGAACAGAGTGCCTGGGCCTGGAGGCCCGGCAGGGGCCATTCTCTGGGCCTGCCCCACCAAAGCCTCCATATCCCCCCAGGTGGTGGGGCGTGCACTCCAGCCGTGTGGTCTTCTTCTGGAGCACTGAGGACCTCCTCCCCTCAGGCGTAGTCTGTGTTGAGGAGGTCAGGGCTGTGGTTTTGGACGGGTGAAGACTGAACCACTTAGTGGGTGCCCAAGAAACCCTGCTAAGCAGGTTGGGGGTTCCTGGGATCCAAATTGGCTGAAAAACACAAGCATAATCTCTCCCTTGCATTAGAAGAGGGTGTGATCCCCACTGTGCCGTGGCTGTGTCCTTCCAGCGTCATTTCAAGGGGGGGGGGGGAGAGAAAAATAGACAAGACAGACAGACAAACAAGGGGGGAACACATGTTGGAGTTAAAGCTGGGGTAGAAAATGGCATCTGAGAGGCTGGGGTGGGGCATTGAGCCCCGGCAGGGAATGCGGAAGTAGCAACTTTCACTTCTTCAGGTGGCGCAGCTGATGGCACGGTTTCTAATGTATCTAGTTTCATTTCTGCACGCTCAGCTGCAAGTCCATCAAACTTGGTGGCCCAACCCTTTTCTTCGTCCACAGGGGGAGGCGAATACGGAGGTAGGGGTTCTTCTGAAAGAGGAGTAGCCTGTAGGACCTTAGGGACAGGCGGAGGGTCCTCAGCAGGAGCACCGGTCAGGCAGGCATGTATCGCTAGCAGGGCAGGAATGAGGCCAAGAGGGAAGGTTTCTCCTTCATGTACTTAGGCCGAACGGATGCACTGGAAAGCTCGGGCCCAAGTATCAGGGTCCCAAAGAGGCACGTCCCAGAGCCAACAGTTGAAACCTGAGAGTATTTCCCAGTAGGTACAAAGATCCTTTTCACTAACTTTAACTTGCCTATTCTGCAACAGGGCATAGAGGGCTCGAGCTTGCAGGGCTCAGGAGTAAGGGAGAAGATTTCCCATTGCAGAGGGTCACTCACCAGTCCTTTGAGTGCCAGCTGGGTCCCTGTTCGAGGTGCCAGTATGTGGACAAGGCCCACGGGGGGTGAGGACGATGGAGACGCAGAGACCCGACTCCGGGGACCAGGTTCAGTGACGCAGATCCACTTCATTAAGAAAGTAAGCTAGCGGGTTCAGCCAATAGAATGTCACAGCAGGGCAAATGGCCAAAAAAAGGTTAGGAGGCTGCCTGGTTAGCGCTGAGTCATTTCCGTATAGTGGGCGAGCTCCCTTCCTTGGTGTGCCCAGGAGAGTTCCGGGAGCTGGAGTACTCTCACAGCATTGTGTCAACCACAGCTGCTAGGTAAATGCTCTGCGCTCTACCTATACCTTGCAATATGGACACACTTCAGTTATAGTGCCGATGAGAACATGCTGGCTCAAACTATAATCATCAGCTGGGTTGTACTGGAATGCAAGGCGATTGTAATCATGTGATTGCTGAGCAAAGAGTCATGTTTGATGCTGATCTGCTGTTTCTCGTTGATGTCTTTCAACCACTCTCAGCCTGCTACGTTCATTCTGTTGAGAACAAAGCAGATCTGAAGCTGCAGAACGCAACCACCGTGCTTGCAACCATGCATCCTCAAGTCTGGCTGCACGTAAATGGATAGTAAATCGGAAACATTGAAATGGAATCGTAAAATATTTAGTATAGCGTGCATTGCTTTTATGCCCAACAGATGGCACTGTTTTTCAAAAACACAATGTTTTTACCTGTCACACGTGTGACATCTATAGCTATAAAATAGTAGGTACATAAAAAAGAGTGCATATTCGAATGCAATGTTGTGTCAAAATTTGAAAGCAATCGGTGAAGAACTTTCTGAGATTTAAGATTTTGAACAAACAAACATTTACATTTTTATTTATATAGACACAGAACACAGTGCTCTGGTTGGTCGCCTCCCATCCATCAGCCAATGGTGTGCTGTGTAAGATCTCACGTGGGCAAACTAGCTCAAGAGGAAGCAGCTGTAACTGCATTTTCCATATGTGCGAGTCTTTGTCTACTCATCTGGTGTATGCTACATATTTTATTTCAATTTAATATTCTTCTAATGTTTTAATTAATTTTATGGTTTTATATTGTTTTCAATTTTTTAGGCTAGAAAATGCTTATTTTACCACAAAAATAATTAAAATAATAAATATATAAAAATACCTATATACCGCAAAATCCTGCGATATAGTGAAAAATCCGCAGTACAAAATTAGATATACAATTAAAAAAGCCGTGATATAGTGAGAGTGTGAAAAGTGAACTGCGAGACCTGATCTGTGGTGGTACAGTGGATAAAGCGTCGACCTGGAAATGCTGAGGTCGCTGGTTCGAAACCCTGGGCTTGCCTGGTCAAGACACATATGGGAGTTGATGCTTCTAGCTCCTCCCCCCTTCTCTCTCTCTCTGTCTCTCTCTCTCCCTCTCTCTGTCCTCTCTAAAAATGAATAAATAAAATAAAAAAATAAAAAGTGAACTGCGATATGGTAAGAGACAACTGTATTCATAGATCCCTATTGTTGTAAAAATTACCACAAACTTGTTGGCTTAAGAGAACACATTTTTTCTCTTACAGTTCTGGAGATCAGTTGTCTAAAATCATGGTGTTGGCTGTATTCTTTCTGGATGCATCAGGGAAGAATCTGTTTTCTTGCCCTTTTCAGATTCTAGAGGCCACCTGCATTCCTTAGCTCATGGCCCTTTTCTCCATGTTCAGAGTATATCATTCCAACCTTGGGTTGGTTTCGTAGCTATGTCTTTTACTGACTGATCCTTCTGCCTTCCTCTTGTAAGGACCCTTGTCATTACATTGGGCCCCCACTTAGATAATCCAAGATACTCTCTTTACCTTCAAATCATTAATTTAATGACAGCTGCAAAAACTCTTCTACCATGGGAGGTAATATATTCACAGGCTCTGGGAAATAGGATGTGGACATCTTAACCAGAATACTACACAGTCTCAAATTTTACTTCCCATTTAACCTTTCCCCAGAAGCTACTAGAAGATATGCTCTACCAAAACCATATAGTAAACTGATGTTAGCATAGGTTACAACAAGATGACCTCAGAATCAGACAAAGCCATAAAAGAGCTCCCAAATTCAATCAGGTATCTTTTTTAGCATCAAGAATTTTGTGGATAGAAAACTATGAAAACATAGCAGTAATTTTTCAAGTTCATAGAGCCTAAGAAAACTACATTAAGAGGTAAAGTTCTGTCATGTATTATAGCAGTGAAGATGGATATTGCAGATCTTTGTGAGTGGAAAGGACATAATGTATAAATTATATCCAAGGGCCTGGATATGAAGACCATTTCCTTGTTAGAGTCACCAACACAGCAGCTATAAACAGGGCTCAATGTGTCATGGTATTACAAATAAGAATCTGTTCCAAAACCTCAGCCAGGTGAGACAGCAGCCCCCAAAACTGCTTTACATAACTGTTTCCTTAGTGGATAAATATCTTTAAACTTGGGGAATATTTAGAAATTCACTACAGAAATGGAAACAAAAAAGGCTGATAAACCTGGAAAGGTAGCATAACTTCACAAAGGAAGAGCTATTCGAGCTGTACTTTCAGGTAAGTAGGGCACATGTACACACTTGTGTTTGGGAGGACACAAGGTTGGCTAACAGATTAGCCTCTAAGGCACAAAAAGGACTGAGCATTAAGGTACTGTAAATAGCTCTATTGGGCTAGCAATAAAGTGGGAGTGGAGGATGGATTGCAAGAAAGCCAAATACCATGAAAAGAGGGAAACAATATAGCACAGAAGTGAAGTACCTTTGGAGTAATACAACCTAGGTTACAAACTTGGCTCTGCCCTTGGTAGCTATGCAAATCTCTTAAACTCAGTAAAATATCAATTAATTCGTTTGTAAAATTAGAGAATAACAGTACCTATCTCATGGTACTATTTGTTTTGAGAATTGAATAAAAATAGGTTTGCGGTCACCCAGTGAAATAGTCAGAAGGCAACAGAGTAAAATAATGATCCAAAGGAAATATTTCTCCAAAGCATAATTATACATCTCTTTTCCATTCTTTCTGCAATTTTTAGAATGTGTTTTCCTTTCCTTTTCTCTTTTCCTTTCCTTTCTTTGAACCTCAGTTCCAGTGGTCGGCAAACTCATTAGTCAACAGAGCCAAATATCAACAGTACAACGACTGAAATTTCTTTTGAGAGCTAAATTTTTTTAAACTTAAACTATGTAGGTAGGTACATTTCTTATCGAGATAGCGCCCACACGTGGTATTTTGTGGAAGAGCCACATTCATGGGGCCAAAGAACCGCATGTGGCTTGTGAGCCGCAGTTTGCTGACCAAGACTCTAGATCAGGGGCCCCCAAACTGCGGGGGGGTCCCCAAACTGCGGCCCCCTGAGGCCATTTACCCGGCCCCTGTGCACTTCCGGAAAGGGCACCTCTTTCATTGGTGGTCAGTGAGAGGAGCATAGTTCCCATTGAAATACTGGTCAGTTTGTTGATTTAAATTTACTTGTTCTTTATTTTAAATATTGTATTTGTTCCCATTTTGTTTTTGTTTTTTTACTTTAAAATAAGATATGTGCAGTGTGCATAGGGATTTGTTCATAGTTTTTTTATAGTCCGGCCCTCCAACAGTCTGAGGGACAGTGAACTGGCCCCGTGTGTAAAATGTTTGGGGACCCCTGCTCTAGATCATCACCATCTAATAGAAGTTTCTGATGTGATGAGAATGGTTTAAGTCTGCACCATCCACTTTGTAGCCACTAGCCATACATAGCTATTGACTACTTGAAATGTGGCTGATATGATGGAGCTGAATTTTTAAAAATAACATCTTCATTGAGATATAAATCACATATCTTAAAGTTCATTCTTTTAAAGTATACAATTCAGTGATTTTCTAGTATAGTCACAAATACATGTCTTGATCAGTAAGCATTATCCAATTTCAGAACATTTTAATAATCTCAGAAAGAAAACCCTTACCCATTAGCAATCATTTGCCATCCTCCCTTGTCCCCAGCCTCTGACAAGCACTAAACTGGTTTGTCTCAACAGATCTGACTACTGTAGACATTTCATATAAACAGAATCATACAACACATGCTCTTTTGTGTCTGGCTTCTTTCACTTAGCATAATGCTTTCGAGGTTCATCCCTGTGGTAGCATGTGTCAGTACCTTATTTCTTTTATGGCTGAATAATATTCTACCTTGTATAATACAATTACCACATTTTGTTTATCAACTCATCAGTCAATGGAAATCTGGTTTGTTCCCACCTTTTGACTATTGTGAATAATGCTGCTGTGAACACTGATGTACAATTTTGTGTGAACATAAGTTTTCAATTATCTTGGGTATATATCTAGAAGTAGAAATGCTGGGTTGTATGGTAACTGTACCTTTTGAAGAACTGCAAGAATGTTTTGCACAGTGCCTATACCATTTTATGTTTCTACCAGCAATGTGTGAGAATTTCAATTTCTCCACATCCTTATCATCACTTGTTCTTCTCTGTCTTTTTTATTATAGCCATCCTGGTCCATGTGAGGTGGCATCTGAATGTAATTTTGATTTGTATTTCCCTAATGACTAAAAATATTGAGCACCTTTTCATATGTTTACTGGCCATTTGTAAATCTTCTTTGAAAAAATATTCAGCCTGACCTGTGGTGGCGCAGTGGATGAAGTGTCAACCTGGAAATGCTGAGGTCGCCAGTTCAAACCCTGGGCTCGCCCGGTCAAGGCACACATGGGAGTTGAAGCTTCCTGCTCCTCCCCACCTTTCCCTCTCTCTCTCTCTCTCTCTCCTCTAAAATGAATAAATAAAATAAATAAAAATAATTAAAAAAAGAAAGAAAGAAAAAATATTCAGTGAACTATAAATTTTATTTAATGTTAATTAAATATCCACATGTGGCTAGTAGTTAGAGTATTAGGCAGATAGCAGGATTCAGTGTCTGGTCCCCTTACCTTTGCTCAAGGTCACATAGTAGTGGTCAAGCCCAGCTTCATGACTCATCCCAGATGCCCCAAATGGAAACAGGAGTGAGGCAGCAAGGAGAGAGGAAAAGGAAATTGGAGCAAAACCTGGAAGAAGAAGGTACTTGGCACAAAGCCTGGCACTTAGGAAGCTCTCAAAACTTACTCTTGATGATGAAAGCAACTTGCATTTATTAAGCACTTGCAACATGCCAGGAACTGTGTTTTATACCCACTGTCTTATTTAATCCCTACAACAATCCTGCCAGGTAGATTTTACTGTCTCCATGTTACAAATGAGGAAGCAGATTTAGATCAGGTAAAAAAGTATTAGTAATTTTACTCATTATAAAAATTTCCATTCCATTTTAACCTTAGAAACGACTTCTTTTTTCCATCTAGTTTAATTATAGCAATGATCTTACAGATCTCAACTAGGGAAGCTAAGTGTTATTCAGGATTCCACGATTACACTCAGCATTTATTGTACAATTCTGTACCTATTAACCTATCTCAAAGGGACATGATGAGAATTAGGTGGTTTTTGAAACAGTGAAATATTAGCACTAAATGAAAATATGAACTCATTTGTGCATTATGGGCCAGATTTTATCATTTCTAATGTCTTTGGCTACTTCCTCTACTTCTTTGAACTGGTTTAACAACTATATAATGAGCACTGTCTATGTGCCAGATGCTGTCCTAGATGTAGAGATACAGCAATGACGATGACAGCCACTCATGCTGACCTAATGAAACTTAAAATATATATTAAAGATATATATGTAGTTTTAAAAGTACACAAGCTCTAACATGTTTATATCATACAGAGAGGCCTTGCTGCTGTGTCTATTTCATAATGAACCTTATCCCTGCAGCCTAAGTATCCTTAACTGACACTCTGTGCCCACAAAAAACTCTTGTTATAGCCTTTCAAATGGCTCAAAATCCACACATTTGGCAGAACTTGGTTATAGCAGTTTCTTTTAGGAAAATAACACCCAGCTTCCAAGCACAGGCAGCTGCTGAGGAGCAAGGGGTATTAAAGCTTACATCCAGCAATGTGGGGCTGTCCCAGACTCCTGCGCAGATGGGGGAGGATAGCACAGCAAGAGTTACCAGAGCATTTATTGTCTCTTGCCTAAAGTATGGCATGATTTTCAGCTTTCATCACTACCAACCTCTGACCCCTATTTCGGGTAGATAAAACAGAAATGATGAGGTTGTTCAGATGAATCGTGTGGGTGGCTATTGTGTTGACTGGGACAATAAGGCTGGAGAGCACTGCTCTCTATTTCAGAGTTCACATTTTATTCATCGCTATAAATAACAATTTAATTTTAACCACACCGTATTGCACACCATACTGTACAAAACAGTAAAGCTCAAATTCTCCTATAGATGGACTGCTTTTGACAAAAGGCCTAAGTAGCCACACTCTGAGGGCTGGCCTTTGCCTGACCCTCTCCCTTTGTACCTTGCCTCCACAATGAATAAGCAGGGCAAAAGGTATTAATTAAATTGATTGGGAAAGCCTAAATGAAAGATCTAACTCAATCATTTCCAGTTTCAAGCTCACTATTTCCTGTATATTACCCAGCATCCCCTACCAAAGTATTCAACTGGAATTTACTGAAAGAAAGTATGGACCAAACAAATTCACCAGTAATATAGCTCAGTATCATCTAGCCAGGCCACGTTTCTTAATTAAAACCATAAGTCATGTACAATTATGGAATCACAGCTGCAAAAACAACACCTTTGCCTGGTCTTGCAACAAGAACTAATGGAGACTGTGAGAAGGCCTATTCCCCCCCACCAAAAAAAAGCTATTACACTTCCATCATTGGAGTGGATAGAGGGAAAGATTCCAAGAGTATCAATATGAACAATGCCAAAAATCAGTTCTTGTATTTTATTTAATTCCTGTATTTTATATGACACTGACCACCATTCGCCTTTACAAAAGAATTCTAAGAGTGCTTTACTTTACATGGGAAGGTTAATGAAAACTTGTCTAGTAAATATTCTAAGATTATCCACAATACTTGGTTATCTATGTGCTCACAAACACTCTTGTGAAGTACAGTGGTTACAGCATTCTACCAGGCCAAGGATAAAAAAATTTCCAGATGAGATGACACTATTTCAATGGCTTAAAGTACACCAAACAGCTCCCATGAATTCCTAAGTTTAACAGTCCCAAGGAGGGTTTTCTCTTGAGGAAGTAAAAAGACAATAAGAACTGGGAGAAATGAAGACTTTATTATAACAGATAATTATGTTACTGTGAGGTAAAGAAAAACTGAGGGCATACGGGCACAAAATAAGTGAGGAAATGTCACGGAATTGTTAGACAGTCTATCACTATTACCAAACAGAAGTATATTCATTTCATTTACAAGTCTCTAGTCACTGAATAATAGTTTGATATCAGGGAAAGGAATGGGTTTGTAGAAATAAGAGTCAAATGTAAAGGCAAAAATAGGTGTTTACCCATTGATTTCAGATGTTTGCAGCTCAGTATTATGGGCAAGAAAACAGCACCAAGGATTCAACTTGAGCAGGGATCAAAAAACATTTTTTAAAAAAATTGAAAGAACAAACATTTTGTGTAAAGGGTCAGAAAGTAAATATTTTAGGCTTTGTCAGCCATACGGCCTCTTCTGAATCTATTCAAATCTGCCCTTATAGTGTGCAAGCAGCCATAGACGATATTTATATGAATGAGAGTGGCTATATTCCCAAAACACTTTATTTACAACAGCAGACCATAGACCTATTTGTCTTATGGACCATACTGCACTAAACTCTAATCTAGAGTTCTAAATCAATGGTTCTCTAAATCAGTGTTTTTCAACCAGTGTGCCGCGAGACATGGTCAGGTGTGCCGTGGGGAAATTAAACATGGGTCCCCAAACTAAGGCCCGCAGAGGCTATTTATCCAGATAGCCACCTCTATCCGAACATAAACATTCCCCTCACAATCCCTCCAGCTATCAGCGACAGGAAGAGTGGAGGCACAGGAAACGCTCACTGACCAATCACCTTTTAGGATTCATCCTGACCACTAGCGATGAACCAATAGTAGGCCGCCTCTAATCCACACCCAGGAAAGTCCCTGCTCGGGCTGCCGCGCACTTGTTATTGTGTGGCCCTGGCGAGTAGCTGAAGCTGCTACTCTTCCCCATGGTCCCGATTTCTAATCCTGGTCAGGACTGGAGGTAAATGTTGCCACCACTAGATGAAGACTCAGCCTCAGCTGGTTATGTCTATCCTGGTGGTGTATATAGATATTTGACCTTTTTCTTTTTAAAAGAGGCCCTCCACAGAGGGTGATATACAATGGATCACAATGCATCACAATATAATCTAACTTTAAAGCTAAAGTTTGCTGATCTTCCTTTGGACAGTTTTTGGTTATCTGTTGCCAAGGAGTTCCCCATTCTGGCCAACAAAGCTATTTTGACATTGCTCCCGTTTTCAACCACATATCTATGTGAGCTGAGCTTCTCAAGCTTGACTGCGATAAAAACTAAAAACAGAGAGAGACTGAGAACTGTTGAGGAAGAGCTTCGTGTGTGTCTTTCTACCATTCCTGCCAGGATATCCCTTTTGTGTTCATCGAAACAGGCCCAGGTTTCACACTGAGTATAAATACATTTAGAAACTATATTATTAACTATATGTATAATATATACTGTGTTAGAGTGTCATATTGTGTCATTTTGGTAGGTGGTGTGCCCCAGGATTTTGTAAATGTAAAAAATGTGCCGCGGCTCAAAAAAGGTTGAAAATCACTGCTCTAAATATTGTGTGTCTCAGCATCCCGTGGAGAGCTATTAAAATAGAGATTGCTCTCTGGCCAGGTAGCTAAGCTGGTTAGAACACAGTCCCAATACACCAACATGGGATCAATCCTCGGTCAGTGCACATACAAGAATCAACCAAGGAATGCATAAATAAATGGAACAACAAATCAGTGTTTCTCTCTCTCCCTTCTTCTCTCTATGAAAACCAATAAATAAAGTTAAAAAAATAGACTGTCAGTCCCCATCCTCAGAGGTTCTGATATATAGGGTGGGGGTGGGGCCCCAAGAATCTGCATTTCTAACAAGTTCCTAGCCCATTTCTAACTAGAAGTAGTTCATTTCAATAAAATCAAAATAATAATCTATAAGGCAGGTGAAGACTTGTGTCATTTTATGTTCATAAGAATCCAATGAGGCAGATAATATAGCCTTTACTATCCTCCTTTTACAAGATGAAGAAATTGAGGAAAATAAACTAAGTAATGATCTGTTATAATTATGTTTAAAAATTCCTTAAAATAATATTTTTTCTAATAAGTTTTAAACTATATATTTATTAAATCTAACATACATATCTTATCAGGATTATATCTATAAATGTATCTCCATGGGAAAATATTCTAAGATTTTTAAGTCAATATTCACATTCCTAGGTCTAATTCTGAAGGTCTAATTTTGAAGCCACCCAGGAAAATCTAACCAAGAAACTTAAACATTAATCAGATGGCATTTTAAACACACTTCACCTTTAGTGCAGGTGGGTCACAGATTTTGGAAGTGTGGTGATCCCTTTCAGCAGTACAATAGAAACACTCAACAGTGGGAGAAATACTATTAATGGAGATAATACAAAAAGTAGAGCAGGGAGCCTATTTCCCCCACCCCTTATTTCCAAGCTCTTTCTGCAATGATGATAATGAAACTGTATTATTCATTTGAATATTTACACAAGTCATTCCATATCTATTATAAAATGGAAATGTTTTTAAAAAGAAAGCAAGAAGCATAACCTTCAATACATATGGTCAATAGAGGGTTTTGCCTCGTTCTTATTAGCATGCATTTAAAAGTATTATATATGTTGATTATAATGAGATTCCTCTAAACCAGCAGTTCTCAACCTGTGATCTGATCAATTAAAGAAAGTCCTCAATGAAAAAAAAAAAAGTCCTCAATGAAAACACCTTCTTGTTTGTTTTTAAGTATCTATTTTACAAGTGACTAAATTAAAAAAATTGATTCACTAAAAAGATAATAGCAAATTCAATGCCATATATTACTATTGGAACAAAAACCCAGTTAAGATAATATATTATACCTAAGAAGACCAGTAAAGATGCTATATTAATAAAGGCTAACCATTTTGCTTTGAAACTAATGGCTCAGATGGAATTCAGCAAAAATATCTAACCTAAATAGTGCAATATAAATAATACTTTCTGAAGATTATCTTAGGAAAAGATACCTTTCCCTGTTCTCTGAACCAACCTAGGAAGTATTTTCATTGAAGTAAGTGGTCTAAATAGATTCCAGTGTGATCCCTTTTCCACCACATGACAAGCGATCTAATAAATAAAATGCTTCTCTGTAAATTTAGTAATTTAGATTTAGTGCCCAATCCTACCCCAGACCACAACTTTAGGATCTTTCCACCTCATTTTTCTATCTGTTAAGATGTGGACATAATAAATTTGGGGAAATTACATAAAAGAACACTATAATACTCATAAATCCTATATATGGCTGTTTCCAAAATATATCTTGCTCATAAAAATTAGGAGATATTTTCTCACTTCATATTTATTTTGAAATATCCTCTAATTTTTGTGAGCAGTATATATTGTGATTATCCCTGTCTCAGTTCTGAAATTTCACATTTTGAACAATTAATTCATCTGTTATATGCCTAAATGCAAAGACAAAGACTGTGATATAAAATTCCCTCATTTAACATAATTATAATCTAAAATAGTCTTTTTTATTGAATTTATTGGAGTGATACAAATTATGAAATCTATAAGCTCAAAGAGTACTTTTTTCTATGTACATAAGAAACAGTGACAATATTTTAAAAACACAAAACACTCTAAATAATGTGTATATATATATATATATACTACCAGAAAATATATTGAATAAAATGGATGTCAGACATAAAATAGAATTTTAAAAAGTTTTATTTACATATCACACACCACACACACACACACACACACACACACACACACATTTCCCTAATCCCAAACATTACTCTATCAGGGATTCTTGGTGAAGTCATAAAATAGACATATATGGCATATCACAACTCTGCAAATAAGGATGAAGATTTAGTTAAGCCAATATTTAAATAATCATTCCTTTCTGACAATGTCTAGTATCCATTCTACATACAATAAACTAGAATAAAGGAAATATTTCTTCTTCAGGAATTCCACATTTATATTGCCTCCAGTCAATTTAGAAGAATTTTGATGATTTTCCTCCTTTTAATTTTGGCTCTAAAAGAGAATACAAAACCAGTTTTTTTAAAAGAAAGAAAAATACTAAATGTATAGCATTTCCCCATTTAACAGTGAAAACAGTTCAAAGGACCAGTCTCAGTAGTTTTTACATTTTGCAGAAAAAAATCTACTCATGATGGGGCTACTGAGAACATTCAAATAACATCCCAGTCTTGAGAGTAAACATGAATGGAAACTGGATAATAAACTCCTGTTTGATTTTTAATCTACAACAGGATCATCAAACTATAATCCAAGGGCCAAACCTAGCCCAATATCTATTTCTGTAAATAAAGTTTTACTGGAACACAGCCACACTCACTTGTTCTCATAGGGTTGTCTTGATGCTACAATGGCAAAGTTCAATAGCTGTGACAAACGCTATATGGCACTCAAAACCTAAAATATTTATTATCTTTCAGTTTACAGATAGTTTGCCAACTCTTTGTATACAATACCTAAAACTGTTGAGAATTGCTTACAAATATGCCCATGAGATGAAAGGTTGGCCAACAACTCATAAAATTTGCTTTAATTTACGTCCCATTTATGTGTTGAACAGACTCTGTAGGCAAACTCTGATACTACTCACCCAACTAAAAGCATTCAAACCCTCAAACTTTAATAGTGGAAATATAAAATGGTGCAGCCACTTTGGAAAACAGTCCGTCATTCCTCAAATATTTACATTTTTTTTTGAAATTTGAAGTACTTGCTATATTTCTTTTTTTTTTTAATTTACAATTTGACCAAGTAATTCCACTGCTAGATATACACCCAAAGAAAAATATATATCCACACAAAAATTCGTATGTGAATGTCCATAGAAGGATTATTTATAATAGCCAAAAGATGAAAACCACCCAAATAGCCCATCAACTGATCAACAAGTGGAATACTATTAGGAGTTAAAAAGGAATGAAGTATTGATACATCTATAATATGAATGAACCTTGAAAACATTATGCTTAGAGAAAAATAAAAGTCACAAAAGACCACATAGTGGATGATTCTATTAATATAAAACAGTAATGGTGTAATAGTAATCTGCATATCCAGAATAGGTACATCTGTAGAGAGGAAAAGTAGATTAGTTGTTATGTAGGGCTAGGGATGGATGGGAAGTAAGAGCTAACGTATACAGGGTTTCTTTTTGGGTTGATGAAAATATACAAAATTTATTGTGATGATGGTTGTATAACTGTGAATACACTAAAAACTACTGCATTGCATACTTCAAATGGCTGGATTGTACGGTATGTGAGTTATATCTCAAGGCTGTTACCAAAAAAGGCATTCTATTAATCTGCTAAAACATAAAATATTCAGAATATTAAAGTCTTATATTTAGGACTACACCCTAAAAAACAACCAATCTCAGTTCATACTAAATGACAAGCAGTAGAGAACAGTATCGCAGAGGAGATGTTTAGATGGGTCATATATATACCCAGGTGTGAATCCCCATGCCATGCTTTCACTTATCACTGCTATTTTGCCCAGTGTGAATTACTTAACTCCCTTTTCCTCAGTTTTCTCATCTGTAAAATGGGGAGCGGTGATTGCCTCAAAGGGAAAGGGTTGTGGCCGAGGTTAAGTTAGAAAAATATTTTAAAAATTAACACTTTGTCCAACATATAATGAGTCTTCAGACCCTGGCCAGTTGGCTCAGCGGTAGAGCGTCGGCCTGGCGTGCAGGGGGACCCGGGTTCGATTCCCGGCCAGGGTTTCTCCACCCCCCCTCCTTCCTCTCTGTCTCTCTCTTCCCCTCCCGCAGCCAAGGCTCCACTGGAGCAAAGATGGCCCGGGCGCTAGGGATGGCTCCTTGGCCTCTGCCCCAGGCGCTGGAGTGGCTCTGGTCACGGCAAAGCAACGCCCCGCCCTGGAGGGGCAGAGCTTCGCCCCTGGTGGGCGTGCCAGGTGGATCCCTGTCGGGCGCATGCGGGAGTCTGTCTGACTGTCTCTCCCTGTTTCCAGCTTCAGAAAAATACAAAAAAAGAAAAAGAAAAAAAAATGAGTCTTCAAACCATAGAAATCGAGAAACAAAGAGTAAAAATAATCAAAGAATTCCTAAAAATTGTCCCTAAAAACTTTAACTTTATACTTACTCTTTGACTCTTATATATATATTACCTGTGTCCTAAAAGTAAAATAGGAGCTATGAACCTAAAATTGTCTTAAAAATAAGAATTAAAAAAATAAAATAGGATATACATTTTTTAAAACTTGCTTAAGATTTCTTTCTTTTCTCTACCTGTATTCCTTTACTTCTTTTTCTAAATTAGGAAACAGGCCTAAAAAAGATTAGATGAATTATTACACAAGAAGACCAATAAATCATTTAAGTCTCACACCCTCTGTAAAGATTTCCCCAACTTCCTTCTATTAGGTCACCCGTGTATGGATCGCTCACTTAACTCACTCCTTCAATAACTCCTGAGTACTTACTTACCAAGTGTCAGTTATTGAGTTATGCTGAGGATACTAGGTGAACAAGTCAGATATGGCCCTGGCTTTAACAGGACTTAAGGTCTAGTTAGATTAGAAATGAAATATTTGTCAACTTCTCCTATTGACAGATTCCTCAAGGCTAGATAACTCAAGAATTTGGTGAATAATAATATTACTGGCAGTTAAAATAATAACCTTCAGACATTTTATATAGATCATGTTATTCAATCCTTACAATACCCCTTCAAGGTTTATACTGTTACCCTCATTTTACAGCTAAAGAAAGTGAGGCTCAGAGAGGTTAACTAACTTGCACAGAGCCACACAGCTAGAAATGAATGCATAAATGAAAAAATAAATGTTAATGCCACTAACAATTTCATGCATGGAGTAGAAAAGAATGTTCATTTCACCATATCGTTTATGTAATAGAGCCTATGTTTAAGCACTGAGAAAGTGCACATTTGGAAATTGTTGAAATTTATCTACATAGCTGTTAAAAGTAATTTGAGTATCTAAGAGACATTCTAGAAATAAAAAAAAATACTTACGCTGCACTTTACAATCACTAATCCATTCAAATGGCTTGTGAAGGAGCTATCATTCCTTCTATAAATGAGGAGAAAATGGCCACACTGTGCCTAAAGGTTACCAGATCACATTATAGGGGGCTGACTTACAAGCTACAAAGCAATGTTGATCCATACTTTTCGGGGAAAGCACATACCAAGGGCAAGTAGAAAGGCCAAAAATCTAAGAAGTTTCCTAAAAACACGAATTAGATTCTATAAAACAGCAGTGGTATAATAGTAATCTGCATATCATAGCAGGACTAGAGACCTCTGAAACTGAATAACATCAAGAGAGTGTTGTTATTAAATCTGCATATGGTTAAATGGTAATACTTTCATCATATGTTAAAGGACACCAAAATACTCTAAACTCGGGGTTAAAATTAAAAACCTGATACAGACTCAAAATAGTATATCTTTAATATTATTAAACTATAACAAAAGAAGGAGGACAATCATCATTCCTACCTGTAAATGATTCAAATATTCAAAACAATGGTAACAAAGCAAAAAAATAAAAAGGCATTGAAAGAAATTTAAACAAAAATTGAAAAAAAAACAAAGAATGTGCAACAACCCAGTAGGAGGACACAGATGCTAAAATTAAATAATATGCACTTAGATACATAAAAACTGACTTAGGTGCAAGAAAATAATAAATTCTTATTGAGAATGGATGTGGACAACTAAAAAAAATCAATGTACAAATTTAGTTGGGGGAGGGGAGGAGGGATGTGAAAGAGAAAAAGAGTACTACACTTATCCAACTGGGTCCAAAAACCTTGTGGCAAGAAAGAATTTTGTTCCCTATAGGGGAAGGATTAAAGAAAATAACAAAGCTTGACAAATATCAAAAACCTAAAGTATCTAAAATGTTCTTTGTCATTTCATTAAAGGTTTTCATTTAATTGAAAGTTATGTACCAACCTCTGGAATCATAAATGATTACTTAAAATCCAACCATCACAATCTGCAAAAACACAATTACAGTGAAAAAAATCAACTTCTTTTTTTACCCTAAATATACTGGTGTTGAAAAAGATTCACAGAGAGATGGTATTTTACCAACATCCACAGAAATGAAGCCAGATTCATGCTTTTCAGCCACACCACGAACTGAATATTAAACATTACATTCATTTTGACAGATGCTTTAAAAGTCTCTCCGTTATAGACAAGCCTTTTCCTGGTCCTCAGAGTGTGCTGGCATTTTATATTATTTATTCTCCCCACTTTGAAACGTCTGTGATGCCAAGCTAATCTGATTCTCCTAACTCTGTGAGTTACACTCCAAACCACAATCCCCCAGCTCAGTCAACCCCCAAGAACTCATTCACTCATAATTTCACTTCCACACAGATGATTCCTAAATCTTCACTGTCATTCCAGATCTTTCATCCAAACTCCAGTCAGACATTTCCAGAAATGTCCATTTAGAAGTTGGCTTGAACTCATTTTAAAGGCAAAGTACTAGTCCACTCCATGAAATACTGGACAGGGACATGAGTAGACAGATATATAGATGGATATGGAAAAGGTCATCAAATATACTATTTTTCAATAAAAAATATATACTTTAGTATAGTATACAAATATGATCCCATTGTTTTTTTAAACAGAAACCTTACAAAGGTATACAAGAATTGGACAATGGTTACCTCTGGAGAATATAGATATAGATGGTAGAAGAATGGAGAGAGATTTTCCATTTACCTTTGAATCATCTACATTTAAGTCAATTTCATAATTTATTTCATAAAAACTAGTTAATTGATAAAAAGAAAGTAATAGAAAAATAGTCAAATAGCTGTAGAAATGAAATCTTTCTGGTATAAAAAGTCAAAGAGAGCCTGACCAGGCGGTGGCGCAGTGGATAAAGCATTGGACTGGGAAGCAGAGGACCCGGGTTCGAGACCCCAAGGTCGCCAGCTTGAGTGCGGGCTCATCTGGTTTAAGGAAAAGCCCACCAGCTTAAACCCAAGGTCGCTGGCTCCAGCAAGGGGTTACTCAGTCTGCTGAAGGCCCGTGGTCAAGGCATACATGAGAAAGCAATCAATGAACAACTAAGGTGTTGCAACACGCAATGAAAAACTAGTGATTGATGCTTCTCATCTCTCTCCATTCCTGTCTGTCTGTCCCTGTCTATCCCTCTCTCTGACTCACTCTGTCTCTTCAAAAAAAAAAAAAAGGCAAAGAGAGACTCTTCCTATGTTGACTCGGGCTTTACGACCAATCATACTACATACAGTATCATAATGGTCATCAGGGTAATTACATTTTACTCAGTTGAAAGAGTAAATACTAAGAGATTGGGTAGCCCCAGGAGTGAAAGAATGGAGAGTCAATCTTACAGCACCTTGAATCCTGTAACATAAATCCAGAGCCATAGTTGGTGGTTTAAGAGTCTGCAATGGCAATTGCAACTAAAAAAACCCCAAATGTGAGAGCTGCACACTCCATCAGCTTGTCGGCTGGGTTCAGGTATCTGCTCTGCAGCAGTAATTCAGTCAGTTGATTATTAAGTGTAGAGTGCTGGCCGACAGCTGAGATGCTCTCCACTAGCAGCTGTGGTTCAGTACATGGTTTTCAGCGTCAGAGAAAACAATTTCAGTGTTTTTACAACAGGATATAGGAATAACTACCCTGTGGAAACCACCACACCCCCTTCCCAACAAACACCTATCTTTGAAACCTCATTACTTCTGGCTTGGCAAGTTAGGAGTAATTAATCAACTATTCTGTCTGTTGGGGCAGGGGAATTAAAAGGACAAACTTGAATTATAAAAGGGTTAGGGAAAGTTCCAAAACCAATTATATTTTAGATGAATGGCTAATATTCTCTATTTCCATTGCTAAAGAATGCATAGACTTACCGGTTTGGTGACCAATGCTGACATTTCATTAAAGAGAAAGACCAAAAGAGAAAAGAAATGGATGAAATGATGAAGAGCAGTACAGAGCCTCTACTGAAGAGGTAAGAAATCTAACTAGAAAGTCAAGCAATTAAAATATGCAGTAAATAAACTGAAGACATGTGCCTTACTTTAAGGAAACACAATGTGGCATGAAATAGATTTTTGAACCAGTTGGAATTTCATATGATCTTGGGCAAGTTACTCACACATCTCTGAATTTCAGAATTTTTCTATAAAATGGGTACAAGTAGAAGAGATAATACATGTAAACCACCTAATGTTAGAAGGCATACATGTCAATTCCCCTTATAAAATAGGCATTAAGTTATGAATATTGTTTTCTTTTAAACGATCTTACATCTAAGTTCCTTTAAACAGTGCTTCTGCCACATTTAAAATGTGAAAACATTTACAAAAATGCACTATATAATTTTATTAACCAATGTAACATCAATAAATTCAATAAAAAAGAACAATCTCAAAAAGTAAGGTATACTTGCTTCTTTAATTTACTGAGTAGAGATGGCAAAAGAACTTTTTTTTTTTTTTGTATTTTTCTGAAGCTGGAAACGGGGAGAGACAGTCAGACTTCTGCATGCGCCCAACCGGGATCCACCAGATCCACCTGGCACTCCCACCAGGGGCGATGCTCTGCCCACCAGGGGGCATCGCTCTGTTGCGACCAGAGCCACTCTAGTGCCTGGGGCAGAGGCCAAGGAGCCATCCCCAGCATCCCGGCCATCCCTGCTCCAATGGAGCCCTGGCTGGGCTGCGGGAGGGGAAGAGAGAGACAGAGAGGAAGGAGGGGGGGAGGGGGGGAGAAGCAAATGGGCGCTTCTCCTGTGTGCCCTGGCCGGGAATCGAACCCAGGACTTCTGCACGCCAGGCCGACGCTCTACCACTGAGCCAACTGGCCAGGGCCAAAAGAACTTTTAATTTAAAAATATATATACAGGAATACTATTTAAGGAACATTAGATATAGTCTGCCAGGTAAAACTGTTGCTACTACAAGGGGGAAATGGAGGGGAGTGAACTACACATGTCAAGAACATAGAAGCATGTAACAGTCATGGAAGGTTAAGGGAGTAACAGAAAGTATTTATGAAGACAACTTGCAAACCACACTTTCAGAAACTCCAAGTCCTAAGGCAGTCAGTCTGTTAAAAGCAGACATGACAAGATTCATAGAAAGTTGTACAGATGCAGAAGAGCAACTGAGTAGCTCCCTTCTATCCAGAATGCTCTCAGAATCAAATTCCATCACCAGGATCAACACTGCTTACTTACTCCCTATAAGGCCTACAGTGTGTGGGAATCCACATCCTATGTTTAACAGGTTTTTCCTCTGTGGAAATCCATTTTAACCCCATAGCTTGGATCCTTCTGGACCACCAGCAAGTTAGTTGGTGATTGTGTTTCTTTTACCTTATTACATCATTGTCACTTAATCAAGTACTTTTGTACGAAATAGCTACTCCTGTCTGGACAATTCCTAGTTCTTTCGGGCTCTCACTTGACCTTTTGCTAACACTAAAAACTAGTTTACTTACAATGTCTAAATAAAATTTCAAGAAAAGATATTCCAACATAATGTAATATCTCCCCCCCCCCGTGGTACCATAAAAACAAATCAATGGACCAATCGATATATGTGAAAGCCATAATCATAGTAATTACTACAAACATTAAAGCTGAATTTTTCTCAATATTAAATTACATATTTACATATTATTAATCCATTCTTTACATAAAGTCTGCATTTAACTCAATTCTCTGGTATAAAGCATTACTCGAACCAAAAGTATGGAGTTTAAAGTACATAAGCAACTTAATCATAAGCTTAAATGAGTGTTATGTGCAAACAGTCCACACTAAACTGATAAATTTCTTAATATTAAGTTGAGTCATTCTACTGGATAGTCATCAACTGTTATTGAAGCAATCCTTTCTGTGTTGTTCCAAACATCAGAAAATTACCACGCTATCATTAGATGAATGTCATGAATCAATGTGAATCTTACAAGATCCAAGAAATCAAAGCCAAGCACAAGCTGAAACAAAATTCTTAGCCAACAAGGCTCAGAAACACAGTGTAGAGAAAATAAAATCCATGTTTTGTTCTTTTGGCTTCAATACCTCCCCCGCCCCCAAAATGTTCATTCCACTTTTTAAAAACCATAAGCCTCTGGAGAGCCAATTCCAAAATATTACATACACAAAGCAGTTGTAGCTTCACATTAGAATAATTTAGAGGGCTTTAAAAAATTATCAATGACCAAGACCCATACCCAGAGATTCTGATTTCATTGCTCTGACACCGGGACAGGGCAATTGACCTTTTTAAAAAGTTCCCCTGGTAATTCTAATATGCAGCCGGGTGGAGAACCACTACTTTGAACTAATGCAGCATTTTGGGACAATAATTGTTCTGAGGTTGATAAACAGGTTTTTTGCCTTTTAATGAAATTTTATTAAAAATACTCAATTCATCCCATAGCTAATGAACAATGGTTACATTGCAGGCACTGTGTTAAGTAAAGGAGAAAAATGTATACAAGATACGTCCCCTGCCCCCAAAAAGCTCCCTATTAGCTAGGTAGAGAGACCATAAATAAGTAACTGTAATTAAATAGGATAAGTGCTCTTGAGGTGTAAGTAAATACAGCATGCTTCACAAATACAGCATGCCTTACATGTCATCCTTGAGTCGGGGTCATGCTGCAGTATTCCAATTTTAGTATGTGTCCTACCAAAGCAGGAAAGTCAGAAGATACAGGTTACTGAACACTTAGGCAAATATTCAACCTACAAAAGGTGAAATTTTGCTATTCTCTTTCACAGAAACTGCTGTACTATGAAGGTAGTCATTTCTATGTTTTAATTTGGATGAATCATCTCACAATTTCCTTCACATAATATTATTGATTGTACATTTACCTATAAAACTATAAATTAGCAAAAGATAAGGTAAATGATCATGACAAAAATTATCCAATTACCTATATTTGCATAATACCTCTCCTTTCCAGTAATTGCTACATTTGCTACACTAACAACACATTTCATTTCTGACACTTAAGCTAAATTTTTATAGGAAATACTTGATCTGTCAACTTGATCAATACTTGATCCTCTTTTGCAAAGACAACGATATTAATTACTGAGACTATGATAAGGTCCCATCATTAGATTTTTGTTTCAGTTGCTTGAAAGATTTTATGTAGGAAAATGTTATAGACACAATAAGCATTCAAAGGAGCTTTTGTAAGACTTTCAAAAATAAGAAACATGGGAAAAAGAGTTTAAATTTTAAAATAAGAGATAGCATCTTTTCAATATTCATAAGAAATCAGACACATAATTCCTTTGAAGACAGTGAATGAGAGTAGTAAGGGGAGTAAGTGAGTGGTCAGCTGATCTTGAAAAGTGAAATCTATTTTAGAGTACCTTAGTGAATTTAAAATTATTAAGACATTAAGACCTAGGGGTCAAAACCAACTTGTGGTATTAATTTGGCATAAAAGAAAATCAAACTGCAGAGAACTTGAATAGAAATCAACAAAAGGCTTTTCAGTACTAATGAATATCTTCAAGGCCTTTCTGTAAATCCCAGTTGAACAAATTCTAAGTTAAAATGTATGCTGTCGAGGTCCCTGCAAGAAAATCTCAAGTGAATTACAATTTCCAGATCAATATATGCTGAGACAATATACCGGAGAAACCTTCAACCTTTCACAGGGCCAGGAACACTATCATTACAATCTTACCACAAAAGCTACCTTGAAATCATTATTTCATGGAATGACATAAATGGCACTAAGTCAGATTTTGTAGGATATGAATGAGATTTCATGTTCACAGTAATAAAGGTACCTATAGAGTACCTATCACCGCAAAATTGCTTTCCTTCCTCATGCAGCTCTGAAGCAACAAAAGAGATGAATTTACTCCTATCATAAATGTTTCCTGAGAATATTCTATCAATTATAAGTCAGTAGAATATTAATTGTGCTAATGTGATGCTGACCATTTCTTTTCGATATCCAAAGAGAGGTACCATCACTCCTCCAGGCTTAAGGAATCAGAACTAGTAACTAACACTGATTCAATGATAGCAATATTCCATCATCACAATATAATTAACATTTTAATTTCACAATTTCCAATTATGACTTTGCTGGCTCATTTAAATCAAATATAACTAAAACATAACAAACATCATCCACCACCCCCTCTACACACATACACATACACAGTCATTTGAGGTCTTGGGGAAACACTTAAATTAATCTTTACTGGGTGTTAAGAATGAAGAAACCAAGAGGATTTTTTTTTACATATTTGCCTCTCTAGAACTGTGCTATTTACTTAGGGCTATTAAATGCTTTAAATGTGGCTAGTCCAACTGAGAAACTGAATTTTGAATTTTATTTAGTTTTAATTAATATAAACTTAAATTTAGAAAGAGATATTTGATTCTGTTATTGGAAAACTTTTAGGTATGTTTGAAACAACTTGGGTATGTAAATCTACTTTTGCAAATACAAATTTTATGAAATCTAAATATACACAGATCAAGTATTTCCTATAAAAATTTAGCTTAAGTGTCAGAAATGAAATGTGTTGTTAGTGTAAAATACACACTAGATTTCAAAGACTGGATATGACAAAAAGACTGTAAAATACCTCAATAATTTCTACACTGATTACATGTCGAAATGATAATAGTTTGGATTCATGGGGATAAATAAAATATTTTATTAAAATCAATTGTACCTATTTGTTTTTAATCTTTTAAATGTGGCTACTAGAAAATTTACACATGTAAATTTACATATGTAAAATTACATATATGGCTCTCATTCTGTATCTTTTGGACAGTGCTGCTCTAGAGCACTTCCACAATCACCTCACCGGCGGCACGTTTGGATATTCTTCTAGTAGACAAGCTAGTCATGTAGCAAACAATAGGGGCAAGGAGTAACATGTCCTCTTATCAATTGAGTCTGAAGAAAGTGTGGAGCAAGCTCTACCCACAATCATCATGTGAGGCAATACTGTAATACCCCAACATGGAAGGAAAAAAATGAGTTATTATCACTTAGACAAATTGAAATCCAGCACTGCAGACAATTTAAAAGAGAAAGAGCCAACTGCTCTAAGGTCTTGGTTTCCTTTCCCAACTGCAGACCTTAAAATACACAATACAGCATCATTTCCAAAAAGAGGTAAAATATCTCAATTGTAGCTATTGAGCAATCCATAACTAAGCTAAAATTGCTGTTAAATTTTACCTCTTTAACTTCGAAAGCCACAGAATACACACTGAACTAGGAAATCAACTTCAGATTGCCAGCATTTCTCTCACAAGCAGATTAGCAGGATTGTGCACTTGGAATACTGTTTGACAAGAATGAAAAGGAAACTATTCAAAACAGATTTAAGGAAGGGACAATTAGATGAGGAACTGCAGACTTAATTCTCAATCAGCACGGTGATTAATCTGATTCCCTGCTTTTCCCTAGTGTAATTATACAACACAGATGAAAGGATGAGCATTTGGACTGTCAGTTCTATATTCCAGACTAGCCCGGTGACTCAAAGCAGATGGCTCTACCACGCTAACCACCATCCCAACAACAGTCGAGGGAAGCCTCGAACACTGATATAGCAGTCATTGCATAACGAGGCATTAAAAATTCTGATCCCCTCAACTCTTTCAACGCTCGTCTACACCAGGTGAGGAATGTGCTGAAACTGAACGCATCCTGTCTTAAATGACCCCCTCCAATACGGGCATAGGGTGAACACAAAAGCATCTATCTATCTAGTATCCTGCACAATAGATACACACCCCACAATTAAAAACCTTGGACGTTCTTTCTATTTCTCTCCAAGCAAGCAAAGCAAATGCAAGCTGCTCTTTTCGTTAATGGTCTATGGTACACACAAGGTAACAATAACCCCAGCTGTTCCCAAGAAGCAACTATAAAATCGGTTCAGCCACGTCCCTGTGCAACCGTCAGATAAAATGCAGACAGATTTCAGCCGGCCCCACGAGCCGTCCTCGGCTCGTTCGCCTCCACGAATAGCTGGGAACCCCCTAGACCCCCGCCCCGCAGGAGGTCCAGGTACACGTCTATAAATACTAAGAGGTGGGGAAGACGAGAGCGGGGGAGGGGATGGAGGGCAGGGGTCAGGCCCAGAAAGAGTACGGGTGCGGGTGGACCGCGGCATCACTGAAATGCATTTTCCCACACTCCCGCTCCCTCGCGTGTAGACTTACTTCCCGATCACCTCGCACAGCTCGTACACATCTTCGAACAGCACGTCGTCGTCGGCCATGGTCCGGAGGGGACAGCGGCCGCAGCGTGGAGGACTCCGAAAACGGGGCTGGGGGCGCCAAAGAGCTGAAGTGCCCGGCTCCGGGCTCGCCTCCTCCCCTCAGGACCCGCGAGCCCTCAGTGCTGAGGACTCTCGAGTGGGGCTACGAGGCCCGGAGACTGCGGCGCCTTACTCTTAAGGGCAACTGCCCCGGCGAGGGCGGCGGAGCCGGGGCGCGGGAGTGAGGGCGGCCCGGCGCCGCCCGCCCGCCCGCCCGCCGCTCCTCGCGCTGCTCTGGCCGGGCTGCCCGGCGTGAGGATCCTCGGGGACCGTGCGGCTCCTCGCCCTCTGCTCGTCAGCCCACGCGGGCCGCGAGGCCACGACCGCTCCCTCTGCCGAGGTTGGCTCTGGCGCGGCGCGGGGCAGCTCGGGCTACAGGGGGGGCCGCGGCAGGACCATGGAGGGAAGATCGCCGCTGAGGGAGGTGGTGGCGGCAGATCGACGCTGGGGACCAGGAGGCGGCGGCTCCCTCCTCCTTCTCCTCCTCCCGCTGCCGCCGCCGCCCGCCTGGGAATGGGAGGGGGCTTCGCGGGACTGATTCTCTGTGCTGGCGGGAGCAGCGGCCGCCGCCTTCAGCTCCTCCTCCTCCTCCGCCTGTGCCGCGGACTCGCTCGCGAGGCTCGCGCACCCGCCCAGCGCACACACGCCCTCCTCCTGCTACACTCGCCCGGCCTCCGGTCCCACAGGCCCCACCCACTCCAGCCCGTCGGGAGGCGGTGGTTCAGGGAAAAGGAACTGGGCTGAGCAGAGCATGCGCGCACTGCAGGACACGTCACGCAAACCGGTCGACGTCGGGGATCTCGAAGGGGTGGGGAGTTGGCCCGTGGGGCACGCGGGCAGCAGCTGCTTTTGTGGGGCTGGTTTGGGCCGTCACCTTCTATCAAGCTCCGCGAGGGGTCAGGGACAAAAAGTCCACAATCGAACGCACGTTTAGGGCAGTCTGCAGCAGAGACTCTGAACCCTGTCTGCTCCAACATTCCTTTCCCCCTTTTTTTAATTGAGTGATTTTAGAGAGACAGAGAGAAATATTCATTTGTTGTTCCCCTTAGTTGTGCATTTATTAGTGGCTTCCCTTTGTGCTCTATCCAGGAGTGGAGCCCGCAACCGTGGTATTTCAGATCAAGGCTCTGAGCAAACTGATCAGGGCCCCGCCCCTTATTTTGTAACCACAGGAAGCCTTTCCTAGTTTTTGCTGGGAAGGAGTCCTAATGAATGGGCAAGCTAGAAGAAAGGTGGAGAGATTGTCACTCAAGATCTGACTGGGGGCAGATACTTTTAGTGTCAATGTCGTTCTTAATGAAAATGAGGGCTGTGGAAAAGAGGAGTGTCCTCAGCCTACAAGTAAAGGACCAAACAATTGTCCAGGAAGCTGTGCAACAACTAATGGTGGCCCTGGATAGGTAGCTCAGTTGGTTAAAGCCTCCTTCCAACATTCCGAGGTTGTGGTTTGATTCCTGGTCAGGGCACTTACAAGAATCAACCAATGACGGCATGAATAAGTGGAACAACAAATTAATGTTCTTCTCTCTCTCCCCCTGTACAAAATCAATAAATAATTTTTTAAATGGCAATTTCTAGAGATAGCTTCTCCTGCAGTCTGCCCTAAATCAACAAATATCTACCCAGCACCTGCCCCTGCTAGAGACAGCTAGAGAGAGGTCAGGAGGGCAGGGACATACAGAGATTTTAAGACCCTTTGTATATTGCCTCCCAAGCCCCCAGTACCTACTCTGCTCTCTATACTCCCTATAAATGTTAGACAATTCAGGATAAAAATACAACTAGAGGGAGTACACACAGGGTCAGCCAGGGAATGAGGTTCTGGGGATTGCCACTGTGCTTGTATTCAGTATGAAACTTTTTGTTTGAGCATGTGCAGAACGAGCAAACACCATCAGACCGGTATAGGCCTCAGTTGTGGACCAATACAAAAAATGTCTTTGATCCTTTGTACAGCAGAGGTGCCCAGTAGGTTCATAAGTCAACTTCTAAAAGGCATCTGGTAAAATTCTCAGTGCAGTAATTTATAAAGAAAGAGAAAGAGTCTGACCTGTGGTGGCGCAGTGGATAAAGCGTCGACCTAGAAATGCTGAGGTCGCCGGTTTGAAACCCTGGGCTTGCCTGGTCAAGGCACATATGGGAGTTGATGCTTTCAGCTCCTCCCCCCTTCTCTCTCTCTGTCTCTCTCCTCTCTAAAAATGAATAAATAAAATAAAAAAATTTTAAAGAAAAAGAAAGAGAAAGATAATATTTACCAAAGTATATGGGCTGGGTGGAGACCGACAGCCTATTTTCTATTTTCTGTTCAGAAACATTTTGTGAAAAACCTTGACCACTCCCTCAAGAGGCTGAGAGACATGCTAGTATTAAGGATTTCAGTACTACGCCTTTTAAAAATGCAAATCAGAGAGAAAGTATAATTTTATGAGAAGGTTTTCCTCTTTCTCCAAAGAGCTATGCATTCTCTCAAGAAGGAAGCTTTGGAGCCTGAGGCACATTGCCTTCATTGAGGGTCACACAGTTCCAAGTTACTCGCCCCAATTCGGCATGCCCACCTGGTGCTAATGAATAAGACATCATTCCATTCTGCTCTGAAGAGCACAGTGACCCTTACAGGTCACCTTGTCAGCTTCCTTTCCTCACCCCAGCCCCAGACTGGGCTATGCCAAGGCTTATTGACTTCATTTTGTGGTTATTTTCCACAAGGGTCTATATTCAGAGGTAGAAAAGGGCAATTATAGGGCAATTATAAAATTAGAGAGTGGAGTAGAATAAAAAAGATGACTACAAGCCTGACCTGTGGTGGCGCAGTGGATAAAGCGTCAACCTGGAAACAATGAGGTTGCCAGTTCAAAAAAGATGACTACAAAGATAAGTTTGCATTCTGCTCATGGAATCACCACCTGTTTAGATCTGGTAAGAGCCTTAGAGGTCAACCAGTCCAGCTCAGTCATTTACAGATATGGGGGATGTGGTGGTTGCTCTCCTGAGAGCCATTTTGCTCCTCCACCATGAGTTAGCAGCCCTAGTTTGAGCTAGGATTGTAACCATCTTACCTGAAGAGGTGGGCACTGATCATTAAATTAATATATTCAGTCCCTTGCCAAAATTATTGGCTTAACTTAATCAGCTCTTGGCATTCCCTGGTCACTGGCCTTGATTGATTCAAGGTCTTCCAGTCAGCACAAAGCTCAGAACTTTCCCTCCCTTGAATGGTAAATACTCTTTCTCTCCACTCCCTCAATCTGAAACTACCACACTAGACTTGAATAAAGGGGTATGCAGCCTCAGTTGCTGCCATTAGACATCTTGCAGTCATGAGGCTTATCAGACCTAAGATGAGGGTGGATATGTCTTCAATGACATTATAACTCTAATTTAGCCAACTTTCTACACTTTCCCATCATATGAAGAAATGAACTGCCATATTGTTTAAGCCACTTTGAGTTTTCTGTTACTTTCAAGGAAAGCATCCTACAAATGGTACAGCATACAAGAAAATGAATTCAGGGACAACTATATGTTCATGAGCACATATTTAGTTGAACATCTGATCTGAACCTAGACCTCCCAGTTCGCAGTGTGGTATTTAGTCATGCAGAAGTTATCTGCAACACATCCCTCAGAACTTGTACCATGCGTTATGGCTTAGAGGTGCCCCCTTGCTGTTTATGCAATTAAAATGACCAAGCCTTTTAGATGAAGATAATTCTACTCTGAGTTTCTTCCAAAAATCCAATACACTTCCAACAAATAACCATAAGTATAAATGATCAGGTGTCAATAATTTAGTTCTGTTTTAGTTTCCATGAAGAAAATGCTACAATAATTGGGTGAATCAGTTAGATTGTGTTCAGATGTTAATAACTGAATACTCAATAACAGCAGTTTAAACAAATCGAGAGTTATATTTCATATAGACAAAGGGCTTGAAGGTGGATGGTTACTAACATTGGATCAGCTATTCAACAATGTTATCAGTGACCTAGGTTCTTTCTTTCCATGCTGCCGTACTTGATATGTTAGCTTCTTATTCTCAGGCTTGTTGCATCATCATAATGAGATGGCTGTCACAATTTTCAGCATCAACTGCATTCAAAGGCAGGAATCAGGAAGGCAGCAAGAATAGGAAAGGTCGTTTTGTTTTCTCTCCCATCTCTTATTAGGGAAAGAAAATATCCTTTTTCCATTTCACTGTCAGAACAGAGCCACATGGAAACCCTCACCTGCAAGGGAAGCTGGGAACATAAATAGCTGACTTTTCCTGCTCCCTTTTTGAAGGTGGGCAAGGGAGAAGCAGGTGGAGAATGGGCTTTGGCAGCCAAACAGCAGTATTTTCAATACTAGGAAAATTATCAATGAAATAATTCTATATCTTCATCATAATGTAGATAAAACTTGAGTATACAATTAATAGGCATTTTAAAATTCAGAACCATCTAAAAACTTACAAGGATGGGGTTAATGCTAAACAAATTTGCTTCTCAGATGTCAGTGAAAATCTTCAGTGACATTGAGGTATTGGACTTCCTCACAATTGCATTAGACATTCTCAGATTGTTGGGCTCTCACTTAATTTCAAAATGACACAGATATAAAAGAGGAAAACACACTCTAGAGAAATATTAGCATGAGTACAACACAGAGGTTAGCATGGAGGGTTAATTTAGACAATTCAAGGTTGAGCCTCATCCTGTAGCTATGATTGTTTAAGCATATAAATAATTGCTGAATTACTGAATAAAATTAAAAATGGCACTGTTTTAAACTGGAACAAAGTTATTGCCTATTAGGATAAACAGGATGTTCTCAGCTCAAATGAAAGCACCAATCTCTACAGAAAGAGTAACGTGAAGTAAATTTATACTTCAATATCATGTTGCAAATAATTTATTTTATATTCATCCAATGAATGTCTATGGTGGCCACTGAGGCTGCCACTATAAATAAGGCAAACATGGTCTCTGCTCTTTCCAAATTTTCTAAAACTTTTATTAAATTTATTGGGGTGATATTGGTTGATAAAGTTATATAGATTTCAAGTTTATAATTCTGAGATACATCATCTGTATATTGCATTTTGTGTTCACTACCCAGAGTCAAATCTCCTTCTGTCACCATATATGTGACCTCCTTTATTCTTTCCTGCCTCTCCTCATCCCCATTTCCCTCTGGTAACCACCCTACTGTTGTTTGTGTCTATGAGTTTTTAAAAGCAAAAATAAATCAATGGGACTATATCAAACTAAATAGCTTCTGCAAAGCAAAAGAAATCATCAACAGAACAAAAGGCAACCAATCATTTTAAAGAGTTCACCCATTAAACGACTATGGATTTCAGTGGCACCAGTTTTATGAGTAGAATAAGATCCCTAAAGCCTCACCATAAATAGAATCCAACTTTTAAATAACTCTCCTCCTTGCTCGTGGTGCACACTGTCCTCTCCCTTAGTTTTAAAATGCAGATACAACTCTACTAAATATGAAATCTCTTACATGGTTTGAGCTGACACTGTAGGTACTCCACTCAAACTTACTCCAATCCTATTTACTTTATTCTGTGCCCCTCCCCAAACTTCAGCATGTTTTTGCTTCCAAAGTCCATGCCTGAGACTTCAGAGGACGCTTCACAAGCTACTGGAATCATTTTGCCCACATAGAAGTGCCTGGGAGTTTAGGTGTCAGTAATCTTGTTGTTAGTGCAGGAATGTGAAAGCCCAATTTCCTTCCCCAAGGGAAAGGGGGAAACTCTGAGGCCCTGAGGGGTTACTTACAACCAGAGCTCCCTTGTGAAATCAGGACTTTGCCTAGTTCCCTCCCCTTCTATTTCCTACTCTCATTCACCAGCAGGATTCTCCTGGAAGCACTTTCTTAATAAATTATTTGCTCATGAATCTTCTTATCAGGATCTGATAAGAAGGTTTTGGGTGAATGTAACCTAAGACAATGGTGTTTCTCAAAGTGACAATTGCATCCATATCACCTAGCAGTATATGAAAAAATGTTTAAACTGTTTAATCCTGGGTCCAAACCAAGTCTTATGAATCTGAGTCTTCTGTAGCATGTTGCAGGATCTGTATTTTTATAAGCTCCCTAAGTGAGTTTTGTACACATTAAAATTAAGACCCACTTCCTTAACACTGGCCATTGAATAACCACTGAAAAATGGAGCCAGGAATGACTTCATCAATAGGGTAGAAAATCATAACAAATGCAAAAGAACACTTCAGGGAACAGAAGAGTATCTGAATACAAATATGTTTCTGTAAACTTCTGACTAAAGATTCATTTTACCTCTCTTCTTTTAAAATTATTAATAAACAAGTCACTGGAATCTTTTGTCTGACAGAAACAAGATTCCCTTTGGACACAGAACAGCACCTGTGTACATTGAACATGTAACTCAAAAGTTAATCAAAAGATATCCATTCAGCCTGACTAGGTGGTGGTGCAGTGAATAGAGAGTCAGACTGGGATGCAGAGGACCCAGGTTTGAGACCCCGAAGTCACCAGCTTGAGCACAGGCTCAACTGGTTTGAGCAAAAAAAAAAAAAAAAAAAAAAAAGCCCACTAGCTTGAACCCAAGGTCGCTGGCTCAAGCAAGGGGTTACTCGGTCTGCTGAAGGCACGCGGTCAAGGCACATATGAGAAAGCACTCAACGAACAACTAAGGTCTTGCTACGAAAAACTGATGATTGATGCTTCTCATCTCTCTCCGTTCCTATCTGTCTGTCCCTGTCTATCCCTCTCTCTGACTCACTCTCTGTCTCTGTAAAAAATAAATAAAATTTTAAAAAAAGTCTTTAAAAAAAAGATATCCATTCATTGAGTACTTAAGATCACAAGTACTCATTGGTCTCATGGAGACTTAACATTGCACTATGTACTAATGAGGACTTCACCTTATTGTAGCTATATCAGCATCCAGGAAATGAGGAGTGTTATCCAGTAGGTCTTGCCCATGTACTAGGATTAACTCACTTTCTTATTGTCTTTGTATTAAGGCACATGACTACCCATGAGCAATTACTATACTCAGGGAGTGAGAGTCACTGTAAAATTTAACCAATCAGGTCCCACTCTCAAGTGGCAATCAATATCCTGTCTGAGAATAGAGGGGTAGGAAAAAGCCTGCAAGGAAAATCAGGACACTTTTGACAGAAGAAAGGCAGAATGAATGGTGTGAAGGGTCCCGGTTCCCCTAGTCACCTAGATATTGGCATTGGATTTTTCTTAGCACTCTACTTTCTTCATGTCCAGCTAGTCATCAGATCTTGTCAATTTTTCTTTAGAAATTTCTTTTAGATTTTCTCTTTCTTTTCCACTTCTTCAGTCTCCACCCCATCAACCCATACTTAGATTTTGCCCCACTTTACTCACTGGACTCCTGCCTCCAACTGCTTTTCCTATCCTGCTCAACGTGGAGAAGCCTAAGTTAGGTTCTTGAAAGAAAATTCTCAGCATCTAGAACAGTGTCTGGTTTGTACTAGATATTCAAGTCATTTATTGAATGATAGATGAATGAATAACTGAATGACTTCATAGCCCTTGTCGCTTCTCTTTTAGTTATTTATAGCCTTACTCCATCAACCCTTGAACCTAGAAAGTGTCTGGAAGATAATAAGCACTCTATATTTGTTTGTTAAATAAATAAATTACTATATGTTTCTTGAATTGGATTATAAAATCCGTTATCATTAAGAAGAGATTGAAGAGGCAACAGAAACAGTTAAAGTGGTTGGATTTTTTGGAAGAAACTGCATACAAGAAGAAATACAGGGCCCTGGCCGGTTGGCTCAGCGGTAGAGCGTCGGCCTAGCGTGCGGAGGACCCGGGTTCGATTCCGGCCAGGGCACACAGGAGAAGCGCCCATTTGCTTCTCCACCCCTCCGCCGCGCTTTCCTCTCTGTCTCTCTCTTCCCCTTCCGCAGCCAAGGCTCCATTGGAGCAAAGATGGCCCGGGCGCTGGGGATGGCTCTGTGGCCTCTGCCCCAGGCGCTAGAGTAGCTCTGGTCACAACATGGCGACGCCCAGGATGGGCAGAGCATCGCCCCCTGGTGGGCGTGCCGGGTGGATCCCGGTCGGGCGCATGCGGGAGTCTGTCTGACTGTCTCTCCCTGTTTCCAGCTTCAGAAAAATGAAAAAAAAAAAAAAAAAGAAGAAGAAATACAATTTTCACAGAGGAAGAGAGAGTCAACAATATCAAAGCTAAAGAAGTATCAAAGAGACAGGGACAGGGAAAAAAGGACATTAGATTTATTTCTACTAACTGAAAGCAGTTCTAGCTATCTTTTGTATATATAAAAAATGAAAATCTCACACAGCATTTGGAATTTTTCCTTCTGTTTTAGCTATTAGAGATTTTGAAGGTAGGGTGAGAAATTAAATTGGTACTTCCTCCTTAATTTTCTTTCCTGTATTTCCTGGTGCTTTCTTTCCAGGCTGCCACTAAACTGTCAGGCTACATGGTAAAAATGCACAATCAGCAGCAATGTGTCCAATGGGTGACTTATATTGAACCCAGTTCTGGCTAAGTTACAAAGAGTCATGTAAGTCACGCAAGCCTTGATAGAAAGGAGTATAATTTACTATGTTAAGTGCACTGTGGAAAAGGTCAAGTGATTAATAAGTCACCAATATGAAATACAAGCCTATCAACACTAGTAGGTTTAATCATTTACCCTTCTCAGGACATGGATGGAACAGATCTTGGGTGTCTTTTCTGCCAGAATGAGCCTGCAAAACTCTTAAGGAGATATTTTGTTCTTACCATACATTCTCATAAATGATACATTTTTAAAAAGAAATGGAGCCTGACCTGTGGTGGCGCAGAGGATAAAGTGTCAACCTGGAAACACTAAGGTCGCCAGTTCAAAACCCTGGGCTTGCCTGGTCAAGGCACATATGGAAGTTGATGCTTCCTGCTCCTTTCCCCTCCCTCTAAAATGAATAAATAAATAAAATATTTGAAAAAAAAAAAAGAAATGGAGACTCTTTTCCTGAAAAATCTTTATTTTCATAGATATAATCTATAATGTCAGAATCTGCTCTAATAAGATGTTTTTCATTTTGGTCAAGAGAAATAGTAACTATTAGCTTTTCCACAGGTTGTTTGTGGTAATTCCTAGATCTGATATAAACTCTTCAATGATATTTTGCTTTAAGTAGTCTAATAAAAGATTTCCCATTCAAGCTTATTTACCCTTGTTATCTATTTTAAATTGTTTTTTAAATGGAGACAATAGTTTAAACAGTAAATTTTAAGAGACAATAGCCAACCACACTAAGGAAAAACAATAGAGATTCTAATGGTCTATAAAGAAATAACAGAAGAAACACTTGTTGAGGTTTTATTATAAATTTCAGACACTATGCAAAGACACTACATGTATTTCATTTAATCTACATAACAACTTTATGGGGTTGATATTATTGCCCTCATTTTGCCAATGAGAAAACTGAGACTTGGACAAAAGTTGAATAATGTGTCAAAAATTACACCTCTAGAAAGAAATGGACCAATGTTTGAACCAAGTCTGCCAGATTCCAAAGCCTGAATCATTGCACACCCTGATACTGACTTTCTTGTGTTTCTTTGAAGCAATGTTTTATTTTGATATTTTTCAGATTAAGCAAAGTGCATTTCAAGCAAAGGGTACAATAGGTTGAATAACAACAGCAACTCTAATAATAGTTTCTGCTTATTAAAATTTTATTTAGTGCCAGGGACTGTGCTGTTTTTCAAGCATTTATTTGCTCATTCAATTAAATTTTATTGTGCTTTTATTATATACTAAACACTGAGGGGAAGATAGTGAGCAAAGTCAACACAATTCTTTTTAAATTGTTAATTGATTTTAGAGAGCAAAGAAAGGAGAGAGAGACAGAAATATTGATCTGTTCTTGTATGTGCCCTGACCAGGGATCAAATCCACAACCTTTGCATGTCGTGACAATGCTCTAACCAAATGAACTATCCAGCCAGGGAAAAGTCAACATGATTCTTACTCTCTTGGAGCTTACAAATTAGGGAGAGAGACAGACATGAGTCAAATGATCATAAAAACAAATGTACAGTATAATTGTTTTCACAATGCCAAGACTATTCAATAGGGAAAGGATGATGTTTTCAACAAATGATGTTGGGAAAACTGGATATCTGCATGCAAAAGAATAAAGTTGGACCCTTACCTTATACCATATGAAAATAATTCAAAATGGGTCAAAGACCTAAAACTGTAAAATGCTTAGAAGAAAACATAGGGGAGAAGCTTCATTTCATTGGATTTGGCAATTTCTTGGATATGACACAAAATGTACAGGCAACAAAAGTTAAAGTAAATAAACTGGACAATATCAAAACCAAAAACTTTTGTGCATCAAATGACAGTCAGTGGAGTGAAAACGCAATCTACAGAATTATAGAAACTATTTGCAACTCATCTATAGTAAATGGATAATATGTAGAATATATGAAGAACTCCTACAACATTACAACAACAAACAACAAATCTGGAGGTAATCTGGAGGTGGGAGGATGAGTGAAAAAACTGAAGGTGAATAAGAGGCATAAACTTCTAATTATAAAATAAATAAGCAATGGAGATGTAGTGTACAGCACAGGGAATATAGTCCATAATATTGTAATAATTTGGCACTGTGACAGATGGTTATTAGACTTAGTGTGGTGATCACATCATAAAGTATATAAATGTTGAATTTTTACATTGTACACCTGAAATTAATAGAGTATTGTATGTCAACTATACTTTAATAAAAATGGGCAAATAAATTGAATAGACATATCTCCAGAGAAGACACACAAGTAGCCAAAAGGCATATGAAAGGGTGCTCAACTTCACTGATCATTAAGGAAATCAAAATCAAATCCACAATAACATATAATCACACACTTTGGCACAGCTACTATCAGAAACAAACAAACAAAAAATCCAAAAATAACAAGAATTGGTGAGGATGTGGACAAATTAGAGCACTTGTGTAGTGTTGGTGCAAATGTAATTTGGTATAGTCACTATAGAAAACAGTATGGAAATTCCTCAAAATAAAAAAATAGAAGTACCATAAGATCCATCAATACCACATCTGGGTATATGTCTAAAATAATTGAAAACAGGCTTTCAAAGATATTTGTAGACTTATGTTTATAACAGCACAGTTGCATAATAGACAGAAGGTGGAAGGAACAACCCAAATGTCCATCCATAGATGTATGAATAAATAAAATGTGGTATGTAAACACAATGGAATGTTATTCAGCCTTAGAAAGGAAGGAAATTCTACCACATGTTACAACATGGATGAACCTTGAGGATAGCATACTAAGTGAAATAAGATTCTTACAAAAAGATAAATACTGTATGATTTTACAAATATGGGATATGAATAGTAAGTAGTTAAACTCATAGAAACAGTGAGTAGAATAGTGTGTGCCAAGGCTGGAGGATGGGAAATGGAGAGTTAGTGTTAAATGGTTATAGAGTTTCAGTTTTACAAGGTGGATAAGTTCTGGAGATTGATTGTACAACAATGAGAATATACTTACCACTGTACACTTAAAGTGCTTAAAATGGTAAATTTTGTTATTTGTATTTTGTGAAAATTGCAAATTAAAAAATTTTAAATGTATAATTAAAACATGTATCTCCTTTAATCTTTTAAACAACTATATAATACAGCTTTTTATTGTTTGTATTTTATAGAGCAAACTCAGTTTTAGAGGGGCCATATCACTTGCCCATGATGTCACAGTTAGTCCCATGGGTGGAGATGGAATTTGAACCTATTCCCTCAGCCTAACGTTCACACTCTTAAACTGTCACCAGACTTAGCCAGCCAGGTCTTCAAACAAATGAATCAAACTACCACTTGCTGGGTTTGGTCACTGTGGTTGAAGAAATCACAGAGCACTCAGTTGAGAAGTTGAGAGTGGAGAGTGGAGTGTGTGTAGCTGTGGTTGTCAAGGGTGCTGACAAAAGGCCTCTCCTAATTATGCCAGTTCCTCTCCCCTCCCCCTCAAGTGAGAACTGCTTCTAAGTGTGGAATCAAGATAGAAGTTTTGTTTCCTTATTTCTATTGTATAAACATTCTATGTCACTCTTTCTCCAACAAAGATAACACTTTAAATGCCAGTGCAGATAGAGCCTAGACATTTTTAGTAGAGTAGCTGCCTTAAAAACTTATTGGAGTCCAAAATGGCAACTGGTATGTGAATTCCTAATGTAAAGCCCTTGGTTGCATCCTGGAGTTCCAGTGAAATCACCAATTGCTCTTTAGACTGGATAAGGCAACTGTTGGATGGTAGCTAGAGAGCACTTTTTCTGAGGAATGGAGGAAAATGGATGATACTGTTAATCCAAATTTGGAGGGACCTGAAATATGGAAGACAGGAGCAAGGTCCGTCGTTTACACATTAAAGCTTTATTGTCTAGCTTGGCCAAGTGGCGGGAACTCCAACAGAAATCTGACTGAGAGCGCGCTGGCCCTTTGTTCTACTTACATTTTATAGTTTTGTAAGTGGGAAGTACAGAAGCAAAAATTGCAATTAGGAGCCCCTTACCGCTATTGGTTATAGTCGTATGTCCTTTAACATGATAGGACCACGTTCAATTTGCAAATCATACATCATTTTGGAGAAAACAAAATTTACAAGTCAACACAATGGTAGAAAGATATCTCTTTACAAATTAAAAGGCCTTCCTATATTTTCTAGTGTTCTTCAGCCATCTCTCTGTCCAGAGTCAGAGGTATTAACCACATGCATTTACATAAGAGAGGTAGTTTCTGTGGGGACAAATGCCCGCAAATGGCTCATAGTTATAAGAAAGGGTTTATTTTGGCTTTTCCTTTCCTGCACCTGGCTAGCCATTCACTCCTTTCCCCACAGGTGTGGTGGAATGTCAGGGAATCTATGCTTTCCTTCCCTTTTCATTTACAATACAATGGCAAGAGCCATCCTGGTTATGCTAATCACACAGTACAGAGACTATTCTCACAATTTCTCTGCACACCTTAACCCAAATTAATAAAATGTTCTCCAAGCCTCCTAAAATATTAATATTAATTCTGTAGCCTTTTGGTACTTTACAACATCTGCAGGTGAAATGGCTCAGTGGCTCCTCAATACATGACCTGGCTGGAAAATCTTGGGAGCTGGAGGATCCTGGGAGGTTGGAGAGTGGGGTAAGGCTATGACTGTTGAAGTTTCCAAGGAATTTCTGAGTGAAGCTATTTTAAGTTTAAAAACGTTGATACTGTTTAACAGACTGAGGCTGATACCATTGTGAGGAATGTGGACTAAGCCAAAGAAGAAACACAGGCAGTGGTGGTGAGAATGGACTTGGGGGTAGGCTGAAGTGCTACCTGCTTACTTGTAAACAAACACAGACAAGACTTTGTTCAAGTGAAAGAATGTAGCCCTGCAATAAGCTAAAAAAACACCAGATAACATGGAGGGGGTAGACATAGCTCACAGTTGCACAAGTCAAGTATTGCTTCATTCCCAGAAGGCCTGAATGTCTTTAGATATTCTTTATGACCATAAACTTGAGAATATAAAAAGGACTGGAAAAGGATTTGGGGTATTTTCATAATGCAGCTTCAATTGAAGAAATGCAAATCAAAACTACAATGAGATACCACCTCACATCTGTTAGATTGGCTATTATCAACAAGACAGGTAATAGCAAATGTTGGAGACACTGTGGAGAAAAAGGAACCCTCATTCACTGTTGATAGGAATGCAAATTAGTACAACCATTATGGAAAAAGTATGGTAATTCCTCAAAAACTTAAGAATGGAGCTACCATATTACTCAGCAATCCCTCTACTGGGTATCTACTCCCAAAACTTGAGTACATTGGTACATAAAGACACATGCACTCTCATATTCATCGCAGCATTATTCACAGTGGCCAATACATGGAAACAATCAGCGTGTCCCTCGAAAGAAAATTGCATAAAGATGTGGTACATAGAAATAATGGAATACTACTCAGCCATAAGAAATAAAAACATAGTGACATTTATGACAACATGGATAAAACTTGAGAACATTATACTGAATGAAATAAGTACATCAGAAAAAGCTAAGAACTGTATGATTTCACACATAGGTGGGATATAAAACTGAGATTTATGTACATAGATAAAAGTGAAGTAATTAACAGAGGGAAGGGACCATGGGGGAGGGGGGGATGGAAAGAAGTAGGGAGAAGGATGTAAAGAGGGACAAATATAAGGTGACAGAAAATGATTTGACTTTGGGTGATGGGTATAGAACATAGTCAACAGTTCAAATGCTATAGAAATGTTCACCTGAAACCTATGTACTCTTATTGATCAATATCACCCTGTTAAAGTTAATGTTCTAAATTTTAAAAAAAGATAATGCAGCTTCTCTACCTAATGTGATGTTTTAAATAAATAAATAAATAAATAAATATAAAATAAAATAAAAAAGATCCTGGGCAGCCTGACCTGTGGTGGCACAGTGGATGAAGCATTGAGCTGGAATGCTGAAGTTGCCGGGTCAAAACCCTGGGCTTCCCAGGTCAAGACACCCATTGGAGTTGATGCTTCCTGCTCTTCCTCCTGCTCTTTTGTCTTGAGGATCCCTGATGAGCCAATGCGCCACCTCACCTACAGGTGTTGTAAAGTACCAAAAGCTACAGAATCAATATTAATATTTTAAGAGGCTTAAAGAACATTTTATTAATTTGGGTTAAGGTGTGCAGAGAAATTTTGTGAATAATCTCTGTACTGTGTGATTGGCATAAAACCAGGATGGCCCTTGGCATTGTATTGTAAATGCAAAGGGAAGGAAAACAGGGATTCCCTGACATTCCACCACACCTGTGGGGAAAGGGGTGAATGGCTAGCCAGGTGCAGGAAGAGAAAAGCCAAAATAAACCTTTTCTTATGGCAATGAGCCATTTGTGGGCATTTGTCCCCAGGAAAACTACCTCTCCTATATGAATGCATATAGTTAATGTGTGTGATTCTGGACAAAGAGATGGTGGATAAACATTAGAAAATATAGGAATGTCTCTTAATATGTAAAGAGACATCTTTCTATCATTGTGTTGACTTGTAAATTTTGTTTTCTCCAAAATGATGTATGGCTTGCAAATTGACATGGTCCTATCATGTTAAAGGACATATGACTATAACCAATAGTGGTAAAGGGCACCTAATTGCAATTTTTGCTTCTATACTTCCCGCTTGCAAAACTATAAAAACTAAGTAGAACAAAGGGCCACCGTGCTCTCCCTCAGATTTCTGTCGGAGTTCCCGCCGGTTGGCCAAGCTACACAATAAAGCTTTGGTGTGTAATCGAAGGATTTTGTTCGTGTCTTCAATGTTTCGAGTCTCTCCGGATTAGGCTAAACAGTCTCTCTCTCTTTCAATCTCTCTCTCCTCCCACCCCTGCCTTTCTAAAAATGAATGAATAAAAAATATTAAAAATTAAAAAAATAAACTTGTGCAAACTGTCTCTCCTCTTAGCCTGTGAGCTATTTTCTTTGCAATTAATTTTTCTGAAAACAATGCAACAAATGTTAAAAAGAATACTAGAATCTTTGATTCTAGAATAAATATATTAAAAAGATAAGGAATATTATTTGAATGGGTTTATCATGTAAAAGACCACATAGGCTACTTGGCATAGTAAGTTGAGGCTCTCAGGCCTAAATGAAAGATGCCCATTTCCTTATTAATAGTTTAATCAAGGAAGCTAAATTAGTAGTGGGATTGTGGAAAAACCCACTGAACTTGAATATTTACAATTTAGAGAATTCTAAGACATAGAGAATTCATTTTTTAAAATCCTGGGTTATATGAAGTTATAAACCCCACAATTAAAAGTCATTACATGTTAATATACACACAAATAATTATACCACTATTATCTCTTCTATATCAGAGATAATAATGAGAGCAGTAAACACTGCAGCTGGGCTCTAAACTAAAGTTTCCTGAGTCATGAATCCTTATCCTTTGAGACCTGGGAGGTAGGACAAATGCTGAGAGGCGGGGAAAGACTTTCAGTTAAGTCATCATTTACGTCTGAAACACAGAGGCAGTTTTATTGTACCTTACCATGCACTTGTGGGAAGTATTGTTTCCTCTGGGATACAGGCACTGAGGCTATGCTGGAAGAAGCGGTTACAGGAAAATGATGGAAGGCACCATAGCTCTCAAAAATGAAGGGATGGAACATATTTTGTGAGGGAAAAATGGCTTTCTTAGGTAAGTTCCTATATAACTGGGTTTTAACATTAATTTTATTTTCCATATTCATTTTACCTTCTGCTTCAGTTTGAAGAAATAAACTCAATCATAAAGCAAATTTAATTTTTTTCTTTTTATTTTATTTTTTCTTTTTCTGAAGCTGGAAACGGGGAGAGACAGTCAGACAGACTCCCGCTTGCGCCCGACCGGGATCCACCCGGCACGCCCACCTGGGGCAACGCTCTGCCCACCAGGGGGCGACGCTCCGCCCCTCCGGGAGAGCGTCCAATGGAGCCTCAGCCGCGGGAGGGGAAGAGAGAGACAGAGAGGAAGGAGGGGGAGGGTGGAGAAGCAAATGGGCGCCTTTCCCATGTGCCCTGGCCGGGAACCCCGCACTGTGTCCCCCGCACGCCAGGCTAACGCTCCACCGCTGAGCCAACCGGCCAGGGCCAAAGCAAATTTAATTTTAATATGTCATTCATCCAGTCTTCTTTTAGTGCCTACTAAGTGCGTTGCACAGTACTCAGCACAGAAGGCACCAGGGGATACAAAAACAAGGAGGTCAGCATCATGGAAGGATCACAGGAGATGAATATAAAATTGTAAATGAAGGTAAGTGCCTTTGGAGAAATCACCAGAAGTGTGTAAATTGGGAAGTTAACATACACAGGAAGTCTGGTGGGGGAGGCCAGATCAGGCTTCCCCAGCAGAGTTTTTGACTAGAGGATGATTTCCTATATTTGCCCCTCCAAGTTTACTCATTTTATGCCCTGGAAAGCTGAACTGTATGAACTACCTAAACAGGATCCCATGTCCTCTGGCTTCTGGTTGAGTTTGGTCAATGGAGAATTCCTGCAGGAGACTGGAAATTTTGAAAATAATGAGATCAAGGTATTTATTTCCTTAATTATCTCCTTCCTGGGTTGATTCTGGCTGGCTATGTCCCTCATCAGAAGTTCATATTCCTCTCAAATCTATCTTCTGTACCTGACTCTCTCTTTCCAGGAGACTGCTCTGTTCCCTTATCCCTTTAGGTTAGAAGACAGAAAGGACCAGAGGATAGAGTTGTGATAGCTTTGTTCTTACTGCCAGGGTTTCTGTTTTCTATTCCATGTGGTTTTCTGAACTCACTCCTTTGTAAACAGTTCCTCTTCCAATTATCATAACTTGAGTGTTTCATATGTTTCCTGTTGGTACTCTCACCAACATAAGTGCCAGGACTGGTGATTATAAAAAGCATTATTTACAGACATAAAATATTATAGTAAAAATGCTTTTATTTTTCCCACTACCACAGTAGGTGTCAGGGACTATTAGCTAAAAATTATGTTTGTGTTCATTGTCATTTATGGGAATTAGGATTTTCTAAAGCAGCAAGATTCCAATAGTGAAAGGGAGACAAGAGTGGTGCAAAAGTAATGTTTGGTAATTCCACTTTCACCCTCCCTTTTTCTTCTGAATTTGCCTGCTTCCTCTATCCATAAATCTGTTGTTAACTACCTTAACAGGAAACCTAGTCATATAACTCTAGATCAAACTCTAGGCAAGAATTTTCTACAATTATCCTTTTTTTTTTTTTAGAAAACATATTTCCGGTAGTAACCCTTGGGCATTCCTCCTAAACCAGTTCCAATCATAGGGAAATACAAACAAATCTAGTGAAAGGTCGTTTGTAATCTGTGCAACTCATAAATGTCTAGTGTTGGCCCTGCTTTTAGCAGGATTCCACCTAAACAGTTCCAGAGTGGCAAATAAAACATCTCCAGGTTTTAAATTCTCCATGAAGAAGACATCACAACTTCTTTGATGAATGGAAATGCCTAATGATGTTACAGTCTATACTCTTTCCTGATTTCTGTGGGGATTAAGACGAGCTCACCATTATACTATGATAAATGAATGTTCATTTATTACTTGAAAACTTGATCTTTCCAGAGTTATCTGTCCCATTTCCCAGACAAAGCCTTTCATTTCTGTAATAGTTTCCTATTGCTGCTGTAACACAGTATGGCAAACTTAGTGACTTAAAATACCACACTGTTTTTCCCCCTCTTACAGTTCTAAAAGTCAGAAGTCTGAAAATAAGTTAGCAAGACTGTGTTCTTTCTGGAAGCTTTAATGGAGAATCTGTTTCTTTGCCTTTCAAAGTTCAGGAGACCACTTGCCTTCTTTGGTGCATGGTCCATCATTTAATTTCAGAGCTAGCACCATAGCATCTTCCCTTCTTTCCTTTCTCTCTTATTTTTTGTTTCCTCTTCTGCCCTCTCTCTGTTCTACATAATCATATTGCCCTCTGTCTCTCTGACCCTCTTGCTTCCCTCTTATAAGGAAGCTTGTGTTTACCTTGGGCCTACCAGAGAATTTCATCTTAAAATCTTTAATTATATCTGCCAAGTCCCCTTTGCCATATAAGGCAACATATTTGCAAGTTCCTAGAATTAGAACATGGTCATCTTTGAGGGTGGCATTATTCAGCCCACTACACCTTCATTCTTTTTTTTTTTAAATTTAATGCAGTGATATTGATAAATCAGGGTATATATGTTGAGAGAAAACATCTCCAGATTATTTTAACATTTGATTATGCTGCATACCCCTCACCCAAAGTCAAATTGTCTTCCATCACCTTCTATTTGGTTTTCTTTGTGCCCCTCATCTCCCCCCATCCATTCTCTCTCCTTCCTCGCCCCATCCCGCAGACACCCCTCCTGTTACCATCACATTCTTGTGCATGTCTCTGAGTCTCTTTTTATGTCCCATCTATGTATGGATTCATATAGTTCTTAGTTTTTTCTGATTTACTTATTGCACTTCGTATAATGTTATCAAGGTCCATCCATGTTATTGTAAATGATCTGATGTCATCATTTCTTATGGCTGAGTAGTATTCCATAGTATATATGTACCAAGGCTTTTTAATCCACTCGTCCTCTGACGGACACTTGGGCAGTTTCCAGATCTTCGCTATTGTGAACAATGCTGCCATGAACATGGGGGTGCATTTCTCCTTTTGGAGCAGGTCTATGGTGTTCTTGGGGTATATTCCTAAAAGTGGAAGAGCTGGGTCAAAAGACAGTTCGATTTTCAATTTTTTGAGGAATCTTCATACTGTTTTCCACAGAGGCTGCACCAGTCTGCATTCCCACCAGCAGTGCAGGAGGGTTCCCTTTTCCCCACATCCTCGCCAGCACTTATCCTGTGTTGTTTTGTTGATGAGCGCCATTCTGACTGGTGTGAGGTGATATCTCATTGTGGTTTTAATTTGCATTTCTCTAATGATTAATGATGTTGAACATTTTTTCGTATGCCTATTGGCTATTTGTATGTCCTCATTGGAGAAGTGTCTATTCATTTCTTTTGCCCATTTTTTGATTGGATTGTTTGTCTTCCTGGTGTTGAGATTTACAAGTTCTTTATAAATTTTGGTTATTAACCCCTTATTAGATGTATTGTCAAATATGTTATCCCAATGTATAGTTTTTCTTTTTATTCTGTTCTTATTGTCTTTAGCTGTGCAAAAGCTTTTTAGTTTGATATAGTCCCATTTGTTTATCCTGTCTTTTATTTCACTTCCCCGTGGAGATAAATCAGCAAATATATTGCTCCGAGAGATGTCGGAGAGCTTACTGCCTAAGTTTTCTTCTAAGATGCTTATGGTTTCACGGCTTACATTTAAGTCTTTTATCCATTTTGAGTTTATTTTTGTGAGTGGTGTAAACTGGTAATCTAGTTTCATTTTTTTGCAGGTAGCTGTCCAATTTTCCCAACACCATTTGTTAAAGAGGCTGTCTTTACTCCATTGTATTTCTTTACGTCCTTTGTCAAATATCAGTTGTCCATAAAGCTGTGGGTTTATTTCTGGGTTCTCTGTTCTGTTCCATTGATCTATATGCCTGTTCTTATGCCAGTACCAGGCTGTTTTGAGTACAATGGCCTTGTAGTATAACTTGATATCAGGAAGTGTGATACCTCCCACTTTATTCTTCTTTTGTAAGATTGCAGAGGCTATTCGTGTTCTTTTTTGGTTCCATATAAATTTTTGGAATATGTGATCTGTATCTTTAAAGTATGTCATTGGTATTTTAATTGGTATTGCATTGAATTTGGGTAATATACACATTTTACTGATGTTTATTCTTCCTAACCATGAGCATGGTATATGCTTCCACTTGTTTGTATCTTCCTTGATTTCTTTTATCAATGCTTTGTAATTTTCCGAGTAAAAGTCTTTAGTCTCCTTGGTTAAGTTTACTCCTAGGTACTGTATTATTTTGGTTTTAATAGTGAAGGGAATTGTTTCCTTAATTTCTCTTTCTGACTGTTCATTGTTGGTGTATAAAAATACCTCTGATTTCTGAGTATTGATTTTATATCCTGCCACATTGCTGAATTCATTTATCAGGTCCAATAGTTTTTTGACTGAGACTTTAGGGTTTTCTATATACAATATCATATCATCTGCAAATAATGATAGTTTTACTTCTTCTTTTCCAACTTGAATGCCTTTTTTTTCTTCTTCTTGTCTGATTGCTGTGGTTAGGACTTCCAGGACTATGTTAAATAAGAGTGGTGAAAGGGGGCACCCCTGCCTTGTTCCTGATCTTAAGGGTATTGCTTTTAATTTTTGCCCATTGAGTATGATGTGGGCTGTGGGTTTCTCATACATGGCATTTATCATGTTGAGGTATGTTCCCTGTATTCCCACTTTGCTGAGAGTTTTGATCATGAATGGGTGCTGGATTTTATCAAATGCTTTTTCTGCATCTATTGAAATTATCATATGGTTTTTCTCCTTTTTTTTGTTTATGTGGTGAATCACATTGATTGATTTACGAATATTGTACCAGCCTTGCCTCCCCAGAATAAATCCCACTTAATCATGGTGTATGATTTTTTCCATATATTGTTGGATCTGGTTTGCTAATATTTTGTTGAGAATTTTAGCATCTATATTCATCAGAGAGATTGGCCTATAATTTTCTTTCTTTGTGTTGTCTTTGCCTGGTTTTGGAATCAGAATTATGCTCGCCTCATAAAAGTAGCTTGGAAGTTTTCCTTCTTCTTGAATTTTTTGAAATAATTTGAGAAGGATAGGAGTTGAAATAGTTTGAGAAGGATTCTTCTTTGAATATTCGGTAGAATTCAGTTCTGAAGCCATCAGGCCCCGGATTTTTCTTTGTTGGGAGTTTTTTGATAACTGTTTCGATCTCATTTGGTGTAATCTGTCTGTTTAGGTTTTCTGATTCTTCCAGATTGATTTTTGGAAGATTGTATGTTTCAAGGAATTTGTCCATTTCATCTAGGTTGTCTAGTTTTTTGGCATACAGTTCTTCATAGTATTTTCTTACAATATTTTGTATTTCTGTTATGTCAGTTGTTATTTCTCCACTCTCATTTCTAATTTTATTTATTTGAGTCCTCTCTCTCTTTTTCTTGGTGATTCTAGTTAAACGTTCATCAATCTTGTTTACCTTTTCAAAGAACCAGCTCCTAGTTTCATTGATCCTCTGTATTGTTTCTTTAGCCTCTATGTCATTTATTTCTGCTCTGATCTTTATTATTTCCTTCCTTCAACTACATTTGAGCTTTACTTGCTGTTCTTTTTCTAGTTCTTTTAGATGCAGGGTTAAGTTGTTTATTTGAGCTTTTTCTAGCGTCTTGAAGTGTGCCGGTAGTGCTGTGAACTTCCCTCTCAGTACTTCTTTTGCTGTGTCCCATAAATTTTAAGTTGTTGTATGCTCATTGTCATTCGTTTCTAGGAATTTTTTTATTTCTTCTTTGATCTCATTCTTTTTTTTTAAAGTTTTGTTTTTATTTATTTATTCATTTTTTAGAGATGAGAGAGAGAGACAGGAGAGACAGAGAGAGAGAGAGAAGGCGGAAGGAGCTGGAAGCATCAACTCCCATATGTGCCTTGACCAGGCAAGCCCAGGGTTTTGAACCGGCGACCTCAGCATTTCCAGGTTGACGCTTTATCCACTGCGCCACCACAGGTCAGGCCTGATCTCATTCTTAATCCATTCGTTATTGAACAACCTGCTATTTAGTTTCCATGTGTTTGAGAATTTTTGAGCTTTTCTGTTGTGGTTCATTTCTAGTTTCATGCCATTGTGATCGGAGAAAGTGCTTGAAATGATTTCAATCTTCTTAAATTTGTTGAGACAACTTTTGTGCCCTAACATGTGGTCTATCCTAGAGAATGTACCATGAGCACTTGAAAAGAATGTATATTCTGCTGCTTTAGGGTGAAAGGTTCTAAGGTATCTATTAAATCGAGTTGATCTAGTGTGTCCAATAAGTCTGCTGTTTCTTTGTTAATTTTCCTTTTAATCCATCACAGTCTGCTTTATATATTTATGTGCTCCTATATTAGGTGCATAGATATTTATAATAGATATATCTTCCTGTTGGATTACTCCCTTTATCATTATGTAGTGGCCTTCTTTATCTCTTACTATATCCTTTGTTTTAAAGTCCAATTAGTCTGATATAAGTATTGCTACCTCAGCTTTTTTTCATTTCCATTTGCAAGAAATGTTTTTTTCCATCCTTTTTCCTTCAAACTATGTGTATCTTTTGTTCTAAGGTGTGTCTCTTGTAGACAGCATATGTACGGGTCCTGTTTTCTTATCCACGCAGCTACCCTATGTGTTTTGATCGGATCATTTAATCCATTTACATTTAAGGTTATTATTGATATGTAGTTGTTTATTGTCATTTTATTCTTTAAAGCTGTATTCCTTTTTTGCTATATTATTTTCCCACTTTGATCTGTTCACAACAGGTCCCTTAACATTTCCTGCAGCATTGGTTTGGTTGTAATGAATTCTTTGAGTTGTTTTTTGTCTGAGAAGCTTTTAATTTCTCCTTCAATTTTAAATGATAGCCTTGCTGGATAAAGTAGTCTTGGTTGTAGGTTCTTGTTCTGCATTACTTTGAATATTTCTTGCCATTCCCTTCTGGCCTCAAGTGTTTCTGTTGAGAAGTCAGATGTCATCCTTATGGGGGCTCCTTTGTAGGTGATAGCTTTTTTTTCTCTTGCAGCTTTTAATATTTTCTCTTTATTGCTTAGCTTTGGTATTTTAATTATGATGTGTCTTGGTGTAGGTTTCTTTGGGTTTCTCTTTAATGGAGTCCTCTGTGCTTCTTGAACTTGTGAGAGTTTCTCCTGCATTAATTTAGGGAAGTTTTCAGCTATGATATGTTTGAACAGAGTCTCTATCCCTTGTTCTTTTTCTTCTTCAGGAACGCTTATGATGCGGATGTTATTTCTCTTCATGTTGTCACAGAGCTCTCTACGAATTTCCTCAGACTTTTTGAATCTCTTTTCCTTTTTCTTCTCTGCTTTTATGCCTTCATTCCAGTTGTTCTCCAACTTGCCGATATAATCCTCAGCTCTATCTATCCTGTTTTTAATTCCTTCCATTGTGGTCTTTATTTCTGATATTGTATTTGTCAACTCCGACTGATTCTTTTTTATACTTGCTATTTCTTTTTTCTTGTTTGTTTGTTTTTTTTCTTTTTCTGAAGCTGGAAACAGGGAGAGACAGTCAGACAGACTCCCGCATGCGCCCGACTGGGATCCACCCGGCACACCTACCAGGGGCGATGCTCTGCCCACCAGGGGGCGATGCTCTGCCCCTCCGGGGCGTCACTCTGCCGTGACCAGAGCCACTCTAGCGCCTGGGGCAGAGGCCAAGGAGCCATCCCCAGCGCCCAGGCCATCTTTGCTCCAGTGGAGCCTTGGCTGCGGGAGGGGAAGAGAGAGACAGAGAGGAAGGAGGGGGCGGGGTGGGGAAGCAAATGGGCGCTTCTCCTTATGTGCCCTGGCCGGGAATCGAACCCGGGTCCCCTGCATGCCAGGCCGACGCTCTACCGCTGAGCCAACCGGCCAGGGCTACTTGCTATTTCTTTATTTAGGTGTTCATAATGACCATCCTTTGTTTTTCTAAGATCTCTAAGCATCCTTTCAATCATTATGTTGAACTCCATATCTGGAAGTTTGGTTATTTCCATATCACTGAGTTCATCTCCATAAGGTTTCTCTTGTGGTTTCATTTGGATTGCACTTCTTTGTCTTCTCATTATGCCTGTGTTTGAATGTTTTGTTTGTAGAGATGGTTGAGTCTAGGCTTGTTGTTGTCTGCCTCCAGTTTTCAATTGTGTTATTTCTAGGTCTTCTTGGGTTGGCATCAGCTATTATTTGTAATCCATTTTTGGTTTTGGGCTGCTTTGAAGTCTTGATTTGTTTATTTTCTTAACAGGTGATAGTCTTGTTTACTCATCTCAGCAGGGGGCTTCCTTGAACCGTATCCAGGAATGTGGTGGGTGTAACCTGAGACTCTGAAGGACTCTTCTACCAATTAATCTGTCTGGGGGCAGGGTGTTTTCTCAGCTTCCGTAGGGGGGGAGTATCTCAGATTTCCATGGAGACCTGAGTTACTGCCCCTCCACCCTACTTCTTGTTTTCAGTGGTGTCTTGTTTCGCTGATTGTAACTGGAGAGATGTCTGGAGATCTTGATCCCGAAGCAATTTAGTCTTATCTTTTGTGGAACGATCAGTCCCTCCCCCAGCTATGGCCGCCTCCAGCACTGGATGAGTCAGCTTTTTAGGTCATTCCCTGCATTCCTCTGCCCCTCACCATCTGTCCTTATCTCTTCCCTTTCCACTTGGAAGATAAGCCATCCTTTCAACACACCTCTCTCCATGGTCACCATGCAAGTGGCTGTGAGTAGTATTTTCTGCTCTTTTCCCTGGAGTGAGATCCTCTCTGGGCTCTCAGCCTCAGCCTCCCTCTGTTTCTGTAAGCAGGGTAGATTCAGATGCTCCCTTACAGGTTTGTTGTGGCTTCTTCTTTGCTCCTTGGTTTTTGAGAGCTGTTCTTGTAGTCCAGAGTTGGTTTTTCGCACTGGTTGTTCCTAAATTGATTTGTATTCCAGTTTAGTGGTGAGAGCTGGGAGTCTGTGTATCTGCCTACTCTGTTGCCATCTTCAAGTCGAGCCACAGCTTCATTCTTATTGACCCATTCTAAACACACCTCTTTTCCAGCTTCACCCTATTTGTTCTTATTGTCTGAGTGTTCTGCTGCTACCTCTCTGCATATCAAAATATTTCTCCAATTCAACGGTATTTGAACAAATATTTTCTGAGTACTGTATAATGCCAGACTTAGAGATACAGTGGTGAACAAGACACTGCTAATAATGTCTGTTTCCTCTGAAACCTGCTTACCCTTGCTTACACTTGGGATAAAGGAGGCCCAAGAAATAGAGTTCAGGTCTAGGTTTTTACTAGCTGCTTGGAGCTGTGCAGTGGTTGGATTGAAATAATTTAACAACTGGTTCTCTGCACTAATGACCATTTTTTAAGTATAAAAAATGATATGCTGAAAGGAAGTTTATTATTTCATACATTTAATACTTAAATAAGAACAATAAAAGAGATACACAAAGCTAGATTATGTTATAAGAAAGTTTTAAAATCTTAATGAAAAAATATTAAGTAATACTTGACAGAAAAACAATAAAAGTGTTATTTAAGATATTTCCATATTGCTTCTTGGTTGGCATCTTCACTTAAAATTTTTTTCACCTATGGACAGAACGAACATTACTACAGGAGCTTAGAATATGCTGTTGCGCAAATGAATGTTCAAAAAGAGTAAGGGATATAAATTTTTAATTTTCATATCGGGCAGCTGCCCAGGTGCCCACCTTAGAGATAATCTTGATTACAAGTGCCATTTTAACAACTGGTTCACCGAACTGACAAAAAATTAAGTATCGATTTTGCCGAACCAGTGCGAACTGGCTGAATCCCACCACTGGAGCTGTGTTGAAAACACACATTTCTTCTTTAAATTCTCATTGCCCTGGTAATTCCTCACCATTTTTAAATTGAATTTATTAGATTGAAAATAGTTAACATTATAATAAGCAGATGCAGATGCCCAATTTTAGAACACATCCCTATATACCATATTGTGAGCTCACCCACTCAATTTAACTCCTTGCCCATTGCCATTTATCCCTCCCTACCACTCTGCCTCCCCCCTTCTGGCAATCACCACATTGTTGTCCATGTCCATGAGATTTTTTTTGTCCTTTTTACTCTATCAGCTTCACTCGTCTAGTCCCCTTTACTCCCAATAGCTGTCTGTTTATTCTCTTTGTAAGAGTCTGTTTCTATTTTGCTTGTTAGTTCATTTTGTTCATTAGATTCCACATATAAATGAAATTATATGGTACTTGTCTTTCTCTGACTGGCTTATTTCACTTAGCATAATAATGTCAATCTCCAGGTCCATTGATACTGTCGCAAAAAGTAAGATTACCTCCTGTTTTATGGCCATGTAGTATTCTACTGTGTATATGTACCACAGCTTTTTTATCCACTCATCTACTGATAGACACTTGGGCTGTTTCCAGATCTTAGCTATTGTAAATAGCGCTGCAATAAACATATGGATATATATATATATATATATATATATATATATGTTATTTTTGAATTAATGTTTCGAGGTTTTTAAAATATATTCCTAGAGGTGGAATTATTGGTTCAAAAGGCAGTTCTAATTTTAATTTTTTTTTCCACTTTTTTTTTTTTTAAAGATTTTATTTATTCATTATAGAGAGGAGAGAGAGAGAGAGAGAAGGGGGGAGGAACAGGAAGCATCAACTCCCATATGTGCCTTGACCAGGCAAGCCCAGGGTTTTGAACCGGCAACCTCAGTATTTCCAGGTTGATGCTTTATCCACTGCGCCACCACAGGTCAGGCTAATTTTAATTTTTTGACATAACTTTATACTGTTTTCCACAGTGGCTGCACCAATCTACCTTCCTTACCAACAGGGCAGGAGGGTTCCTTTTCTCCACACCCTTACCAACACTTATGTTTATTGATTTATTGATGACAGCCATTCTGACAGGTGTGATGTAATATTTCATTGTGGTTTTAATTTTCATTTCTCTGATAATTAGTGGCTTTGAGCATCTTTTCAGATGTCTATTGGCCATCTGTATAGCCTCTTTAGGAAAGTGTGTATTCAGCTTCTTTGCCAATTTTTAAATTGGATTCTTTGAGATTTTGGTGTTGAATTTGAAAAGATCTTTAGGAATTTTGGATATTAATCCATTATCAGATGTACATTTGTCATTTAGTGGGCTGTCTTTTCATTTTATTGATGGTTATCTTTGCGTTGCAAAAACTTTTCAGTTTGAGGTAGTCCCATTTGTTTATCTTTTCTTTCATTTCTTTTGCCTGAGGAGATATAACAGAAAAAATATTGTGATGAGAAATGACCAAGATTTTACTGCATGTGTTTTCTTCTTGGATATTTATAGTTTTATATCTAATATTTCAGTCTTTAATTTATTTTGAGTTTATTCTTAATATGGTGTAAAAAGGTGGCCTAATTTAACTTTTTTGAATGTATCTGTCCAATTTCCCAGCACCATTTATTGAATAGACTGTCTTTACCCCTCTGTATGTTCTTGCCTTCTTGGTCAAATGTTAATTGACCATGTCAGTGTAGGTTAATTTCTGGGCTCTCTATTCTGTTCCATTGACCTATATGTCTGTTTCTGTTTATTTACTTATTTTTAACTTTAATTTTTTTAAATTTTTTAATTTGTTTATTTTTTTACAGAGACAGAGAATGAGTCAGAGAAAGGGATAGACAGGGACAGACAGACAAGAACGGAGAGAGATGCGAAGCATCAATCATTAGTTTTTCGTTGCACATTGCGACACCTTAGTTGTTCATTGATTGCTTTCTCATATGTGCCTTGACCGCGGGCCTTTAGCAAACCGAGTAACTCCTTGCTGGAGTCAGCGACCTTGGGTTCAAGCTGGTGAGCCTTGCTCAAACCAGATGAGCCCGCGCTCAAGCTGGCGACCTCGGGGTCTCGAACCGGGGTCCTCTGCATCCCAGTCCGACGCTCTATCCACTGCGCCACCGCCTGGTCAGGCTTTAACTTTAATTTTTAATTCATTGTGTTGACATGGATTCAAGTGCCCCACTCAATATAACATCCTCTAAACGCCACATTGTGCCCCCATGTCCCACCCCATGCAAAGTCTTTTTGCCATCCCCACTTCCATTCCCCCTTTCTCTCTGGGATTTGCTACCTTATTGTCTCTATCTGTGTGATATGTACATATAATTCAGCTAATCCCTTCATTTTCTTTGACCCCATCTCCTCTTCCTCCTTCCCTCTGACAGCTCTCTATCTGTTCCCTGTGATCTTGCCTCTGTTATTATTTTGTTTCTCAGTTTATAGTTTTCATTAGATATCACATATAAGTGAGATCACATGGTATTTGTCTTTCTCTATCTGGCTTATTTCACTTAGCATGATAATCTCCAGGTCCACCCGTGCCATCACCAAAGGTAAGATTTCCTTTTTTTTCAAAGCTGTGTAGTATTCCATTGTGTAAAGCACCACTGTTTTTGTTTTTGTTTTTTTTTAATCTATTTGTCCACTGAAGGACATTTGGGCTGTTGCTGGATCTTGACTATAGTAAACATGCTGCAATAAACATGGGGGTGCATATCATCTTCTCAGTGTTTTGGGATTCTTAGGATATATTCTTAGAAGTGGTATAGCTGGGTCATAAGGCAGTTCCACTTTTAATTTTTTGAGGAAACATCATACTGTTTCCCACAGTGGCTGCACAAGTCTGCATTCCCACCAGCAGTGTAAGAGGTTTCCCTTTTCTTCACACCCTCCTCAGCACTTGTTTCATGATTTGTTAGAGAAAGCCATTCTGGCAGGTGTGAGGTGATAGCTCATTGTGGTTTTAATTTGCATTTCTCTAATGATTGGTGACATTGAACATTTTTTTTTCATATGCCTATGGCCATCTGTATGTCCTCTTTGTAGTAGTGTTTATTCAGGTTCTTTACCCGCTTTTTAAAATTGGATTGTTTATCTTCCTGGTGTTGTTTTATATGTTCTTCATAAATTTTGGTTATTAACCCCTTGTCAGATGTATTGGTGATTATGCTCTCCCACTGAGTAGATTGTCTTTTTATTTTGTTAATGGTGTCTTTTGGTGTGCAAAAGCATTATAGTTTGATGTAGTCCCATTAGTTTATTTTGTCACTTGTTTCACATGCCTGAGGAGATATATTAGCGAAATTATTGCTATAGAGATGTCTGAGAGTCTATTGTGTATGTTTTCTTCTTGAGGTTTTATGGTTTTATGACTTACATTTAAGTCTTCTATCCATTTTGAGTTTATTTTTGTAAATGGTATAAGTTAATGATCCAGTTTCATTTATTTTTGGACGTATCTGTCCAATTTTCCCAACACCATTTATTAAAGAGACTGTATTTATTCCATTGTATACTCTTGTTTCCTTTGTCAAATACTAATTGACCATAAAGGCTTGGATTTATTTATTTCTGGGTTCTCTGTTCTGTTCTATTGATCTGTATGCCTGTTCTTATGCCAGTACCAGGCTGTTTTGAGTACAATGGCCTTGTAGTATAGCTTGATATCAGGTAGCTTGATTCCTCCAGCTTTTTTTTTTTTCAAGACTACTGTGGTTATTTGAGGCCTTTTATGGTACCATATACATTTTTGGAATATTTGTTCTAGTTCTGTGAAATACACCATTGGTATCTTGACAGTAATTGCATTGGATCTATAAATTGCTTTGGGTAAGATGGACATTTTGATGATGTTAATTCTTCTTGTCAGTGAACACAATATATGCTTCCATTCATTCATTTCTTCTTCAATTTCTTTCTTGTGGGTTTTATAATTTTCTGAGTACCGGTCTTTTACATCCTTGGATAAATTAATTCCTAGGTGTTTTATTCTTCTTTTTGAAGTGATTGTGAATGGTATTGTTTTCTTGGTTTCTCATTCTGTTAGGTCATTATTGGAACATAAGGATGCAATGGGGCCCTGGCTGGTTGGCTGAGTGGTACAGCATTGGCCCAGTGTGTCGATGTCCTGGGTTTGATTTCCAGTCAGGGCACATAGAAGAAGTGACCATCTACTTCTCCACACCTCCTCTTTCTCCCTCTATTACTCTCTCTCTTCCCTTCCCACAGCCATGGCTCAAATGGTTTGATCCAGGTGGCCCCAGGTGCTGAAGATGGCTCCATGAAGCCTCTTCCCCACTAAAAATCATTCATTTCTGAGCAACATCCCTAGATGGGCAGAGAATTGTCCCATGGGGGCTTGCTGGGTGGATTTTATTGGGTGCACATGTGGGAGTTGGAAGTCTGTCTCTCTGTCTCCCCTCCTGTCACTTAAAAAATGCAACTTATTTATGGATATTTTGTATCTTGCTACTTCAGTGAATTTGCTTATTAGTCCAGTAGTTTTTTGTGGTATCTTTAAGGTTTTCTGTATACAGTATCATGTCATCTGCAAATAATGACAATTTTACTTCTTCCTTTCCAATTTGAATGCCTTTTATTTCTTCTTCTTGTCTGACTATTGTGGGTAAGACTTGCAGTACTGTACTGTCTTGCTCCTGAGCTTAAGAGAATTACTTGTAGCTTTTGCCCATTGTGTATGATGTTGGCTGCAGGTTTGTCATATATGGCCTTTATTACACTGAAATCTGTTCCCTCTATTCCCATTTTGCTGAGAGTTTTAAACATAAATCATTGCTGGTTTTTATCAAATGCTTTTTCTGCATCCGTTGATATGATCCTGTGATTTTTATCCTTCATTTTGCTTATGTGGTGATTCCAGCTTATTGATTTGTGGGTGTTGTATCAACTTTGCATACCTGGAATAAACCTCACTTGATCATGGAATATGACCTTCTTATTGTATTTCTGGATTCAGTTTACTTATATTTTGTTGAGAATTTTAGAATCTATGGTCATCAGGGATATTGGCATATATATATTTTTTTCCTTGTAGTGTCTTTATTCGTTTTTGGAATTAGCATCATGCTGGACTCATGAGTTTGAGAGTCTTTCCTCTTCTAGAATTTTTTGGAATAATTGGAGAGGGACAGTGTGATTTCTTCTTTGAATATTTGATAAAATTTTACTATGAAGCCATCCAGTCCAGGATGTTTTTTGGGATTGTTTTTATTACTGTTTCCATTTCACTGGCTATTCAGGTTCTAATTCTTCCTGATTCAGTTTTTGAAGATTGTATGTTTGTAGGAATTTATCTATTTCATCCAGATTGTCCAATTTGTTGGCATATAGTTGTTCATAATATTTTTTTTTTTTTTTTTTTTTTTTTTTTTTTTTTTTTACAGAGGCAGAGATAGACAGGGACAGACAGACAGGAACGGAGAGAGATGAGAAGCATCAATCATCAGTTTCTCGTTGCGCGTTGCGACTTCTTAGTTGTTCATTGATTGCTTTCTCACATGTGCCTTAACCGTGGGCCTTCAGCAGACCGAGTAACCCCTTGCTTGAGCCAGCGACCTTGGGTCCAAGCTGGTGAGCTCTTTGCTCAAGCCAGATGAGCCCGCGCTCAAGCTGGCGACCTCGGGGTCTCGAACCTGGGTCCTTCCGCATCCCAGTCCGACGCTCTATCCACTGCGCCACCACCTGGTCAGGCCATAATATTTTCTTACACTTATTTTTTGGTACCTGTTTTTACTTCTCTTTTATCTCTGATTTTATTTATTTGGGTCCTCTCTGTTTTTGTCTTGATGAATCTGGTTAAATGTATGACAATCTTATTTATATTTTCAAAGAATCAGCTCTTGGTTTCATTGATCTTTTGTATTGCTTTTTTTTTTTTTCTCTGAAGTTGGAAACGGGGAGGCAGTCAGACAGACTCCTGCATGCACCCGACTGGGATCCACCCGGCATGCCCACCAGGGGGCGATGCTCTGCTCATCTGGGACACTGCTCTGTTGTGACCAAAGCCATTCTAGCGCCTGAGGCAGAGGCCATGGAGCCATCCTCAGCGCCCGGGCCAACTTTGCTCCAATGGAGCCTTGGCTGCGGGAGGGGAGGAGAGAGACAGAGAGGAATGAGAGGGGGAGGGGTGGAGAAGCAGATGGATGCTTCTCCTATGTGCCCTGGCCGGGAATCAAACCCGGGACTTCTGCATGCCAGGCCGACGCTCTACCACTGAGCCAACTGGCCAGGGCCTGTATTGCTTTTTTATTTTTTAGCCTTTATTTTTGTTCTCTGCTCTGATCTTTATCATTTCCTTCCTTCTACTCACTTTGGATTTTGTTGTTCTTTTTCTACTTTTTTTAGGTGCAGGTTTAGATTTTTTATTTGAGATTTTTCTTGTTTCTTGAGGTAGACCTGTAATGCTATGTCCCGTAGATAGTGTGTTGTTGCGTTCTCATTTTCATTTGTTTCAAAGTATCTTTTGATTTGTTAATTGACCTCATTGTTAACCCATTAATTGTTTAGTTGGATGCTGTTTAGCCTCTGTTTTTGTGTGTTTTTCAGTTTTTTCTAGTGATTGATTTCTAGTTTTATACCATTATGATCAGAAAAGATGCTTGATATGGTTTTAATGTTCTTAAACTTATTGAGGTTTGTTTTGTGTCCTAACATGTGCTCTACCCTAGAAAATGTTCTATGTGAACTTGAAAAAATCAGTTTTTGCTGCTTTGGGGTGAAATGCTCTGAAGATATCAGTTAAATTCAGCTTATCTAACGTGTCATTTAAGGTCGCTGATTTCTCGTTGATTTTCTGTCTGAGTAATCAATTCATTGATATCAATGGGGTGCTAAAATCCCCTACTATGACTTTATTACTGTCAATTTCTCCCCTTTATTTAATCAAAATTTGCTTCACATATTTAAGTGCTTCTACATTAGGTGCATAAACGTTTACCATGGTTATCTTTGATTGTTGGATTGCTCCCTTTATCATTACGTAATGTCCTTTTTGTCTCTTACTATAGCATATTTTTTTAAACGAGAGAAAGGGATATAGTGAAACAGACTCCCACAGGTGCCCCAATCAGGATCCACCCAGCAACCCCCTACCTCCCTGTGCGAGGCTGATGCTTGAATCAACCAAGTTCTCAAGCTATCCTCAGCGCTCTGGCTGCTGCTTGAACAGATCAAGTCACTGGCTGCAAGAGGCGAAGAGGGAGAGAAGGGGGAGAGAAGCAGATGGTTGCTTCTCTTGTGTGCCCTGACCAGGAATTGAACCCAGGATGTCCATACATCAGGTCAACATTCTATCTACTAAGCCAACTGGCCAGGGTCTGTAGCCTTTGTTTTAAATTTTTTTTTTTTTTTTTTTAGAGGCAGAGATAGACAGGGACAGACAGACAGGAACAGAGAGAGATGAGAAGCATCAATCATCAGTTTCTCGTTGCGCCTTGCGACTTCTTAGTTGTTCATTGATTGCTTTCTCACACGTGCCTTGACCACGGGCCTTCAGCAGACCGAGTAACTCCCTGCTGGAGCCAGCGACCTTGGGTCCAAGCTGGCGAGCTCTTTGCTCAAGCCAGATGAGCCCGCGCGCGACCTCTGGGGTCTCGAACCTGGGTACTTCCGCATCCCAGTCCGACGCTCTATCCACTGCGCCACCGCCTGGTCAGGCTGTAGCCTTTGTTTTAAAGTTTATTTTGTCAGATATATGTATTGCTACCCCAGTTTTTTTTTATTTTCATTTTCATAAAATATCTTTTTTCATCCCATTATTTTAAATCTGTTTGTATCTTTCACTCTTTAATGGGTCTCTTGTACACAGTGTATATATGATTCTTGCTTTCTTATCCATTCAGTTACCCTATGTCTTTTGATTGGAGTGTTAAAACTATTTATATTTAAAGTGATTATTGATAGATACATATTTATTACTATATTTTTCTCTTAGCTGTGTTCCTTTGTTTTGTTTTTTCTTCTTTGTCTTCTTTTTAAAGTAGTTCCTTTAAAATTTCTTGTATATTAGTTTGGTGGTTACATACTCACTTAGGGTTTTTGTGTTTTGTTTTGTTTGTTTTTTTGTCTGGGAAGCTCTTTATTTCTCCTTCAATTTTGAATAATAATTTTTCTGGGTAAAGTAGTGTTGGTTGTAGGTCATTATTTTTTATCACTTTAAATATTTCATGCCAATCTCTTCTGGCCTGAAATGTTTCTGTTGTGAAATCAGCTGTCAATGTAATGATAGCTCCCTTGTAAGTAGCTAACTGCTTTTTTATTTCTGCTTTTAAAATTCTCTGTCTTTAGCCTTTGTCATTTTAATTATAATGTTCTTGGTGTAAACCTCTTTGGGTCCTTCTTGTTTGGGACCCTCTGCACTCCCTGGACTTTCATTTCTTTTTCTTTCATCAGGTAGGGAAATTTTCTGTCATTATTTCCTCAAATAGATTGTTGATCTCTTGCTCTGTCTTTTCTCCTTCTGGTACGCCTATGATACAGAGGTTATTGAGTCTCATGTCGTTCCCTTAAACTCTCCTCATTCTTTTAAATTCCTTTTTCTTTTTGTTACTCTAATTAGGTGTTTTTTCTACCTTATCTTCCAATTTGTTGGTCTGATTTTCTGCTTTATCCAATCTCCTGTCTATTCCTTCTAGTGTATTCTTGATGTCAGATATTATATTCTTTATTTCTGACTGGTTCCTGTTTGTGTTTTCTATGTCCTTTTTTATTTATTCTTTTTTTTAGAGAGGAGAGAGAGTTAGAATGAGAGAGAGAGAGAGAGAGAGAGAGAGAGAGAAAGAGAGAGAGATAGAGATAGAGAAATGGGGAAGGAGCAGGAAGCATCAACTCCGATATATGCCTTGACCAGGGAAGCGCAGGCTTTTGAACTGGTGTCCTCATTCTCAGTGTTCCAGGTCAACGCTTTATCCACTGTGCCACCACAGGTCAGGTTCTATGTCCTTTTTTTAGACTTGCTGTTTCTTTGTTAAAGTTCTCACTTTTTTCCTTGAGCATCTGTAGAACCATTGCTTTGAACTTTATATCTGATAAAATGCTAATCTTCATTTAAGTTAGTTTTTTTTCCCCCTGGAGATTCTTTCTGTTCTTTATTTAGGGCTTGTTTCTTTTTCTCCCAATTTTGGCTGCCTCTTTGTATTTGTTTCTATGTATTAGATATATCTGTTGTGTTTTCCAACCTTTGTGGGGTCGCCTTATGTGTTAGATGTTCTGTGAGGTCCAGTAGTGTAATCTCCTAGGTTACCTGAGGCTTTGTGTTCCAGTAATGTCCTTTGTGTGTGTTATGTAGGTTTAACTATTGTAATTGGGTCTTGATTGTTATTGACCCATTGTGGATTTGATTGACCCTCAGGTTTCTGACTGTGAGACTCTACCTTGGCTAAAGCATGCAAGCTGCTGTGCAGGTGCTGAACATAGGAAGTGAAATTCACCTTGTCTCGGTTTAATGCCTAATAAGATCTCCTTTTGGATATGATAATTATGAAGCTAATTGGACCCTACTGTAATGTTGTCTAAAGCTGGTTACTGATTGTGTTTGCTTGGTCCACTTAGGAGGGAACCTGGTACAGGCAAATGTAAGATGCTGCCTATGACTGGCCCTTACCCACCTGTTTGAAGCTACAAGTGATCCACAGTTTATGACAGCCTCTGCTGAGCTTACATAAATATGGGAAGGAACTAGCTGCATACAAAGGCCAGTTTTTACCAACACTGGCTCAGGGGAAGGTCAGAAAAAATCTCAAGGCACCCCTAGATCTGCCTCCAGCTGCCTCTCTTACTGGTTCCTTGTTATGCTCTGTCACTGAAAGTAAGGTGACCAATCATCCTCCTTTAGGGAGGACAGCCCTTCTTTTGTAAGTTCCATCCTCCTTCAAAAAGTATTCTCCTACATGTCTTCCTTTTTGATATTGGAAGACTAATCTGTAAATGTCCGTATTTGATCGATGCAGAGTCAATCCATTGCATGTGATGTGATGTATTTGTATTTGACATGATGAATAATCGAGGATCTTACAGTGTGGCAAGACGCGATAATGAAATACATGTGCTCTGCAAGGGAGACCTTGAAAGAGTGAGTGATATACTGGTCATGCAAATGGCTTTGTGTACTTCTCACTGAAACATGACATGGCACATATGACATTGTAGATTCGCAATTATTTCTTTCTCAGTGAATATTCAATCATAGACAGGTAAGCACAATTCATGTTTTATTAATTCATTATCTATTTAATAATTTCCAAATACATATAATTTTATTTACAAGTATTTTCCCAAAATTTGAGTTTTAAAGTGGAAATCTAACCTCAAACCATATCTATTAGTAACACATTTTGATTAAATAGTTGCGTAAAACAGACTTTTTTAAATTAGAAAATGATAAATACACCCAAATATCACTCCAAATTAGTGGTTTCGTTTGATATTTAGTTTTACTAAATGAGTACTTTTTCTTACAATTATTATTAAAAATTAATAAGCATGTATAAAGCCAGTAGCCAGGGCTACCATCACAGCTGCCTGGCCCGTGCAGGTTCACATTAGATTTGGACAGATGGTAATGAAACAACAGAGCCATGAACTAGTGGGCCATTACCTTTAATCCTAGCTTGTACCCAGCGGGCAAGTAAAAACACACACTGGGCTCCAAAACCCACTCATTCAGTGCTCACAAAACTACTGACTTATCCGAGTTTCCTAGGATCAACGTTTTCTAGCTCACTAGCCTTATTCACCTCTGTTTCCCATCTCCTTTTCTCTGCACAAACTCTACACAAACTGGCTTCTCTTTTAGCACTCCACCATCTTGGCTACTTCTGCTCTCCTCTATGTGGCCTTTATCTGCTCTCCTCTTTAATGCTAATCTCAGGAACTCAGAGAGCAAGTGCATGGTCTGCCCCACTTTATAGTGTAGAAACCAAAACCTTTAATCCAATATACAAATGAGGAAGTCTGATACAAAGTCACTTATCTGAGGCATAATGGGATTCCTCATGAGAGTGCACCACCCCACATCAAAAAGGGTGGGAAAGGCTTAGTCCCAAAACCAAGCCCCAGGCTACAAGGATCCTGCCTGCCCACAGCCTGCCCCCAACACACATTAATATAATCACACCCATCCCAAGCAAGAAGGGCAACCAATACCATCACCAGGGTGGCGGGCTTCCACGTGGGCAGCGCCATTGTTAACAAAGTGAACATAATATATTTTATCTGACTAACAGCATGTAAGCATAATTACAATATAAAATATTACAAATGTTTTTATTATGCATTTATCATATTATAGTGTATTGTTGTAATGAATAAAATGTTCCTTTTATTTATGATATTGTTTTCTTCAATTTATTTTTGTCCTCCTTTACATTGTAAAATAGTTGGTCACCTTACTAAAAGAGCCTCTGGTGCAGTTGGGATAATAGGGCTATTAGATCTCCCCTGAGGGTGAGGTGCCAGTCAGGATTCAGGGAAGGTGGAAGCTGTGGCCCTAACCCAGAGTCACTGGTCTCAGTGGCCTTGAATTTTGCCCTGACCTCAGGAGGGGTGAACCACTAGGAGTTGGGCAGTGTAAAGCCAGCAGGCACGGCCAGGGCCACCATCAGAGCTGCCTGGCCCATGCAGGTTCGCATTGGATTCGGACAGTCGGTAAAGAAACCATGGAGCCAAAAACTGGTGGGCCATAGCCTTTAATCCTACCTTGCACCCGGCGGGCAAGTAAAAATACACACTGGGCTCCAAAACCCAGTCACACTCAGTGCTCACAAAGCCACTGACTTATCCGAGTTTCCTAGAATCAAAGGTTTCTAGCTCACCAGACTTATTCTCCTCAGTTCCCCATCTCCTTCCTTATCCCAAATACAAACTCTACACAAACTGGCATCTCACTCAGCCCTCCACCATCTTGGCTGCTTCTCCTGGCCTCCTCCACGTGGCCTTTCTCTGCTCTCCTCTGCTCTCTCTTCTAATCTCAGGAACCAAGAGCACAAGCTCCTGTTCTACCCCTATTTTATAGTGTAGATTCAAAACCTTTAATCCAATATACAAAACAGGGAAGTCTCTAATACAAAGTCACTTCTCTGAGGCATGATTGGATTTTACCACCCCACATCAAAAAGGGTGAGAAAGGCTTAATCCCAAAACCAAGCCCCAGGCTACAAGGATTTTGCCTGCCTTTAGCCCACCGCCAACACATTAATATCACCTGGGCGACGGCCTCCTCATGTCATCTTTAACAAAGTGAGCATAATACATTTTATCTGCCCAACAATCCACCCCTATGCTCACTTTACTACCCACAATTTACATCACCAGCATTCCTGTGCAAGGAAATTAGAACATTACACAGATTACAACAGCAAAAAATCATATAGTTTCAACAATTACAAAGGTACACTTCACCAGTCTCTGAGCACTTTGCCCAAAGCGCAAAATGTCCTTGGCCTATGGGAAAAGCTTCCCGGGGCAGGGGAGTGCTTCCAGCAAAGCCACCCCCCACCCCCATCAGGGTATTTCACATTGTCCAAAATCCATAATCCGTAAGTCCATCCAACAAAGGAGCCAATGCCCACTCCGGTCGTAGTCCAGGAAATCAGTCCGTGCACATGGGGCATCAGCGACCCCTCTCATCCCTGCCATCCTCGCAGGTCTTACACTGTCCCAAAGAGGGGCACGTGGCAATGGCAGTCAGCATTTCCATCTCTGCTCCGGAAAGCATGTCCAGCCCTATGTCCCCAAATCGCAGACCTACCAGGGCCTCAGTAAGTGCTCCTTCCAGCTGGGCTCTCATCTTATGGAGACTGCGGATTGCAACTTCAGCCCGATTCTCCTCATCCTCCAAAGTGGGACTGAAAACACCAGCTCCGGCTGCCGGGCTCGAGCCTTCATCCACTGCCGCCGCCTTCTGCTCCGCAGACCTTGCAGCTCCAGACCTGGCCTCAGCCTCAGCCTCAGCCTCAGCCTCAGCCTCAGCCTCAGCCTCAGCCTCAGCCTCAGCCCTGGCCTCCTGCCGCTGCTGGCTCTCCACAACATCCAGGGCAAGCTGCAACTCACGAACCTGTGATTCCTCCTCCAGCGTTTGCTCCATTTCCAGGCGAATCTTGAACACCTGGTCGGCCTCCTCCTCCAGCATTTCCTCCAGCTCCAGAGTCAGCATCGGTTTCTCCTGCATTTGCTCCAACTCCTTCCACTGCTCAGTTTGCAGGTCCTGGGCAGCCTCTTCCACAGAGCTCTCAGTTTCCTCACACATGGCTGTAAAAGTCAGCCAGCCTACAATCCCCAAAAGGACAGCCATGGGGAACCCTAACACTAGCCAGTCCTCTACTCCACCGCTCAAAGGCTCCTTGCCGATCTGTATCGAATCCTGCCGACTACGCCAAATGTAAAGCCAGCAGGCACGGCCAGGGCCACCATCATAGCTGCCTGGCCCATGCAGGTTCGCATTGGATTCAGACAGTCGGTAAAGAAACCATGGAGCCAAAAACTGGTGGGCCATAGCCTTTAATCCTACCTTGCACCCGGCGGGCAAGTAAAAATACACACTGGGCTCCAAAACCCAGTCACACTCAGTGCTCACAAAGCCACTGACTTATCCGAGTTTCCTAGAATCAAAGGTTTCTAGCTCACCAGACTTATTCTCCTCAGTTCCCCATCTCCTTCCTTATCCCAAATACAAACTCTACACAAACTGGCATCTCACTCAGCCCTCCACCATCTTGGCTGCTTCTCCTGGCCTCCTCCACGTGGCCTTTCTCTGCTCTCCTCTGCTCTCTCTTCTAATCTCAGGAACCAAGAGCACAAGCTCCCGTTCTACCCCTATTTTATAGTGTAGATTCAAAACCTTTAATCCAATATACAAAACAGGGAAGTCTCTAATACAAAGTCACTTCTCTGAGGCATGATTGGATTGTACCACCCCACATCAAAAAGGGTGGGAAAGGCTTAATCCCAAAACCAAGCCCCAGGCTACAAGGATTTTGCCTGCCTTTAGCCCACCGCCAACACATTAATATCACCTGGGCGACGGCCTCCTCATGTCATCTTTAACAAAGTGAGCATAATACATTTTATCTGCCCAACAGGCAGGTTTTGCTTTGGAGTCCAAAAGTATTGGTCTTTTGGCAGCCAGAATTGTGGTTCTACAGAATCTTTCATGAGGTGAACCTCCAGTCAGATTCACAGTAAAGTGAGGGAAATGATTCCTACTTCAAAGCCAGACAAGCCCTGGCCGGTTGGCTCAGCGGTAGAGCGTTGGCCTGGCGTGCAGGGGACCCGGGTTCGACTCCCGGCCAGGGCACATAGGAGAAGCGCCCATTTGCTTCTCCACCCCTCCCCCTCTCCTTCCTCTCTGTCTCTCTCTTCCCCTCCCACAGCCAAGGCTCCATTGGAGCAAAGATGGCCCGGGCGCTGGGGATGGATCCTTGGCCTCTGCCCCGGGCGCTAGAGTGGCTCTAGTTGGCAGAGCGATGCCCAGAGGGGCAGAGCATTGCCCCCTGGTGGGCAGAGCGCGCCCCTGGTGGGCGTGCCGGGTGGATCCCGGTTGGGCGCATGCGGGAGTCTGTCTGACTGTCTCTCCCCGTTTCCAGCTTCAGAAAAATACAAAAAAAAAAAAAAAAAAAAAGAAGCCAGACAACTGAGACAATATGATTTCCTGAGTGTGTCCAGACTTCTACTCCCTGGCTAAAGTAGCTGACTTCTCAGCAAGACCTAATTTCCAAAGGGCGAGGCAAAATTCTTTCCTTCAGGCTGTTGTCATACAGAGGGGAGTGCTCTTCCCAAGAATGGTGATGACTTCAGGATTGCACAATGACTCAGGACACGGATTTTAGTAACTGTCCCCCTGAGTTTCTATCCAGAGCCACAAACCTCAGACTCTCCTCATGTGACTTTAGTCTGCTCAGCCCTTCCTTTGCCAGAGCTCAGGATAAGTGGTTGTGAATGAGATTTTTGTGTTGAGCCCTGAAGAAGGTACCTGAGACTTTGCAGACCCTTCCTTATCTGTTTCTGGCATACAGAAACCTCACTGCTTTAAACAATTGAATATTAAGTGGGTGCCTTTTCCCAGCTCTAGTGCTCTGTGTTTGGAAGCCTGCTTGAGGTTTAGGCCCCTCTTTTCTCAGGGGAATATCCTCCACAGCTGAGATATTCCTCTTGAACTTAAACTTGGTTCATATGAGCAGGGCCACCTCTTTTCGTGTCTCTGCTTTCCTTACCAGTCTAGAGGTGGCTTCTTCTGTGAATTCTTGGTTATTAGACTCCTCTACATTTAGTCTTGAGTTGATTTTAAGGATGATTTTTCTTCTTTTTAAAAGTTTATTTATTGATTTTAGAGAGAGAGGAAGGGCGAGATGGAGACAGAGACAGGAACATCGATCTGCTCCTGTATGTGCCCTCACTGGAGATTGAACAGGCAACCTCTATACTTGAGGATGATGCTCTAACCCAGTGGTCCCCAACCCCCAGGCTACGGACTGGTACGGGTCTGTGGGCCATTTGGTACCGGTCTGCAGAGAAAGAATAAATAACTTACATTATTTCCGTTTTATTTATATTTGAGTCTGAATGATGTTTTATTTTTTTTAAATGACCAGATTCCCTTTGTTACATCCATCTAAGACTCACTCTTGACGCTTGTCTCAGTCATGTGATACATTTATTCATCCCACCCTAAAGGCCGGTCTGTGAAAATATTTTCTGACATTAAACTGGTCCGTCATTTTTTGTCACTGTATATTTGGCCCTCTTTACTCTCCTCCCCCTGTCTCCCTCTGATAACCACTTCACTTTTGTCTGTGTCCATGAATCTGAGTTTTATATCTCACCTATGTGTGAAGTCAGATAGTTCTTCAGTTTTTTTGAGTTACTTATTTCACTTAGCATAATATTCTCAAGGTACATCCAAAAAAGGTTGGGGACCGCTGCTCTAACCCACTGAGCTATCTGGCCAGGGCAATGATGATGATTATTATTTTTTTTCATTTTTTCATTTTTCTGAAGCTGGAAACAGGGAGAGACAGTCAGACAGGCTCCCGCATGCACCTGACCGGGATCCACCCGGCACGCCCACCAGGGGCGATGCTCTGCCCACCAGGGGGCGATGCTCTGCCCATCCTGGGCGTCGCCATATTGCGACCAGAGCCACTCTAGCGCCTGAGGCAGAGGCCACAGAGCCATCCCCAGCGCCCGGGCCATCTCTGCTCCAATGGAGCCTTGGCTGCGGGAGGGGAAGAGAGAGACAGAGAGGAAAGCGCGGCGGAGGGGTGGAGAAGCAAATGGGCGCTTCTCCTATGTGCCCTGGCCGGGAATCGAACCCGGGTCCTCCGCACGCTAGGCCGACGCTAATGATGATTATTTTTGAATTTAGTTGTAATGCCAGTTTTGTCCTAGAAGGAGTTTAGTGTGAAAACTACTTCCTCCATTACCATCTTGGATCTCACCATTATTTTTTTTTTTTCAAAAAACATTTTTGCCATTCTTGTGGGTCTTCTCTGTATCTCTCTACATCTCTAGTTTGGGAATCTGGTACAAAATATAGTTTTCCAGAAATGTTTTAAATATTACAAGAAAAAAACTAGAATCAAAACATTATTAATAATTTTTAAAGAGTTTTTATGAGTTTATTTGAGCCAAACTGACAACAATTGCCAGGAAGCAAAATCAAAACAAATTGTGAAAATGCTCCAGTAAATCGCAGTTTTACCACTTGTTTTATACATCAGAATCAAAGGGAGGAATATGTAAGAGGGTTATGTGAAATTCACTGTTATAATATTATGGAGACAGGAGAAAGCAAAGGGAAAATCTCTTGGATTGGATAAAAAGTAAAAAGAATAGACAGAACTTCTTTCACATAGGCAAGTAGAGGATAGTCAACAGCTAACAATTAATATGCTAATAATAACAATGAGGGATTTGTGTTCTCTGCTCTGGTTGGGTTGTGCCTTGAGGGGTCTGGAAAGAAGATTACTATTACATTTTAAGGGCATGCTATTCTTATATTTTAGAGTCATAGTACTCATGTATCTTTTTTTTAATTTTTTATTTATTCATTTTAGAGAGGAGAGGGGGGAGAGAGAGAGAGAGAGAGAGAGAGAGAGAGAGAGAGAGAGAGGAGAGAGAGAGAGAGAAGGGGGGAGGAGCTGGAAGCATCAACTCCCATATGTGCCTTGACCAGGCAAGCCCAAGGTTTCGAACCGGCGACCTCAACATTTCCAGGTCGACGCTTTACGCACTGCGCCACCACAGGTCAGGCAATACTCATGTATCTTAAAAATATTCTATCAGGTATGTTATTGTGGATGCAGAAAGACAACAAACAGGCTAAGTTAAGGTAAATACTGACCTTCCTTAGGGAAGAATACTGCTATAGAACATTACTACCTACCATGAACTGTTTTAGTTAGAAATTTTAAAAATAGATATTAAATTTAATGAGTGTCTTTGGTCCACAGGAACACATAGGTTTCGGGTAAACATCTCAATAGCATTTGATCTGTTAATTGCATTTTGTGCTCATCACCCAAAATCAAGTCATTTTTTTGTCACTGTATATTTGGCCCTCTTTACTCTCCTCCCCCTGTCTCCCTCTGATAACCACTTCACTTTTGTCTGTGTCCATGAATCTGAGTTTTATATCTCACCTATGTGTGAAATCAGATAGTTCTTCAGTTTTTTTGAGTTACTTATTTCACTTAGCGTAATATTCTCAAGGTACATCCATGGTTGTGGCATGAAAGTTTTAATTTCAGGTCACCCTATGTGTTTACTTTAGGCCTCCTCTTAGCTTGTCAAGTTTAGTATGTGGCTCCCTTTTTATCCACACTTTCCTCTTTTGGCTATAAATCAATTCAAAGGATGCATTGATGACTAACCTTTTGTTTGGATAATTTCTTTGCATTCATAGAGGAAGCATAAGGAAGGAATTTTTCTGGGTGATTTTCTTTATACTTTGTATACTAATAAAATGTTCTACATGAACATGTAATTTTCTAACAAAATAAAAGTACAAGATAAAGAGGCAAAATGTTTCCAGTTTCTAAAAAATCAAATTTATAGCAAAAATTAGATTTTTGCATAGAGGCAGAAAACAAACCAGCTTCTTAATTTAAACAGCTGTTTATGATTGAGCCTGACACATAATTTGTGGGGCTCAGGGTAAAAATGAAAAAATAAGTTCCTTGTTCTAAAATTATTAAGAATCCCCAAACAGCAAAAACAGCAGAGCATTAAATGAAGTATGGGCCTTCTTCTAAGCACAGGATCCTGTGTGATTGCATAGGTTATATACCCATGAAGCCAGCCTGATTGTCATTGTCATACAGAGATACAATGGCCTTTTCATCACATTAGGCCAGGGGTCAGGAACCTTTTTGGCTGAGAGAGCCATGAACGCCACATATTTTAAAATATAATTCCATGAGAGCCATACAATATGTTTAACCCTAAATACAAGTAAATGTGTGCATTTTATGTAAGACCAACACTTTTAAAGTACAATAAGTCTCTGAATTCTTTTTTAATAACGTTGTTATGCTGTTGCTAACCAATGATGATAAAGTACTTATTACCATTAATGCAACTCTTGGTGCTGCATGGTTTTGCTGATGGCTTTGTAGTCTGGGTGATATGTGGTGAGGTTACATTTCATGCAGGCGTTGAAACTTCCATCTGTTAAATGTGATCGTAGGTTGGTCTTAATGTTCTTTAGATGTGAGAAAGACGGCTCACATGCATACATAGAGCCAGACATTGTCAGTACAGCAATACTCACATGCTGCAGTGTGTGGCATGTGACAGGAAGTGCGTTCCAAGTTTGACAATCAGCTGATCCGCGGGTTGAAGTTTTTTTTCATTTCTGCCCGCTTGTGTTTGCTCGCCAACTCTGCTTGTTGTCTGAAAGTCTTTCCAAATCTTCATTCAGCGACTTGAACTTATTCACCTACATTTCTGAGGCCTTCAGGTCAGCAGCTTGTAGCTCAAAATCTCTGACAGAGACACTGGGGTTGTAACTCAGGTCGGCGCTGTCCACTGCACACTCGTGTGGGTGGGTGATGAACTTAAAAAGACGAGTGCGCTCACAAAATTCTCCAAAGCGCGCTTTGAATGACTGCAGGAGATTAGATGTGAAGTACGCTAGCTGCTGGAGATCAAGATGTTGAGCAGGGTCACTTGCTGTGCATGCATCTTTAAACTCTCCCAGTTTTTCAAAGTGTAGTAAACGACCTGTTTCAATGTTTCAATGTCTGCGATGAAGAGTTCCAGCTTGTTTTCAAATGCAAACACTGCTTGTTGAAGGGATAAGACTGTATTTCCAATGCCTTGCATTTTCACATTGAGCTGGTTCAGATGTTCAGTCATATCCACGAGATAGTAGAACTTCAGGAGCCACTCAATGTTAGCTAACTCAGGATGTTTGATGTTTTTCATTTCAAGAAAAGTTCGGATTTCTTTCAGACAAGCCATGAAGAGCACCTTCCCTCTTGACAACGAACGCACATTGCTGTGCAGAAGCAGACCAGGATAATTATTCCCAACTTCATCCAGCAGTGTTTTAAACTGGCGATCATTTAAAGCTCAGGCAACAATAAAGTTGACCACCCGAATGACCAGCGACATCACCTCACCAAGCTGCTCGCCACACATCTGAGCACAAAGCTCCTCCTGATGTAGGATTCAGTGAAAACTTAGGATGGATCTCTTTTCATGTTCATGAAGAAGCGCTACGAATCCTCTGTTTTTCCCCACCATGCATGGAGCACCATCAGTACACACCAAATAAGTTTATCCATCAGTAGATTTTTTTCTTTAGCGAACTCAGTGAAAGACTTGAATAAATCCTCCCCTCTTGTCTCTTTCATAGGCAAAACAGCAAGACTTTCCTCATATAGTGTGTCACCAACAGCATACCTTGAAATCACGCTGAACTGGGATAAATGGCTTACATCTCTTGAATCATCCAAGGTGAGAGAAAAGAATGGTGCTGCATTTATGTCCTTCACTTGTGTTGCCTCAATTTGATTTGCGTTCATGATGGTACAGTCGTGAACAGTTCTTGCCGACAGAGGCATGTCTTTTATTCATTTGATTATCTTGTCTTTATCCGAAAAGTCGTCAAAAAGTTCATTGGTGGCCCTGGCCGATTGGCTCAGTGATAGAGCGTCCCGGTAGAGTGGCGAGCAGGAATCCTGGGTTCGATTCCTGGCCAGGGCACACAGGAGAAGTGCCCATCTACTTTTCCACCCCTCCCCCTCTCCTTCCTCTCTGTCTCTCTCTTCCCCTCCTACAGTCAAGGCTCCAGTGGAGCAAAGTTGGCCCGAGCGCTGAGGACGGCTCCATGGCCTCTGCCTCAGGCACTAGAATGGCTCTGGTTGCAACAGAGCAATGCCCCAGATGGGCAGAGCATCGCCCCCTGGTGGGCACGCTGGATGGATCCCGGTGGGGTGCATACGGGAGTCTGTCTGACTGCCTCCCTGTTTCCAACTTCAGAAAAATACACACACACACTCACACACACATACACACATATACACACACACAAAGTTCATTGGCAACATCAAACATGAATGTTTTGGCATACTCCCCATATGTGAATGGCTTTCCGTTTCTCACAATTGCTAAAGCACCAGCAAAGCTAGCTGAATTCCAGTCATCTTGTTGGGTCCAAACACGGAGTTGCTGCTGACTAGCTTGCACTCTGCACAGTAGCTCTTGACATGCTTTCTTCCTGCTGTCCCCCACTGGATATTTTGATGCAAATGTAGTATGGCATGTGCCGAAGTGCTACTTTATATTTGACTGTTTCATTGATGCAATATTATCACTGCATATTAGACACACTGCAGAACCTGCTCTCTCCACAAAGGTGAATTCCTTTGTCCATTCCTGCTGAAAAGTCTGATACTCCTTATCATTTTTTTCTTTCAGCCATCTTCTTCATCAAAAAGGTTTCTGCAATTAGCTAGCTGACTACTTGATTAAAAGGAGGGAAGTTTACTTCCTGACCTCACAATGATCCATGTATGTTATGCATTATCCAATAAAAATTTGGTATTGTCCTGGAGGACAGCTGTAATTGGCTCCAGCCACCCACAACCATGAACACGAGCGGTAGGAAATCAATGGATTGTAATACATGAGAATGTTTTATATTTTTAACGTTATTATTTTTTTATTAAAGATTTGTCTGCGAGCCAGATGCAGCCATCAAAAGAGCCACATCTTGCTCGCAAGCCATAGGTTCCCGACCCCTGGATTATGGTGTAAGTTGGTGGTCTAGTTTCATTTTTTTGCATGTACCTTTCCAATTTTCTATACACCATTTGTTTTTTTTTTCCATTTTTATTATAATTTTATTTTTTTAATGGGGCGACATCAATAAATCAGGATACATATATTCAAAGATCAACAAGTCCAGGTTATCTTGTCTTTCAATTATGTTGCATACCCATCACCCAAAGTCAGATTGTCCTCTGTCACCTTCCATATAGTTTTCTTTGTGCCCTTCTTCCTCCCCCTTACCCTGTCCCTTTCCCCCCTCCCCCCATAACCACCACACTCTTATCAATGTCTCTTAGTTTCACTTTTATGTCCCACCTACGTATGGAATAATGCAGTTCCTGTTTTTTTCTGATTTACTTATTTCACTTCGTATAATGTTATCAAGATCCCACCATTTTGCTGTAAATGATCCGATGTCATCATTTCTTATGGCTGAGTAGTATTCCATAGTGTATATGTGCCACATCTTCTTTAACCAGTCATCTATTGACGGGGTTTTTGGTTGTTTCCATGTCCTGGCCACTGTGAACAATGCTGCAATGAACATGGGGCTGCATGTGTCTTTACGTATCAATGTTTCTGAGTTTTTGGGGTATATACCCAGTAGAGGGATTGCTGGGTCATAAGGTAGTTCTATTTTCAGTTTTTTGAGGAACCACCATACTTTCCTCCATAATGGTTGTACTACTTTATATTCCCACCAACAGTGTATGAGGGTTCCTTTTTCTCCACAGCCTCTCCAACATTTGCTATTACCTGTCTTGTTAATAATAGCTAATCTAACAGGTGTGAGGTGGTATCTCATTGCAGTTTTGATTTGCATTTCTCTAATAACTAAAGAAGATGAGCATCTTTTCATATATCTGTTGGCCATTTGTACTTCCTCCTGGGAGAAGTGTCTGTTCATGTCCTCTTCCCATTTTTTAATTGGATTGTTTGTTTGTTTGTTGTTGAGTTTTATGAGTTCTTTGTATATTTTGCATATTAGGCCCTTATCTGAGCTGTTGTTTGAAAATATCATTTCCCATTTAGTTGGCTTTCTGTTTATTTTGTTATCAGTTTCTCTTGCTGAGCAAAAACTTCTTAGTCTGATGTAGTCCCATTCATTAAGTTTTGCTTTCACTTCTCTTGCCATTGGAGTAAAATTCATAAAATGCTCTTTAAAACCCAGGTCCATGGGTTTAGTACCTATGTCTTCTTCTATGTACTTTATTGTTTCAGGTCTTATGTTTAAATCTTTGATCCATTTTGAGTTAGTACAGGGGAACAAACTGTAGTCCAGTTTCATTCTTTTGCATGTGGCTTTCCAGTTTTCCCAGCACCATTTATTAAAGAGGCTTTCTTTTCTCCATTGTGTGTTGTTGGCCCCTTTATCTAAAATTATTTGACTATATATATGTGGTTTTATTTCTGGGTTTTCTATTCTGTTCCATTGGTCTGAGTGTCTATTTTTCTGCCAATACCATGCTGTTTTGATTGTGGTGGCCCTATAATATAGTTTGAAGTCAGGTATTGTAATGCCCCCAGCTTCATTCTTTTTCTTTAGGATTGCTTTGGCTATTCGGGTTTTTTATAGTTCCATATAAATCTGATGATTTTTTGCTCTATTTCTTTAAAAAATGTCATTGGAATTTTGATGGGAATTGCATTAAATTTGTATATTGCTTTGGGTAATATAGCCATCTTGATTATATTTAATCTTCCTAACCAAGAACAAGGAATATTCTTCCATCTCCTTATATCTTTCTCAATTTCTCTTAATAATGGTTTATAGTTTTCTTTATATATGTCCTTTACATTCTTTGTTATGTTATTCCTAAGTATTTTATTTTTTTTTGTTGCAATCGTGAAGGGGATTATTCTTTTGAGTTCGTTCTCAGTTGTTTCATTGTTGGCATATAGAAAGGCTATTGACTTCTGTATGTTAATTTTGTATCCTGCGACCTTAGTGTATTGGCTTATTGTTTCTAGTAGTCTTTTTGTGGATTCTTTGGGGTTTTCGGTGTATAGGATCATATCATCTGCAAAAAGTGATACCTTTACTTCTTTTCTGATATGGATGCCTTTTATTTCTTCGTCTTGTCTGATTGCTGTGGCGAGAACCTCTAGTACCACATTAAATAAGAGTGGAGATAGTGGACAACCCTGTCTTGTTCCTGATTTAAGGGGGAAAGCCTTCAATTTAGTGCCATTTAATATGATGTTAGCTGATGGTTTATCATATATGGCCTTTATCATGTTGAGATATTTTCCTTCTATACCCATTTTGTTGAGAGTCTTAAACATAAAATTGTGTTGTATTTTATCGAAAGCCTTTTCTGTGTTTATTGATAAGATCATGTGGTTTTTGTTCTTTGTTTTGTTGATATGGTGTATTACGTTAACTGTTTTACGTATGTTGAACCATCCTTGAGATTCTGGGATGAATCCCACTTGATCATGATGTATTATTTTTTTAATATGTTGTTGTATTCGATTTGCTAGTATTTTGTTTTGTATTTTAGCATCTGTATTCATTAGAGATATTGGTCTGTAGTTTTCTTTTTTTGTGCCATCCTTGCCTGGTTTTGGTATGAGGGTTATGTTGGCCTCATAAAATGTGTTTGGAAGTATTGCTTCTTCTTCAATTTTTTGGAAGACTTTGAGTAGAATAGGAACCAAGTCTTCTTTGAATGTTTGATAAAATTCGCTGGTATAGCCGTCAGGGCCTGGACTTTTATTTTTGGGGAGGTTTTTAATGGTTTTTTCTATTTCTTCTCTACTAATAGGTCTGTTTAGGCTTTCTGCTTCTTCTTGACTCAGCCTAGGAAGGTTGTATTGTTCTAGGAATTTATCCATTTCTTCTAGATTGTGGAATTTAGTGGCATAAAGTTTTTCATAGTATTCTACAATAATTCTTTGTATATCTACGGTGTCCGTAGTAATTTCTCCTCTTTCATTTTGGATTTTGTTTATATGAGTTCTTTCTCTTTTTTCCTTGGTAAGTCTTGCCAAGGGTTTGTCAATTTTGTTGATCTTTTCAAAGAACCAGCTCTTTGTTTTATTAATTTTTTCTATAGTTTTACTGTTTATACACCATTTGTTAAAGAAACTGTCTTTACTCCATTGTATGCTCTTACCTCCTTTGTCAAATATCAATTGGTCATAAAGGTGTGGATTTATTTCTTGGTTCTTTGTTCTGTTCCATTCATCTGTATGCCACCAATTTCTGGTTATAATTTTATATACTGCTACTTTGCTGAATTTGTTTATCAGGTCTTGTAATTTTTTGACTGAGACTTGAGCGTTTTCTATGTACAGTATCATGTCATCAGCAAATAATGATAGTGTTACTTTTACTTTTCCAATTTGGATGCCTTTTATCTCTTCTTCGTGTCTGATTCCAGTGGCTAGGACTTCCAGAACTAAGTTAAATAAGAGTGGTGATAGGGGGCACCCCTGCCTTGTTTCTGATATTAAAGGGATTACTTTTAATTTTTCCCATTGAGTATGATGTTGGCCATGGGTTTATCTTAGATGGCCTTCATCAAGTTGAGGTATGTTCCCTGTATTTCCACTTTGTTGAGAATTTTGATCATAAATGGGTGCTGGATTTTATCAAATACTTTTTCTGCATCTATTAATATTATCATGTGATTTTTCTTCCTTTTGTTTATGTGATAAATCACATTGATTTGCAAATATTTTACCAGCCTTGCCTCTCTGTCTTCCATTTTGTCTGTGGATAAACTCCATTTTTTTTGGTGTGCTTTTTGTGTAGCTAGCTGAGTCTACAAGTGATATTATCTTCCTCCAGCTTCCAGTTGTGTTGTTTCTAAATCTTCTTGGGTTAGCATTAGCTGTTGTTTGTAATCTACTTGTCTGCAACTACTGTTATTTTTTCTGGTTTTGTTAGCATTTTCTATGCCTTAGATGGATCAGGTATGAGGAGCCCTTCCTTAAAAAACCACTCTAACAAGGGTTGTTAGGTCCTGAATTGATGCTCTCCTCATCTGACTGCTTTTTTTGCCAGCCTTGGACCTCCCTGGCAGGAAGCTGGCACAGACCTTTGACTGTCCCTTAGCAAACTTTTTGGAGCCACAAGGATCCAGAGTTTGTGGCTGTCTCTGCTGGGCCCAGGTGCCATTGTAAATGTCAACTGCACTCCTAAGGTGGCTTTTATCTACTCTTGGCGTAGGGAAAGTTAGCTTAAAAATTCAAGTTCCTCTGAGTCCTGCTTTCTGCCGCCTCTTTCTGCTGGCTGCTTGTTGGGCTCAGCGTGGTAATTCAGGGATTAGGAAGTATAGTGGACACGGCTTGCCCCTTGGCCTCAGGTGTGATTCTATCCAGAATTATTTTTCCAGACCTCAGTAGGGTGTGGCCACCGGAGTCCAATGGGTGTGTCCTTTGAGATCCAGAGGTAAGGTCTGCCCACTGGACTCACTGCCACTGGGCATGCCTTTGCTGCTGGGCCCTTCTTCCCTCCGGCGAGTATTTAGCAGTAGCGGGGGCGGTTTAGCTTATGCCTCAGCATCCAAAACCTGTGCCCCTGATGCATCCCCAGTTTCTGATTAACCCTTTGCCCTGCCTGAAGCAGGCGAGCCTCCAGTGGGCAGTGTACTTGCTTCCCTTTGCTGGTGCTGCTGAAATGTGTTGCTTCTCCCAGGAAAAATGGCCAAATTAGTATTGTGAACTGACTCAGCACAGGTGTGGCCATCCCCACAGTGTCTCTCCTTGGGCCTCTGAATTTACACTCTCCTCTCACAGCTCCAGTCTTCTCAGCTCTCCCCACCATTGGAGCCCTGGGTTAGTGGCTGTGAAGGAGGTTTTCTGCATGGGCCCTTTAAGACGAAGCCTGGGTCTGAGAGTCCTGTCTCTTTCTTGCAAATAGTAACCTGGCTCTTTTAATAGCTATTCAATATATACTGTCTGAGCGCCTTTTCTAGGCTCTTGGGCTTTAAGCTGGGCTTCGGGCCTGTGGCTGAGGATCCTTGCAGACCCTCCACTGCTGCTCGCTCCTGGGAGTGGGGCAGCCCTTTTCACATCCTTGCCCTTCCTACCATTTTCTTTGTGGCTTCTTCTGTGATCCTTGGTTATAGGCTTCTCTTCATTTAGTCCTAAAATGGTTTTTCAAGATGATTGTTCTTAAATTAAGTTGTAATCCAATTTGGTCTTAGGAGATGGCAGTTGGGCCATCTGCCTACTCCGGCCATCTTCTGGATCTATGCTTCTATTTTTAGATAAGTTTTCAGATGTCTTAAATATTTTGGTGCCCCCTGATTCAGTGCATATATATTAAGATGTATTATGTCTTCTTGATACAATGTCCTCTATATCATTATGAAATGTCCACTTTTGTTACCTGTTATCTTTGCTGTCTTGAAGTTAGCATTTTCAATTATTAGTATGGCTACACATGTTTTTCTTTGTGCATTATTTGTGTGGAGAATTGTTTTCAGACTTTTCAGTTTGAATCTACTTTTGTCCTTGCAGATTAAATGTGTCTCTTGCAGGCAGCATATGGTTGGGTTTTGCTTTTTGATCCAATCTGCTACTCTGCTTCTTTTTGGTGAGTTCAGTCCATTTACATTTAAGGTAATTATTAACACTTGAGGATTTCCTAAAGCTATTTTATGTTTTCTTTTCTGGTAGCTCAGTGTCTCATTTGGTTCTTCTCTTTTGTGTTTCTGTCAGTTTTTGTTTGTTGCTATTTCATACTTCTTTCTCCTGTTTGTTCTGTTTTTAAGCAGTTTGTTTCAGTAGTAGTTTTTTTGTGGTTACCATTAGGTTATTAAAAAAATTTTTATATGTACAAGAGTCCTCTGACTTATGAGTGCTTCTGTACTTCATCATCCTTTGCTACTGCAGATCTTTATACTCTCCCCTTTTATGTTATTTTTGTCACATATTATCCTTCCTTTTATTGTGACCTTGTTGGAGTTTTTACTTGTAGTTTTGATTTGTTTTTTTCTTTGTGTTTGGTCGAATAACCCCCTTTTGTATTTCTTGTGTGGAGGTAATGTGGTGATAAATATTCTCAGCTTCTGTATGTCTGCAAAAGTTTTTATTTCTCCTTCATAGTTGAAGAATAACTCATGCATATAGTTTTCTTGGCTGATTATTCCTCTCTTTCAGTAGTTTGAATGTTTGGGTCCACTGTCTTCTGGTTTGTAGAGTTTTGGCTTAGAAGTCTGCTGATTGGCTTTTCTGTATTTGTTATGCTCTTCTTTTTCTTAGCTGCTTTGAGAATTCTTTCTTTTTCATTGATTTTTGAGAGGTTTATTACAATGTGCCTTGCAGAAAGTCTTTTGTGTTGAGGGAACTCAGTGTTCTCTTTGCTTTTTGGATTTGAGGTTATAACTCTTTTTATAGGCTTGAGAAATTCTCATCATTTAATTGTTTGAATAGACTCTCTATTCCTTCCTCTCTCTCCTCCTTCTTCTCCTCCTTCTTCCTCCTCCTCCTTCTCTTCCTCCTCCTCATCCTTCTCTTCCTCCTCCTCCCCTTCTTCTTCTTCTTCTTCTTCTTCTTCTTCTTCTTCTTCTTCTTCTCCTTCTCCTTCTCCTTCTTCTCCTTCTCCTTCTCCTTCTTCTTCTTCCGCTGATATATATATTATTCTTACATTGCTCTTTCTGATGGAATCTGACAATTCTTGTAGAACTCTGTCATTTCTTTTAATTCATGAGCCTCTCTCTTCTTTTCTCTATAGCATCTCTAATTGCCTGTCTTAGATATCAGATTCTCTTCTTTATCTAGCCTGTTCTATTAGTTAAATTTACTAGCTCAGTTTTTAACTCAGGTATTGAATTCTTCATCTTTGTTTGGTTATTTTTGAAGTGTTAATCTCCTCAAGGATGTACTCATTTTGTTTATTAATTTGTTTTTTGAGCTGATTAAATTTTCTATTAGTGTTTTCTTGCATCTCTTTGAGTATTTTCAAAACTTTAATTTTTGAATTCTTTATTGTTTAATTTCAAGGTTTCCAGGTAATTGAGATAATTTTTCTGAGATTTTGTTTCTTCTTTTTCTAAGTGAGAGGAGGGAAAGATAGACAGACTCCTGCATATGCCCCAACTTGAATTCACCTGGCAACTGCCCTCTGGGGCCAATGCTTTAATCCTTCTGGGCCCTTTATTTCAATCAAGCCATTTCTTTAGCTCCTGAGCTGGAGGCCCCATGGAGACATCCTCAGTGTTTGGGGCTGATGCACTCAAACCATTTGAGCCATGGCTGCCAGAGGGAAGAGAGAGAGAGAGAGAGAGAGAGAGAGAGAGAGGACAGGGAAGTGTGGAGAAACAGATGGTCACTTTTCCTGTGTGCCCTGAATGGAAGCTGAAACCAGGACATCCACACATGGGGCCAATGCTCTACCACTGACACAACTAGCCAGGGACTCTGGAGAATTTCTCATTTTTGTTCTGAACTACATCATTTTCTTGTGTAGCCTTGGTATTTGATTTCTTCTTTGATGTCATTTGAGAGTGGTATTGTGAAGAACTCTTAACAGAAAGCTACTAAAGATAAAAAAGAAAAAATACAATGAAAAGTATTAATAATTTAAAAATAATGACAAGTAAAAAGTAAAAAGCACAATTAAGAAAGAACAAATACCAAAAACTCAAAACAAACACATACAAAAATAAGAATAAAAAATAAAAATTAAGGAAAATAAAATTCAAAAGGGAAAAATAGAAAAAACAAAATAAGAAAGAAAAAGAAGAGAAATGATTTCAGTTTTGAAGGGTTGTTCTATTTTCTTAAATTAGGTGACACTTATTAAAAGTTATCTTTGTGCAAACCATCGGCCTTAGATGGGGGTGGATCCTGGTCTTCTCTGTATCTCCTCTACTTTCATATAAAAAAAAATTTCTAACTGTGAAATTTTTGGTCTGACCACCACTGAGTTATTGTTGTTGCAATGGCAATGATGTAGGTGGGATTGCAGTTGAGTTGGTGGGTAGAGCATGTTGTGAGTGCTTTAAGGCTTTATGGTTTTGTGGCTTTAGCAATGGTGATTTCAAGACACTGGGCATTCTCCCTATGTCTCAGTAGACTAGGGGAACAGACATGGAGCACCTCCATTCTTCAGTGGTGAGAATGGCTCTGGATAGTTAGCCATGAGGTCTGTGCCTGCCTCGCTTTGTACCCCATGATGTGAGGGTGGCAGGGTCTGGGAGACTGGGGGACCACACTTTGATTTTCTTTGACTCTGCTCCAAGTGTGGGCTGCAGGGAGATCACAAGAACACTTGGTTGGGATTCTTCCTTCTGCCACCACTATGGTTTAGTATCTCCCCCTTTGCCCCTCAATCTCTCTGCACCTCTTGGCAGAAGAAAATCTAGGAACTTCGGGCTTTTTCCCTCTCTGTTGCCTCAGAAAAATAAAAACCCAATAACTATGGGATTCTCCCCTGTCTGGAACCCAGTGAACAAAATCCTGGACAATCCAAGTCTCTTCTCTCACCAGCACTGACTGTGAATGTGTTTTATTTTTTTCTGCCTTCCCCAACCCTTTCCACTGTAAGTCCATGTGGTGTGTAGATCTTTCAGACAGGCCTGTGAGCACAGCTGAGGTTGCTTTACTCTGTTATAGTTGTCCAATTTGTTAAAATTTCAAGGGGAGGGATTAAGAGTATCTCTCACACTGCCATTACTCTCAAGTTTTATTTTTTTAAACATATCTGTCCAGTTTTTCCAACACCATTTATTGAATAGACTGTCTTTACCTTATTGTATAGTCTTGCCTCCTTTGTCAAATATTAACTTACCATATAGACATGGGTTGATTTCTGGACTCTATTTTGTTCCATTGATCTATATGTCTGTTTTTATTTATTTCAGCACTATGCTGTTTTGGTTACTATGGCCTTGTACTATAATTTGATATCAGATAGCTAGATTCCTTCTAACTTTATTCTTCTTTTTCAAGATTGCTTTGGCTATTTGGGGTATTTTGTCATTCCATATACATTTTTGGAGTATTTGTTTTAGTTCTTTAAAGTCCACCATTGGTATCTTGACAGTAATTGTGTTGAATTTATAGATTGCTTTGGGTAAGATGGATATTTTAATAATGTTAATTCTTTCTTCCTGTGAACATAGTATAAGCTTCCACTTGTTTCTTCTTCTATTTCTTTCTTGAAGGTCTTATAATTTTCTGACTACAGGTCTCTTACATTCTTGCTTAAATTAACTCCCAGATGTTGTATTCTTTTTTGATGTAATTGTGAATGGTACTTTCTTGGATTCCCTTTCTGTTAGAGCAATATTGTTACATTAAAATACAGCTGATATATGGGTATTTAGTATCTTGCTACTTTAATGAATTTGCTGATCAGTTCTACTAGTTTTGTTTGTGGAAGTTTTAGGGTTCTCTGTATACAGTATCATGTCATCTGAAAATAATAATAATTTTACTTTTTTTTTAGTTTGAAGACCTTTTATTCTTTCTTCTTTTCTGACTGTTGTGGCTACGACTTGCAGTACAGTACTATATTGAATAAGAGCAGTGATAGAAAACATCCCTATCTTGTTCCTGAGGTTAAGGGAAATACTTGTAAATTTTTCCCATTTATTACAATGTTGGCTGTAGGTTTGTCATATATGGTCTTTATTACATAGGGATATGTTTCTTTTATTTTCACTTTCATGAGAGTTTTTAAAGATAAATTGGTGCTTGATTTTATCAAATGTTTTTGCCGCATCTATTGATATAACCATGTGATTTTTATTCTTCACTTTTTAATGTGGTGTACCACATTTATTGATTTGTGGATGCTGTACCAAATTTTCATACCTGGAATAAATCCCACTTGATCATGAAATATGACCTTCATACTGTATTGGTGTTTTTTTTTCTTTTTTTTTCAGAGACAGAATCAGAGAGAGGGATAGATAGGAAGATAGGGAGAGACAGACATTAACGGAGAGAGATGAGGAGCATCAATCATCAGCTTTTCATTGCGACACCTTAGTTGTTCATTGATTGTTTTCTCATATGTGCCTTGACCGTGGGGCTACAGCAGACGGAGTAACCCCTTGCTCAAGCCAGTGACCTTGGGTCCAAGCTGGTGAGCATTTGCTCAAACCAGATGAGCCTGTGCTCAAGCTGGTGACCTCAGGGTCTCAAACCTGGGTCCTCCGTATCCCAATATGATGCTTTATCCACTGTGTCATCGTCTGGTCAGGCTGTATTGCTGGTTTTTGTTTTCTAATATTTTGTTGAGGATTTTAGACACTATGCTCATCAAGGATATTGGCGTATACATTTTTTCTTTGTTGTGTCTTTATTTGGTTTTGGAAATAGCATAATGCTGGACTCATGAATTTGAGAGTCTTTCCTCTTCTTGATTTTGTTTTTAGAATAATTGTAGAGGGATAGTGTTATTTCTTCTTTGAATGTTTGGTAAAATTCTTCTGTAAAACCATTTGGTCCAAGACTATTGATCATTTGGATTTTTAAAAATTTCATTTTTCCTAGCAATAATCTGTCTATTCAGATTCTCTGATTCTTCCTATTCAGTTTTGGAAGATTGTGTTTCTAACAATTTGTCTTATTTATCTAAATTGTTTAGTTTGTTAGTTTATAGCTATTCATAATATTTCCCTACTCTAGTTTGTATTTTTTGGTGTCTGTTGTTACTTTTCTTTCATATCTGATTTTCTTTCTTTGGGTACGCTCTCTTTTTGTCTTGATGAATCTGGTTAAATGTTTCTCAGTTTTGTTTATTTTTTTCAAAGAAACAGTTTTTGCTTGGTTTCATTGATATTTTGAAATTTTTAGTCTCTATTTTATTTTTTGCTCTGATCTTTATTGTTTCCATCTTTCTACTCACTTTGGGTTTTATTTGTTGTTCTTTTTCAAGTTCTTCTAAGTGTGGATTGTTCATTTGAGATTTTTCTTGTTTATTGAGGTAGTCTTGTAATGCTATAAATTTTCCATTTTGGACTGCTTTTTATGTGTACAAAAATGTTGTGTTGTGTTCTTTTTTAAATTTGTTTCAACATATCTTTTGATTTTGTCCTTGATCTAATTTTTAATCCATATATTGTTTAGCAACTTTTTATTTAGATTCCATGTCTTTGTCTACTTTACATTTTTTCCCCTTGTGATAGATTTGTAATTTCACACCATTATAGTCAGAGAAGATGGTTGATATGACTTCAATCTTATTAAATTCATTGAAACTTATTTTGTGTCCTGTAGAGAAACAGCTGTGGTTAGGCTTGCTCACTTGTTTTCCAGCTGCACACAGTTTTCATGATTAGTGCATGAACACATGGCAGAAAGCCATGTGTGTATAGCCTATATATGGCTATGGGTACTTTCCCTTGGTGCCAAATTTTTCAGATTGCTCTCCTGCCACCATTAGGTGCAGATCTCTTATTCCCTCGGCTGCCAACATGAGGGGCAGTGTTCCTGATCCTTTTCCTTCCACTGCAAAAAGCAGTTTTTCTTTGCTTATTTGCTTGCCTGTCTCTGTGAGCCTCCAAAAAACAGAAATGGCCCAATGGCTTTCTGACTCTGCAGTTTCTCTACTTCGACCACTGGCATTACATATTTTAACATGTAGAGTATTATAGAAAATGTTCCATGTGCACTTGAAAAGAATGTATATTTTACTGCTTTGGGGGAAACTGCTCTGAAGATATCAATTAAATTCAGCTGATCTAATGTGTCATTTAATGCTGTCATTTTCTTTGTTGTTGATTTTCTTTCTGGAATATTTATCCTTTCATGTCAATGGAGTGATAAAGTCCCTTACTATAACTGTATTGGTGTTGATCTCTCCCTTTATGTTCATCAAGATTTTCTTACAGTTGTCCCTCAGCATATTGCAGTTCACTTTTCACGATCTCACTGTATCATGGATTTTTAACTTGTATATATCTAATTTTGTATCACAGATTTTTTGCTATATTGCAGGATTTTGTAGTATATAGGTATTTCTAGGTATTTAATATTTTAATTATTTTGTGATAAAATAAGTATTTTCTAGTCTAAAAATTGAAAACAATATAAAATATTAATTAAAACATATTAAAAGAATATTAAGTCATCATTATCTTCATCATTCAAGTTGCTGTATATTCACTGGTGAGTCCCAAATAAAATTTTATATGTTGTTAAAATTACATAGGTTTACGAGTGTAGAAAGTGTTTAAGAGCATAGGAAGTGTTTATAAGAGTGTGGGAAAGGTTAATAACAGTGTGGGAAAGGTTTATAAGAGTGTAGGGAAGGTTTATAAAGCCTTAAAATATATATAAATAATAAAATAAATATAAGGTTGCTACTTTGTTAATTTTTGCCTGTTGTGGGGGGTCCTGGAACCTAATGCCCATGATAGACAAGGGACCACTGTACATATTAAGGTGTTCCTACATAGTGTGCATAAATGTTTAACAGAAATACCCCTTATTATTGAATTTCTCCCTTTATCATTATGTAGTATCCCTCTTTAACTCCTACTGTGGCCTTTGTTTTAAAGTTTATTTTGTCGATATAGGTATTGCTACCCTAGTTGTTTTTTATTATTATTTCCGTTATTGTGAAATAGCTTTTTCCATTACTTTATTTTTACTGTGTGTAATGCTGGTGGCTGAAGCCAGGCAGGTTCACACTGGATTTGGGCAGATGGTAGAGAAAGTGCAGAGCCAGAAAATATTTGATCGTTCTCGTTTAATAAATTCTTGCAATGGTGGGCAAGCGAAGCAGCAGGGAGAAATTGCTACTCATGGTAGCAGGTGAACAAACTGCAAAATAGCCATTCACAGTGGTGGGCAGGCAATCTGCCCTGAGGGCAAGTACCCATTGCCTTACATAGACTATACACACATAGCTCCTCCACATGCTCACACACTAATCAGGCAAAGTATAATGAGCAAGCCTAACACAGCTGTTTTCCCAACATTCCACCCTTTAAGGTTCCTCACCTCACAATCTACATAACAAATATCTTCTGTGATGGTCCCTGTGTGAGGAGTGAGGTACTTTACAGAAACAGTACAGACTATAGCAACAGAATTACAAAGGCACAAGCTCTACCAAAAATGACAATAATTACAAAGGTTCTCTTCACAATGTCTCCCTAAGCACTTTTACCAGAGAGTTAACTAGAAGCCCACCTCTAGCCCCGTACCCCACAGTAGGTGGGAGGGCCTGTATAGTCCAATGCTATGTCCACTGAAGCCATAAAGTGTCCTTTGTGTGTATCTGCAGCTGGATGGGAGTGGCTTCCTGGTGCAGGACAGCCCCCACAGGTGCCACGGCCTCCCTATCAGCATCTCTCATACTGTCCAGAAGTGGCATGTCTATTCAACAAGGAAGCCAGTGACCCTCTTTTGTCAAAGTCCTTGATTCAAGAGTCTATTGTACCACTCAATGATTAGTCCATGATAGTGCAGTCTGTACAAATCACCCAAGATGAAAGTCAATTACAGGCAACTAGCCATACAGCTCTTTGATAATGGACCTCAGTGCCTTTCTATAAGAACTCTGTCAGTTGCTACAAGCTCCATCCAAACCCCTCAGAGGTCCAAGCTCACAGGACCTTTTGAAGTCAAAAGCACTTGCCTGACCTGTGGTGGTGCAGTGGATAAAGCCTCGACCTGGAACACTGAGGTTGCAGGTTCAAAACCCTGGGCTTACCCAGTCAAGGCACATACAGAAGTTGATGCTTCCTGCTCCTCCCCCTTGTGTCTCCCTTCTCTCTCTCTCTCCTCTCTCAAATGAATAAATAAAAATCTTTATAAAAAAGCACTTAAGGCCTGTGCCACCTTGACAGTTCTCTTAGCTGCTGCTACAGCTAAAATGCACCTATTGTCTTCTAAGTCCAACACCTGCTGCACATTAGAAGGGGATCAGTGAATTGCTAATTTTACATGGGGCCTCTGGCTCCCACTCATTTCCATTAGATGGATCCCCTATTCAAACTGGAACAACAAGTCTTGGGGATCTACATCTCCCTCAGCTGACTCAAACAAGTAATTCTGCAACCATGCAATTGAAGCCAGCCATTTTCATGGCAGCTGCCAGGCCTACCCACTTTCCCTGCTTTTTTAATGACTGGAACTTTTGTTCCAGCTCAAGCTGCTGCCAGAATATTATGAATTTTATTACACATGCTATCTAATTTATCTGTATCTTCCCCAGTTGCACTCAAATCTACCCACATCTATGTTTGGGTAACCTTTACAGGAGTGTTTCTCTTGTTAGTTGGGGGGAGCAACACGGGCAGTAGTCCATACGCCTTATGATTTTGTGCTGCCTCCACCTCCTAAATCTGCCACCATCTGCATAATTGCATTGATTAGCTATCCCATATAGAAGCTCAAGATAGCCACTAGTGACCCAAAAAGGGCTGATGAGGCACTACAGAAAATAAGGTTCCTCATCCCTGCTGTAAATACTTCCTCAGCTGGCCCATGTGACTTCTTATTTAAAGCATCATTTCTCATACCCAGTTCCTGGAGGACCTGCTGCAGCTCAGTATATGACTGCCACACACTCACTGCCCCTGTCAAGTCTCTAGCACTCTGCCAAACTGTATGAATGGCAGATGTCACACATTCTAATAAGGTATGTTTTCCTAGGTTGTCATGGCAGTTCTGAAGATGCTGCCTCAGGGAGGAGTCCATGATAATGGTGGTTAATTTCTCCATCTGTATTGTGGAGAACATGATGCTATCCACCCCTATGTCCCACAGCCATAGCAACCAAGCTGGCAAGGACTCAGTGAATTTCTACCTGAGTTTCACCCTTAACTCCATAAACTCTGTTTGGGTGTAGGGCTGGACCACAGAGTGCTCAGGTACCTGCAGAGGGGCTTGTGCCTGCCCCTGAGGCACTCTTGGCTGCAGGGTTTTTACCTTCTGGGTGACCAGCGGCTGGGCTCTGAGTCAGTGGGCGGCAGTTTCAGCCTGAACCTCCTCCTCAGAAGAGGAGGAGTTGGAAACACCTGCTACCACTGACTCAGAGCCATTCTGCTGGTATAAATGCAGCTTCTTCAGTGCTCTTGATGCTGCAGGTTCTCAGCAGCAGGGTCTCAGCCTAAAGCTGAAGCTTGAGTTCTCTAACAACTGTCACTGCCACTGTTCTGCTTCTGGGGCAAAATTTACCTTGAAAACCTGTAATTTCTTCTCTAGTGATCATTACAGTTCCAGGCACTGTTGATATTCAGCCTTCATTTCACACTGCAGCTCTCAAAAGTGGTTGGCCTTCTTTTCTAGAGCTCATTCTAGTTCAAGCCATTGTTGATTTTCAGTCTGTAGCCTGAACTGCAGTTTTTGAATCAGCAACACTTTCTCCAGTGACCATCCCAGCTCATTGCATTCTTAATGCTCTGTCTGCAGCTCCTCCTGGATCTTTTGACTTCAGGCAGACTCTCACATGGTGTTTTTGTTTTCTTCTTGCAGAAGTGTAAAAACACCCAGTCCACAGCTCTCAACAAGATAACCACAGGGAACCATATGCTAGAGAACAACAGCCACTCTTCTATCCCACCCGTCAGGGGTGTTGGGTGCTCCCTACTGATCTGATTGGAATCCTGCCCACTATCTCAGATTTAATGCCAGGGGCTGAGGCCAGGTTCACATTGAATTCAGGTAGAGAACTGTGAAGCCAGAAAGCATTGGGTCATTCCCATTTAGTAGGTTTTTGCAATGGTGGATGAGCAAACCAGTAGGGAAAAACTGCTTCTCACAACAGCAGACAAACAAACAAAAAAACAACCTGTAATAGTGGTGAGCATGTTATCCACAATCCTCCCTGATGTTAAGCACCTGTAGCCTTGCATAGACTATATGCATGTGAATCCACCACATGCTCACACACTAATCAACAAAGTATAAGTGAAGAAGCCTAACAGCTCTTTTCCCAACAGTGTGTGTGTGTATCTTTCATTGTAAGGTCTCCTGTTGACAGCATATATATGGGTCTTGCTTTCTTATTCATTCAGCTACCCTATGTCTTTTGATTGTAGCATTTATGCCATTTATACTTAAAGTGATTACTGATAGGTATGTATTTATTGCCATTATTTTTTTAAACTACGTTTCTCTGCATTTGTTCTCCCTTTCCTTTTCTCTCTCCCTTCCTCCTCCTCCTCCTGCTCCTTCTTTCCTGCTCCTCTTCCTCCTCCTCCTCCTTCTCCTCCTCCTCCTCTTCCTCCTCTTTTTCTTTCTTTCTTCTTCTTCTTCTCCTTCTCTTCCTTCTCCTCCTTTCTTCTTCTTCTTCTTCTTCTTCTTCTTCTTCTTCTTCTTCTTCTTCTTCTTCTTCTTCTTCTTCTTCTTCTTCTTCTCCTCCTCCTCCTCCTCCTCCTCCTCCTCCTCCTCCTCCTCCTCCTCCTCCTCCTCCACCTCCTTCTTCTCTTCCTCCTCCTCCTCCTCCTCCTCCTCCTCCTCCTCCTCCTCCTCCTCCTCCTCCTCCTCCTTCTTCTTCTTCTCCTTCTTTGCCTTCTTTTCTCCTTCCTCTCCCTCTCCCCCACTCTTTTTCCTCCTTCTAGCGAGCCCATTAACATTTCTTATAATACTGATTTTGTGTTAACAAGCTCCTTTAGCTTTTTCTTGTCTGGGAAGCTCTTTATTTCTCCTTCAATTGTAAATGAGAGCCTTACTTGGTAAAGTAGTCTTGATTGTTGTAGGTCCTTGTCTTTCATCACTTTGACTATTTCATGCCAATCCTTTCTGGCCTGAAAGATTTCTGTTAAGAAATTAGTTGACAGTGTAATGAAAACTTCCTTGTAAGTAACTAAGAGCTTTTCTTTTCCTGTTTTTAAGATTCTTTCTTTGTCTTTAACCTTTGCCACTTTAATTATGATGTGTTTTGGTGTGTGCCTCATTTGTTCCACCTTGCTTGGGACTCTTTGCTTTTCCTGGACTTGTGTGTATTTTTCCTTTACTAGGTCAGGGACATTTTTTTGTCATTATTTGTTCAAGTAGGTTCTTGAGCCCTTGCTCTTTCTCTTCTCCTTCTGGAACCCCTGTGATATGGATGTTGTTAAGCTTCATGTTGTTCCCAAAGACTTCTTAGACTATTTCATTCTCTATAATTCCTTTTTCTTTCTGCTGCTCTGATTGGGTGTTTACTTCCACTTTGTGTTCCAAATCACTGATTTGATTGTGCATTCAAGTTACTGTTTATTCCTTCCAGTGTATTCTTAATGTCAGATATTGTATTCTGTATTTCTGCATGGTTCCTTTTAATGGTTTCTATGTCATTTTTTATGCTTGCTATTTCTTTGTTGAAGTTCTCACTTTGTTCCTTGAGCATCCTTATAACCATTACTTTGAACTCTAACTATGATTAATTGCTTATTTCCATTTTAGTTAGCTTTTATTCTGGAAATTTCTGCTGTTCTTCATTTTAGGCTTGTTTCTTTTTCTCCTCATTTTGGCTGCCTCTTTGTGTTTGTTTATATGTATTAGATAGATATGCTATGTTTCCCAGTCTTCATGAGGTTGCCTTATATATTATGTATTAGGTGTTCTGTGGCTTCCAGTGGTAGACTTTTTGATCATCTGTGCTAGGTGCTCCAGAATTGTTCTTTATGTGGGTTATATGGGCTTGCCTATTATAATTGGGTCTTGATTGCTATTGGCCTATTGCATGTGGAATCAACCTTCATGTTGTTTGACTGTGAAGCTTTATCTCAACAAATTCATGTGAGCTGTTGTTCAGGGGCTGACCACAGGAAGAAGAATTTACCTTTGATTATGCTAGTTGTAAAGCTAATTAGATCCTGCTGTGATGTTGTCTGAAGCTGGCCACCAAGTGTGATTTTTCTGGTTCTCTTAGGAGGGAACCTAGTGCAGGCCAATGTAAGATGCTGCTTGCTACTGGCCCTCAGCAACCTTTTCTGAACTTTAAGCAATCCATAGTTTATAGCTGCCTCTGCTGGGCTTAGATTCACATCGAATAACCAAGCTGCATATGAAGTTTGGCTTTTACTAGCACCAGGCCCAGGGGCATGTCAGCAAAAGACCCAAGGCACCCTGAGATATGCTTCTGTCTGTCTTCATTTCCTGACAGTTAATCAGCCTCAGTCAGTGAAAGAGCCTCTGGTGGAGTCTGGTGGTTAGGGCTAGTGGATCTTTCCTGAGGGGAAGGTGCCTGTAAGGCTACAAAAAAGGTGACGTATGTGCCTCCCACTCCAGAGCCACACATCTTGGTCTGTCCTAAATTTTTCTTACAACCTCAGCAAGGCAGAGACACCAGAAGTCAGTGGATGGGTCTCTGGAGCCTGGAGATCTGAAATGCCAACAGATAGGACAAAGGTTCTGTGACTCTTATATAGGGGAGAAACACCAGTCAGATTTTCCAGAAAGTTGGAGAGGGGCATAGCTTTCACTTCAAAGTCAGATAACCAGTTAGCTATCACTCTCCGAGTTTGTCTAGACCTCTATTCCATGACCAAGGCCACTGACTTCCTTAGCAGGATGAGTCAGAGAGAGATTACCAGGGGTGAGGCAGTTGCTTTCCTCAGGCTGATCCTGAAAGAAGGGAAGATCTACACCCAAAAATTGAAGATTGTTTTGGAGAATAACTCAGTACAGGGGTCCTGGTGGCTGTTCCCTACCGTATCTCTCCCTAGAGGTGCTAACTGCAGGTCTCCTCATGGAACTCTAGCCTGCTCAGCCCTTCCCTCTGCTGGAGCTCAGGGTGAGAGGCTGTGAATTGGATTTTGTATGTTGGTCCTTTAAGAAGGTGCCTTCAATCTGCAGACTCCACTCTCTTTCTGGCCATCCATGTAGCGTGCCAGGAGTACTGAGAAATTAATACTCCCTTGGCAGTATTGCATAGCCAATATATTACTGGAATTAATGACTAGATACTGTAGCTCCCTGGCCTTTTGGATACAATAACTCTGAGTATATTGCTCCATTGACTTCCAGTGGACCTGAGTTCAAATCTTCTACAGTGAAACTACGCAGTTTTGTTGGCTCTTTTCCCTCCCTGTCCTACCTCTACAGCCTGTTACTGGTTATTTCATTCACCTTCCAAATAATCTACTTGTATTCTAGTCTCAGGATCTGCTTCTGGAGGAGCCCAAATTGAGGCCTATACCTGACCTATATTTTATATTGCTGAATTACCCTATAATAAGAATTACTCCTCTTCTAGCTTTCCTAATCACTGCACTTTACAATCTACAAAACAAGGGTCAGAAGAGTAGAGTCCTAAGACTTTACCTTTTTTAAAAATTTTATTTCTACAATTAATTTTAATGGGATGATATTGATCAGTTAGAGTACATAGATAGATTCAGAGAAAACATCTCCAGATCATTTTAATATTTGATTATTTTGTATACCCATCACTCAAAGTCAAATTGTCCTCCATCACCTTTTATTTGGTTTTCTTTATGTCCTCCCCTCCCCTCCCCTTCTCCCTTTACTCCCTTCCCCTCCCCCTGGTAACCACTGCACTCTTATCTATGTCCATGAGTTTCAATTTTGTGTTCCACCTATGTATGGAATCATACAGTTCTTATTTTTTTCTGATTCATTTATTTCACTCAATATAATGTTATCAATGTCCATCCCTGTGGTTGTAAATGATCCTATATAATCATTTCTTATGGCCGAGTAGTATTCCATAGTATATATGTACCACATCTTCTTTATCCAATCATCTATTGAAAGGCTTTTTGGTTGTTTCCATGTCTTAGACACTGCAAACACTGATGCAATGAACATGGGGCTGCATGTGTCTTTACGTACCAATGTTTTTGAGTTTTGGGGGTATATACCCAGTAGAGGGATTACTGGGTCATAGGGTAGTTTTTACTCTTAATTTTTTGAAGAACCACCATACTTTCTTTCATTATGGTTGTACTACTTTACATTCTTATCAACGGTGAATGAGGTTTCCTTTTTCTCCACAGCCTCTTTAACACTTGTTACCTGTCTTGTTTATAATAGCTAATCTAACAGGTGTGAGGTGGTATTTCATTGTAGTTTTGATTTGCAATTCTCTAATAGCTAGTGAAGATGAGCATCTTTTCATATATCTATTGGCCATTTGTATTTCTTCCTGAGAGAAGTGTCTGTTCATGTCCTCTTCCCATTTTTTATTGGATATTTTGCTTGTTTGTTGTTGAGTTTTGTAAATTCTTTGTATATTTTGGATATTAGGCCCTTATCTGAGCTATTGTTTGAAAATATCATCTCCTATTTAGTTGATTGTTTGTTTTGTTGTCAGTTTCTTTTGCTGTGCAAAAGCTTCTTAGTCTGATGTGGGCCCATTCATTTATCTTTGCCTTCACTTTCCTTGCCTTTGGAGTCAAATTCATAAAATGTTTTCTATGGCCAAAGCCCATAAGTTTAGTACATATTTTTTCTTATATGTAATTTATTGTTTCCAATCTTCTATTTAGGTATTTGATCCATTTTGAATTAATTTTGGTACAAGGGGACAAACTGTAGTCGAATTTTATTCTTTTGCACGTGGCTCTCCAGTTTTTCCAGCACCATTTATTGAAGAGGCTTACTTTAATCCATTGTGTGTTTTTGGCTCTTTTCTCAAAGATGTTTTGACCATATATATGTGGTTTTATTTCTTGGCTTTCTATTCTGTTCCAATGGTCTGAGTGTTAATTTTTCTGCCAATACCATGCTGTTTTGATTATCGTGGCTCTATAATATAATTTGAAGTCAGGTATTGTAATTCCCCCAGCTTTGTTCTTTTTCCTTAGAATTACTTTGGCTATATGGAGTTTTTTATAGTTCCATATGAACCTGATGAGTTTTTGTTCCATTTCTTTAAAAATGACATTGGAATTTTGATGGAAATTGTTAAATTTGGTGGCATATATTTTTTCATAGTATTCTATGATAATTTTTTGTATCTCTATAATATCTGTAGTGATTTCTTCTCTTCCATTTTGGATTTTGTTTATATGAGTCCATTCTCTTTTTTCCTTAGTAAGTCTTGCCAAAGGTTTGTCAGTTTTGTTGGTCTTTTCAAAGAACCAGCTTTTTGTTTTATTGATTTTTTATATAGTTTTTCTGTTCTCTATTTCATTTATTTCTGCTCTGATTTTTATTATTTTCTTTCTTCTGCTGGATTTGGGTTGCCTTTATTCTTCTTCTTCTAGTTCCTTAAGATGTAATGTTAAATTGTTTACTTGGGTTCTCTCTTGTTCATATAAGCCTGTAGTATAAACTTTCCTCTTATTACTGCTTTTGCTGCATCCCAGAGATTCTGATATGTCATATTGTCATTTTCATTTTTCTGTATATATTTTTTGATCTCTTCTTTTATTTATTCTTTGACCCACTCATTTTTTAGAAGTATATTGTTTAATTTCCACATTTTTGTTTGTTTGTTTCTTCTTTTTTGTAGTTGAATACTAGTTTCAAAGATTTGTGGTCAGAGAATATCCTTGGTATAATTTCAATCTTTCTGAATTTGTTCATGTTAGTTTTGTGGCCCAATGTATGGACAATTCTTGAGAATGTTTCATGTACGCAGGAGAGAAGTAAATACTCTGGCATTTTGGGATGAAATGTCCTGTAGATGTCCATCATATCCAATTGTTCTAGTGTTTTCTTTAATGCCAGTTTATCTTTACTGATTTTCTATTTGGATGCATGATCTAGTGCTGTCAGTGGTGTATTGAAGTCTCCAAGTATGATTGTATTTTTGTCGGTTTTTATTTTTAGATCAGTTAGTAGATGTCTTATATACTTCGGTGCTCCTTGGTTTGGTACATATATATTGAGAAGTGTTATGTCTTTTTGATTCAATCTCCTCTTTATCATTATGAAATGACCATCTTTGTTTCTGATTACCTTTGCTGTCTTGTAGTCAGCATTGTTAGATATGAGTATGGCTACACCTGCTTTTCTTTGGATGTTATTTGGTTGGAGAATCATGTTCCAAGTTTTCACTTTGAATTTTTTTTAAATTTTTTTTAATTTATTCATTTTTTTTTAGAGAGGAAAGAGAAAGGGAGAGAGAGAGACAGAGAGGGAGAGTGAGAGGAGAGAGAGACAGAGAGAGAAGGTGGGGAGGAGCTGGAAGCATCAACTCGCATATGTGCCTTGACCAGGCAAGCCCAGTGTTTCGAACCGGCAACCTCAGCATTTCCAGGTCGATGCTTTATCCACTGCGCCACCACAGGTCAGGCTGAATTTGTTTTTATCCTTATAGCTTACATGTGTTTCTTAAAGGCAGCATACAGTTGGATTTTCTTTTTTGATCCACTCTGTTACTCTGTATCTTTTTATTGGTGAGGTCAATCCATTTACATCCAAAGTAATTATTGACACTTGAGAGCTTTCTATTTCCATTTTATATATTTCTTTCTGATCGCTCTGTATCTTGTTTGGTTCTTTTATTTTGTTTTTCGGTCATTTGTATTTGTTTGGTTGTATTCCATACTTCTTTCCTCTGTTTGTAGTTTTTTTAAGCCATGTGTTTCTGTAGTGTTTTTTTCAGGGGTAACCACCTATAGGTAATAAAAAGATATATATCATATTCCTTTTAGTACTTTATCTCATGAGTGCTTCTGCACTCTATTCTCCTTTGCTACTGTTAACCTTTGTCCTCTTCCCTTTTTTGTTTTTTTGTCACAGATTATTTTTGTTTTTATTGTGATCTTTTTGGAGCTTATACTTGTGATTTTCTTTTGTTTTTTTTCTGTTCTTTTATCTGGTCAGATACCCTTCTTTAGTACTTCCTGAAGTGGGGGTTTTCTGGTGATAAATTCCTTCATCTTTTCTATATATGTGAATGTTTTTATTTCACCTTCTTACTTGAAGGATAGCTTTGATGGATATAATATTCTTGGCTGGAAGTTTGGCTCTTTCAGTTCTTTAAATATTAGGGTCCACTCTCTTCTGGTTTGTAGAATTTTACTGAGAAATCTGATGATAGTCTAATGGGCCTTCCTTTGTATATTGTATTCTTCTTTTTCCCTGGCTGCCTTGAGGATTTTTCCTTTGTCATTGATTTGTAATAATTTCATTATGATGTGCCTGGAGTAGGCCTATTTGGGTTATGGTAACTCAATGTTCTGTTAACTTCTTGGATTCAAGGCTCTAATTCTTTTCACAGGCTTGGGAAGTTCTCATTGATTATTTGTTTGAATATGTTCTCCATTTTATTTTCTTTCCTCCTTCTGATATACCCATTATTCTTATGTTGCTCTTTCTGATGGAGTCAGACAATTCCTGTAGAGTCTTTTTATTTTTTAAAAAATTTATGAGTTTCTGTCCTCTTCTCCTTGTAGTATCTCTAGTTCCCTGTCTTCTATGTCACTAATTCTCTCCTCTATCTGGCCTGTTCGATGAGCTAAGCTTGTTACCTTGTTTTTTAGTTCATTTATTGAGATTTTCATCTCTGTTTGTTCCTTTTTATAGTTTCAATTTTCTTGGTGAAGTATTCTTTTTGTTCATTAAATTGTTTTTTGACCTCTCTAAATTGCCTTTCCATACTTTTTTGTATTTCTTTGAGTATTTATTTTTATTTTTTTGTATTTTTCCGAAGTTGTAAACGAGGAGGCAGTCAGACAGACTCCTGCATGTGCCCAACTGGGATCCACCTGGCATGCCCACCAGGGGGCGATGCTGTGCCCATCTGGGGCATCACTCTATTGCAACCGGAGCCATTCTAGCACCTGAGACAGAGGCCACAGAGCCATCCTCAGTGCATGGGCCAATTTTGCTCTAATGGAGCCTTGGCTGTGGGAGGCGAAGAGAGAGACAGAGAGGAAGGAGAGGGGGAGGAGTTGAGAAGCAGATGGGCGCTTCTCCTGTGTGCCCTGGCCGAGAATCAAACCTGAGACACCTGCATGCCAGGCCGACACTCTACCACTGAGCCAACCGGCCAGGGCCTCTTTGAGTATTTTTAAGACTTCAATTTTTAATTCTCTGTCATTTTACTCCAATGTTTCCAAGCCATTGGAATTTTTTTAGAGATTTTTCATTATCTATCTGAGCTACATCTCTGTCTTTTGTATCCATGATATTTTATTTCCTTTTTCTTAATGGCATTTGAGAGTGGTATTGTTAATAGTAATAATAAGAGATAATTTAAAAAATGAAATAAAAGTTGAATAGATACAGTGAAAAATGGAAATTCTATAATGATAAGTGGAACAAAAATTACAGAGAACAAGGAGCAGAAACTGAGGAAAAATGACAAATGAAATAAATGAAGTAAAAGACACAGAAAATGACAAAATGACAAAAATATGTATCCAAAATATAATAATTTATTTGTAATTGAAGATAAATGAGAAAAAAAGAAAAAGACAAAAAAGTAAAGGTTTTTTTTTTTTTTTTTCATTTTTCTGAAGCTGGAAACAGGGAGAGACAGTCAGACAGACTCCCGCATGCGCCCGACCGGGATCCACCCGGCACGCCCACCATGGGGCAATGCTCTGCCCACCAGGGGGCGATGCTCCACCCATCCTGGGTGTTGCCATGTTGCGACCAGAGCCACTCTAGCGCCTGAGGCAGAGGCCACAGAGCCATCCCCAGCGCCCAGGCCATCTTTGCTCCAATGGAGCCTTGGCTGCGGGAGGGGAAGAGAGAGACAGAGAGGAAAGGGCGGCGGAGGGGTGGAGAAGCAAATGGGCGCTTCTCCTGTGTGCCCTGGCCGGGAATCGAACCCGGGTCCTCCGCACGCTAGGCCAACGCTCTACCGCTGAGCCAACCGGCCAGGGCCAAAAGTAAAGGTTTTTGAAATGAAATGCTCATAAAAGACAAGAATGAAAATTGTAACCATTATGGATAATGAAGTTCAAAAGGAAAAGGAAAGAATATAAGGAAAGAAGGCAAAATGACCAAAATGCAAAAAGAAAAAAAGGTATAAAAATGTAATTTTCTCCTGGTTTTAAGAGGTAGCTTCTTCCTTTTTTTTTTAGCAGGTGGCACTGTACTCTTGGGAAGAGTTTTGCCATTGTATCACTTGGAGGCTCTGACAATGGGAGACTCAGTTTTCCAGGTGGCTCTCCCCACATTTATCCCACCTGAGCTAGCAGCCTGGGTACTTATCTGTCAGGTTTGCCCCTACTACTGCTTGCAGAGCAAGAGGCTCTAAGAGCAACCCAGTCCTTCCAGTACTGCTCAAAGCACAGTTCTGGGTAAGGCTTTGTCAACCAGAGCCGCCAGTGAGAGCAGGCAGTGCTGGGAGCTGATTGCCGATCTATTGCCTTTCTAATGGCTGGCGGACAGGTCTAGCATGTCTCAGTGTGCTGTAGGCTGGGAGCCGATTGCAGATCAAGCACCTTTCTAAGGTCCCCCAGGCATGTCTGTTATGCCTCAATGCTCCACGCATCTAATCTCTACAAGCTTCTCCCTTGTGCACTGTTTGGTATCCCGCAGCAAGCCACATGTGCACCCAGTTCCCATGCCTTCAGCCGTACACATGGAAGCTTGCACCTGCCCACTTAGTTGAACAGTTCCTATGATCACAGTCAGAGCCAGGAATGCAGGCCCACGGAGGTGCCCCGCCCAGACAGTCTTAGGCCCAGGGATCTTGGCGTTTGTTCACGTCCCATGCTGGTTGTAGAGCTGGTACTGCACAAAGACGCTGGCAACAGCCCATGCAGATATTTATTGCTGAGAATCTCAGGCTAAGTCCTCCAGCCCATTAGTGTGCACAGCCACGCCACTGGTGCCAGGTGGAGCCACTTGTATACCACCCTGGATTGCAGAGCCAGGAGCACATAAAGTTGCTGCCACTGCCACTGGCTCCTGCAGGCTCCCTGTACCAGAAACCTCTGTTGGAGCCTGCCACCCATGCTTGCCCCACATCCATGATCGTAGGCAGAGCTAACGTGTTTTTTCTTCTGCTTGATCATCCACCTTAACTCAGCTTTTTCCCTCTGCTTGTGACCCTCCACTTTGCTCAGCTTCAGACAAAAGTGTTCCTTCCTCATGTCAATAAGGAAAGCAAGAAAACACATTCTCAGTCTTATTTCCTTCAGAATAGATTATATATTCAGCCACCTTTTTGGCCAATCGTACCTTTGTCTGATGTTTGTATATTTCAAGTGCTCCTGAGATTTTTTTCTCTGTCTTTAGGTGTTGAATTTGTTGAAATTTCAAGGAGGACCCTTTATGATGCCATTTCTCTGACTTCACTCCTCAGACTTTACTTTTAAAATATCTCTCAAATTCATAGAGTGTGTATTAAGCAGTGGAAATTTTAGTTTTCAATGATTGAAGGAAAGTTTTAAAAAACACTTATAATGCCATTTGTTCTTCCATGGTTCAACATAATTTTTCTATGAAGCATAGAGTTTGTTATTCTTTTTTGAATGTTGGGTTTTCTTCCTCTAGAAGTTTCATCCTAGATGTGACAGAAGCATGCCCCTTTGTCCTCTAGGAGATTTAAATATGCAACAACTGTTCTCCAGTTTTAAATCTTTAAAGCTCTCTATAGCCCTTTTGCCTAATTTTGCTTAAGCAATGTGAACACAAATATGTAGTATTCATCTGAATTTCCCAAACTTAATCCAATCAAATAAGCAGTCAGTGACCAAACTGAAAAGATTTTTTTGTCCCCAGAGGATTGATTAAACATGGAGTTACATAAAACTTCTACTCTCCTGTGAACTGTGAGGCTACAATACATTGAGTTAATTTCTTTCAACAAACTTTGCAGGTCTCATTATATGTCATGACTTTTAAGATATAGTGCAGTGGCTTTTTTATGCAGCAAAATAATTTTACCTTAAAGCTGAAAAGCAAGTTAGAGTTTTTCTTTTAAATTTTAATTACTTAATTTTCCACCCCCTGAGGGTTGTGAAGGAAAGGGACAAAAATGAAGGACACATTTCACCAACCAAGTTCTTTAGAAAGAATGTAGGTGAAATGGATGTATACAATTTTAGGGGCAAACTGATACCTAACCCGTTTTTATAGTACTTACAGGGGATGTTTTTATTTTCAAATAAAAAATAAAAAGAAATATCTTTTCAGAGAAATGCTGGAGGACCATACTCTAGAGTAGATTGTCCATTCAAGAAGGACAAAAACTACCAATGATCCATGAAGGTTCATTGGGTGGGCAGTTTTGGTGCAAAGCAAACAGAACAACAAATTTAGTTGCTAGACATTCTCTGGTATCAGCCTATTTAGATCTCAGTTTCTTTGCTCTATAATGAGGCAATAATACCTTTTAAGTATAGAGCAAATAGGAGAAAGGAAAGCATCCTATCTGACCTCTGGGCCTGTTTCTTTTTATACTATTACAGTTTCTCCCCAGTTGGCCCTCCCTTGTGACACTCAATACCAATAGACAATCTCAGAAGAGGGAGAAGTTCTGCGTGCAAAATCTGGAAGTCTTTAATACAGATACTGTCCAGAAGCCCCAGGCTTTACATTGGAAATTTGAGGTAAGCTTGATTTTCTTGGCATTAGACAAGCCACATGTGGGATACAATGGCTAATATCTAAATTCTCCACACCTGATTCAGCTCCCAAGAATTTTAGTTCCTTTAGGAAAACAAATGAGTATTTACCATGTTCTAGTTAAAAGCATAAAGATATCAAGAAAATGATAAGTTTCAAGATAGTAAACTAAATCTACTCTACCTGCCTGGTATAAACCAAATGTAGTAACTTCTCTCTTTTAAGTGATTTCCTCATTTTTCTAGTCATAGTTCCATCAGACTTCTTACACTGATTCATTGTATTGATACATTTACATTGTAAATTTTTTTTCTCTGTGCCTCATATTTCTTTTTTTTTTTTTTTTGTATTTTTCTGAAGCTGGAAACGGGGAGAGACAGTCAGACAGACTCCTGCATGCGCCCGACCGGGATCCACCCGGCATGCCCACTAGGGGTGACGCTCTGCCCACCAGGGGGCGATGCTCTGCCCCTCCTAGGCGTTGCTCTGCTGTGACCAGAGCCACTCTAGCGCCTGGGGCAGAGGCCAAGGAGCCATCCCCAGCGCCCCGGCCATCTTTGCTCCGATGGAGCCTTGGCTGCGGGAGGGGAAGAGAGAGACAGAGAGGAAGGAGGGGGGGTGGAGAAGCAAATGGGCGCTTCTCCTATGTGCCCTGGCCAGGAATCGAACCCGGGTCCCCCGCATGCCAGGCCGACGCTCTACTGCTGAGCCAACCGGCCAGGGCCCTCATATTTCTTTTAGTGATGTCTTCTCATTATTATTTTTTCTTTGTTACTATTTTTGGAGTTAATAGACAGTGATGTAAATTTAAGTGCTTCTCAAACAAAAATTTTAGAAATAACTCCATGTCCCTGGCATAATAAATATTTTATATGCAAGTATTTCCCATGTCCCTTGAGTCCTTTCTTCTCCTTCCCTTTGTATCATTTTATAAAATCTGTAGACCACTTACTTGTATAACATATATTCATATTATACAAAATTCAAATAGGTACCTAATTTTATATAATGAAAATTTGTATTCAATTCTTATTCTCAGTTTCCCTGCCTAGAGGAGAATCATATCACCAGTTTTCATGTCTGTGTATATTTGCAGAGATATTCTATGTACATACAATTTACATACATATACACATGTATATACATTATACACACTCACATCTTTATTTTCTCCCCCCCCTTTTTACAAAAATGGTGACATACCATGCATACCATTCTACAGTTCACGTTTTTCATTTAAAATAGTGAAATAATCTTCATCTTCATGCATAAAGAGTGTCCACATTTTTTCTGGCTGCATAGTATTCTATTGCATGAATGTGTTGTGGTTTTGTAGGGAAACAGCTGTGTTAGGCTTGTTTTCTTGCACTTTGTATGATTAAGGCATGAGCATGTGGCAAACACATGTTTATAGACTATGTAATGCTACAAGTGCTTTCTTTTGAGTGGATTGCATATTGCTTGCCCGCCACTGTGAGGGGACATTTTGCTGTTTGTTCCCTTGCTGCTGTGAGCAGCGGGTTTCTCCTGCCTGTTTGCTAGTCCACCATTGCAAGACTCTAATAGACGGGAATGGCCCACTGCTTTCTCACTCCACAGTTCCTCTACCTTGTGCATAATCCAAGGTGAACCTGCCTGGCCTTGGCCACTATTATTACAGTTTTATTAGAGCAACCCTGTATAAATAAACAATTGGGGTGTTTTTATTCTTTTCTATTGCAAATGGTACTAAAAAATCTATCTTGACATGTGTAATGCCAGTGGCCGAAGCCTGGGAGCTTCACAATGGATTTGGGGCAGATCACAGAAAAAGTGTAGAGCCAAAAGGCATTTGGCCATTTCTGTTTATTGGATTCTCATGAGGCAGACAAGTGAACAGCCATGGGAAAACCACTTTTCATGGCAGCAGGTGAGCAAAAAGCAGAAAATCACCCCTGGGGAAAATACTTGTAGCCTTATATTGACTATGCACATGAAAGTGGCTTTCCACCATGTGATTACATCACTAATTATACAAAGTGATTGCATTTGGAAAACAAGAGAGCAAGCCTAACTACAGCCTCTTTCTCTACAGCATGTGTTTCATTTTTTCCCATGAACAAATAAATCTGTAGGACACATTCTTAGAAGTGAAATTGTGAAGTTCAAGATGCATGCTTTTGAAACTTGGATAGATGTGCTCACATAGTTCTTCACAAAGTTAGTCCAATGTGCTGGTTTTATATTCTATTGTGAGGAAAACCACTGCACTTGAATAAAACTTCCACATTTGTCTGCTTTCTACTCACCTTCTACACCCAGGGACACTCTTATATTAGTAACTCTAATCTTTTTCTCAAGCACACACTACACAAAATATTTTGTTGTTATTCTAAATAAAACACTATAAAGGAAAAAAAAGAATAAGGAAATTGTAATTAGAAGATTTGGGTACAAATCTTGCCTATACTTCTTACATGTCTTGTGACATTGGGCAAATTATTCACCTAGTCAAAGGCTAGTTTTTATCTAGAAAGTGGAATGAGCCTGACCAGGCAATGATACAGTGGATGGATTGTCGTACTGGGACACAGAGGACTCAGGTTCAAAACCCCGAGGTTGCCAGCTTTAGTGTGGGTTCATCTGGTTTGAGCAAGGCTCACCAGTTTGAGCCCAGAGTCACTAGCTTGAGTATGAGGTCACTGGGTTTGCTGTAGCCCCCTCGTGAAGGCACATATGAGAAAGGAATCAATGAACAACTAAGGTGCCACAAAGAAAGAATATTATAGGCCAATATCCCTGATGAATTTAGATACTAAAATCCTCAACAAAATATTAGCAAATTGGATCCATCAATATATGAAAATAATCATACATCCTGATCAAGTGGGATTTATTCTGGGGAGGCAAGGCTGGTACAATATTCACAAATCAATCAATGTGATTCTTCACATAAACAAAAGGAAGAAGAAAAACTACATGATTGTTTTAATAGATGCAGAGAAAGCATTTGATAAAATCCAGCACCCATTCATGATCAAAACTCTCAGCAGAGTGGAAATACAGAGAACATACCTCAACATGATAAAGGCCATCTATGACAAACCCACAGCCAACATCATACTCAATGGGCAAAAATTAAAAGCAATCCTTTTAAGATCAGGAACAAGGCAGGGGTGCTCCCTTTTACCACCCTTATTCAATATAGTTCTAGAAGTCCTAGTCACAGGAATCAGACAAGAAGAAGAAATAAAAGGCATCCAAATTGGAAAAGAAGAAGTAAAACTATCATTATTTGAGGATGATATGATATTGTATATAGAAAACCCTAAAGTCTCAGTCAAAATAATAGTGGACCTGATAAATGAATTCAGCAATGTGGCTATATATAAAATTAATACTCAGAAATAGAAGGCATTTTTATACACCAACAATGAACTTTCAGAAAGAGAAATTAAGGAAACAATACCTTTCAGTATTGCAGCCAAAAAAAATAAAGTACCTAGAAATAAATTTAACCAAGGAGGTTAAAGACTTGTACTCAGACATTTATAAAACACTGATAAGAGAAATCAAGGAAGGCCCTGGCCGGTTGGCTCAGCGGTAGAGCGTCGGCCTGGCGTGCGGGGGACCCGGGTTTGATTCCCGGCCAGGGCACATAGGAGAAGTGCCCATTTGCTTTTCCACCCCCTCCTCCTTCCTTCTGTCTCTCTCTTCCCCTCCCGCAGCCAAGGCTCCATTGGAGCAAAGATGGCCCGGGCGCTGGGGATGGCTCCTTGGCCTCTGCCCTAGGTGCTAGAGTGGCTCTGGTCGCGGCAGAGCGACGCCGGAGGGGCAGAGCATCGCCCCCTGGTGGGCAGAGCTTCGCCCCTGGTGGGCGTGCCGGGTGGATCCCGGTCAGGCGCATGCGGGAGTCTGTCTGACTGTCTCTCCCCATTTCCAGCTTCAGAAAAATACAAAAAAAACCCCAAAACAAAACAAAAAAGAAATCAAGGAAGATACAAACAAGTGGAAGCATATACCATGCTCATGGTTAGGAAGAATAGACATCATTAAAATTTCTATATTACCCAAATCAATTTACAAATTCAATACAATACCAATTAAAATACCAATGACATACTTCAGAGATATACAACACATACTCCAAGAATTTTATATGGAACCAAAAACGAACACGAATAGTCTGAGCAATCTTGAACAGGAAGAATAAAGTGGAAGACATCACACTTCCTGATATCAAGTTATACTACACGGCCTTTGTACTCAAAACAGCCCGGTACTTGCATAAGAATAGCCATATAGATCAATAGAACAGAACAGAGAACCCAGAAATAAACACACACCTTTATGGACAACTGATATTTGACAAAGGAGGTAAGAACATACAATGGAGTAAAGACAGCCTCTTCAATAAATGGTGTTGGGAAAATTGGACAGCTACCAGCAAAAAAATGAAACTGGACCACCAACTTACACCATTCACAAAAATAAACTCAAAATGGATAAAAGACTTAAACGTAAGCCGTGAAACCATAAGCATCTTAGAAGAAAACATAGGCAGTAAGCTCTCCAACATCTCTCGCAGCAATACATTTGCTGATTTATCTCCTTAGGCAAGTGATATAAAAGATAGGATAAACAAATGGTACTATATCAAACTAAAAAGCTTTTGCACAGCTAAAGACAATAAAAACAATAAAAAGTCAAACTACACAATGGAAGAACATATTCGACAATGCGTCTGATAAGGGGTTAATAACTGAAATTTAAAAAGAACTTATAAATCTCAACACCTGGAAGATAAACAAACCAATCAAAAAGTGAGCAAAAGAAATGAATAGACACTTTTTCAAAGAGGACATACAGATGGCCAATAGGCATATGAAAAATGCTCAACATCACTAATCATTAGAGAAATGAAAATTAAAACCACAATGAGATATCACCTCACACCAATCAGAATGGTGCTCATCAACAAAACAACACAGAATAAGTGCTGTCGAGGATGTGAAGAAAAGGGAACCCTCCTACACTGCTGGTGGGAATGCAGACTGGTGCAGCCACTGTGGAAAACAGTATGGAGATTCTCAAGAAATTAAAAATCGAAATGCCTTTTGACCCAGCTATCCTACTTTTAGGAATATACCCCAAGAACACCATAGCACTGTTTGAAAAGAAGAAATGCACCCCCATGTTTATGGCAGCATTGTTCACAATAGTGAGGATCTGGAAACAGCTTAAGTGTCCATCAGTGGACGAGTGGAATAAAACGTAGTGGTACCTATATACAATGGAATACTATGGGGCCATGAAAAAGAAGGAAATATTACCTTTTTGACAACATGGATGGACCTAGAAACTATTATGTTAAGTGAAATAAACCAGGCAGAGAAAGAAAAATATCATATAACCTTTCTCATTTGAGGAATCCAATGAACAATGTGAACTGAGGAATGGAATTGAGACAGAGGTGAGATCAAAGGGACTAGAGGAAAAGAGGACAGAGAGAAAGGTAATGATACGAAGGAATAAACCTGAATGGAAGGGAGGAATTTGCTATGGGAAGTGGGACAAGGGAGATGTTGATGGGAATATGAGGGAAGGGGAATGCATTCGGTTCAACACTAGAATCTATGTAAGCACAATAAATTAAAATCAATAAAAAAATAAAATAGTTTTCAGCTGGTTAAAAAAAAGGAAAATTATACTTAGTGGATCTGATCTAATCCAGTGAGTCTTTTAGAGGCAAAGAATTTTTTCTGGTTAGAGTCACAAAACAAGAATGCAGAGTGATACTTACATGCTGGCCCAGGGGAAGTAAATATCCATGCTAAGTACCTGTGGGAGCCACTTTGCAAGGAACTAGGAGCAGTCTGTAGAAGGTGAGAGCAGTCCCCAGCTAACAGCAAGCAGGAAAATGGAAGTCCTATAACCCCATGGAACTGAATTCTGCCAACAACCACTGAGCCTGGAAGAGAACCATAGCCCCAGATAAGAAAACTGTTGTCACCCTGAGCTGAAAACCCAGGCACATTTTGTCCGGACTCTAACCTACAGAATTGTGAGATAAATGTGTGTTGCTCTACATCACTAAGTTTGTGGTAACTTGTTATGCAGCACTAGAAATTGAATATACTATATGAATATTATATCCTGTGGGATAAACCAGTGATGAGATTATTTAGAGGCCACGAAGGTAAAAAACGAATAATTGTTCTCTTTTACCACTACACTATCATTATTTAATTTGTGTTCCAGTTATGCAATGGTTATTTTCTGTCTAGGAGCCAATTCCCCCAAGAGAAGAATATACATGGCTTAATATCCCTTTTACATTTTTAAGGTCTTGCATTCATTAAATAACCATTGCTTATTTCTCATAAAACATTTTAAAATTTTTTCTTAAAACAAGTATTGATTAGCTTGTGAGTAACTTAACTGTATTATATTTTGAACGACAAAATCTGACTTTATTAGCACTGACTTTAGTTTTGGTAAATTTCATTCTTTTACTCAGAAACAATATAGCTATTCTTTTCTCCATTAAGAGTAGACTAAGGATTCCACGTTCTGAATTGGTTATTGTTCTTTATTATCCACTCCCTTTGCATGCATTTAATGCATTTTCAATCTCTTATAAAGATAAATTTTCTTTTGAAGTAAGATGAGCAGCTAATAGTGAGTTTCCGGAAGAGAAAGTCATTATGTAACTTGACTTTAACTGATATTAGTAGTGTCCATGAAAACAAAATTATGAATCAGGAGAGCATGTATAATCTTTATTTGAAAGTTAATTAGGGGTGTAAGTCCAGCTATTATATGGTAACAATTACTTGAGAGATAAAACTGATAGATCCTATAAATGTTTTAGGTGTGCTGGCTAAGACTTCTCAACATTTTGTATTATTGCCTTAGTCCTGTTTTTAAAACCCTTAAAATTAAAACAATTATTATTTATTAAATATATATTTAATAAGAACAATATTATGGTCAGATATAACTTGTCTAATTTAAAAAAATCGATGACATTTTAGGACATAATATTTGCTTGAAAATTTATATTTTGTATTCTGATTCCACAGAGTAATAGGGGATCTTATGTATACTATTTGTATGAGTAAAATAATTTGCTGAACATGTATGCATTTATTTTATATATATATATATATATCTCATATATATGAGTCCAATAGGGAGAAGAAAATTTCTATATGATGATTTTGCTCTTGTTTGTTCGCTTGATAGATTTCTTGATGGAGATTTTTTAATATAATGATAAATAATGCTTATAGTTGCCTGACCAGGCAGTGGCACAGTGGATAGAACATTGGACTGGGACATGGAGGACCTAGGTTTAAAACCCCGAGGTCACCAGCTTGAGTGCAGGCTCATCCAGCTTGAGCATGGGTTCACCAGCTTGCAGCTTGAGTGCAAGGTTGCTGGCTTGAATGTGGGATCATAGACGTGACCCCAAGGTTGCTGGCTTGAGCACAAAGTCACTGGTTTGAGCAAGGTGTCACTCACTCTGCTGTGCTCCTCCCCACACCATCAAGGCACATATGAGAAAGCAATCATTGAACAACTAAGGTGCCGCAAGAAAGAATTGATGCCGTCTCTTTTCCTTCCCATCTGTCCCTCTTTCTGACTCTCTCTCTGTCACTGTCAAAAAAATAATGCTTATATTTATTAGTTTTTATTCCAAAGGTATTACTAGTTTAAAAAATTCATTTTTAAGCATACCCTTTAAAGATTTTATTTATTTATTTATTTTACAAAGAGAGGAGAGAGGGGGGAGTGAGAAATATCAACTTTATTTGCTTCAGTTTAGTTGTTCATTGCTTACTTGTTGCTTGTCCTATGTGCATTTAGTGGGAAAGCCCAGGGTTTTAAAGTGGCAACCTCAGCATTCCAGGTCAATGCTCTATCCAGTGCGCCACCACAGGCCAAGCTAAAAATTGATTTTTGATGCCTTAACTTACCTAAATGAGGCAATGAAATGTGAACACAGAGGTCACCTGCTAGTAGAGTGGTATATTAATGTCCAGTTAAAACATTTCAGCTGCTGCTTACACACCTCACTTTTCTCTTTGAGCTCAAGGAATTATACAATGAATTCTCTTAACATCATTTACACTTGATTAAGAACAGGTAGAAGGATCTGCATTTCAAAGATAAGAGTTTTCCATGTAAAGAAGGTAATGCTTTGCTGACAAGCCAACAAGAAAACTGGGCTGGCAGCCCTCATGGCTATCCTCCTTGCCCAGAATTCTTTGCTCTGCACCAGCATACTTCTGTTTTTATATTCATTTTCTCAATGAAACAGGTTTTCATTGTAAACCATATGCTTGCTTTTGGGATGAAAATGGAGAACTAACTAGGTCTTTTATCATAGTGTTTTTATCATATTGTTCAAGTAGTCACTGATCTATGTTTGTATTTACAAAATATTTTCTGTTTAGTGCTTTGGCTCCCCTTTTGTCCCTCTATATGAGAACATTAGAAAGAAATGAAATGGTCTATCATATTTTTATTTTTTGCAAATGCCTTTGGAATGCTGTTTTAAAAAAATACAGTGTTAAGATGAGGAAGTAATATGGGATCATCCTCTTGATGGCATTAATATAGCTGAATACCAAATAGAATATTTTTTATTTCATCAAAGTGTGCTTCCTTTGTAACCATGTAAGTGAGTCTGCTAAGCTACTGAGAGTTTTTGTGTAGTAATGATTACAAAAGATGTCTTAGAATTTGTTGGAACATCAAAAAACCTTAGGACCACATTGCACAATCTCAGTAGCCCCACTGTGCCATAAAATTTTAAACAGGAAGTAATTGCAGGCCCCACTTTGAAGATATCAAACACGAGAATTTCATTCAAATTGTTTTCCCTCTCTTCAGCTAGTTGGATCACCATCAGAATCACAAAGAACAGCAGGTAATTTTAGCAAAATGTATTTCATCCAAAAAAAATATTTAGTTGTACCAACAGATAAGAAAATTCAACAATTAAGCAACAATTAACAAATAATGTGGCATCAGTTCTATAAAGAATATTTGAAAAGTATAACTAAATTTGGAAAAATGCAAATTAACTTTGCAGGGAGAAATGGATCCAACATACAGAAAACTGATAATTGTTTAATATTGTCAGGAAATGAAATAGTCTTATGCAATTATGGGTCAGGAAGTCAATTCTGCTTCTAGCATAGTTGTGTAATTTTTGTTCATTTATTTGACCTCTCTGAATTAGGCTTTTCACCAGTAAAATGAGATAGTGGTGGGAATAATACATATTCTTTATATCTCACAGGGTTATAGCAAGGAACAAATGTGACTGTAAAATATAAAAGATTCTGTCAACACCATACATGGGGGTCTAGTTTTAAATTATTAGGCTAGAATAAACTGCATATGATATGAAAACTAAGCTGTATATTAAAGACATCTTTGGTATAACAAGAGTGTAGTTTTAATGAATCTTATTCCACAAACACATGGGCCCAAGAAATGACCTTTACATTTTTCTAAAATGTTACTTCCGTCATTTTGGGATTTCTCTCTCTTAAAGGCTGTTATCCAGGTCTGGGATCATACTCAGGGTCAAGGTACTGTGTGTGTGTATGTGTACATTTGGCCCTCTGGAATTGGTATACTCTGAGAAATACAATGGCCTTGACCATGTTGCACCCATTCTTCTCTCCCATCTTGCTTAGTCTCCAAGGGCATTGCCAAGAAGCAGAACTCAAGTCTCCCTGCTCTAGAGACTCATCAAAAACTAACCTTGGCCCTGGCCGGTTGGCTCAGCGCTAGAGCGTCGGCCTAGCGTGCGGAGGACCTGGGTTCGATTCCCGGCCAGGGCACACAGGAGAAGCGCCCATTTGCTTCTCCACCCCTCTGCTGCGCTTTCCTCTCTGTCTCTCTCTTCCCCTCCCGCAGCCAAGGCTCCATTGGAGCAAAGATGGCCCGGGTGCTGGGGATGGCTCTGTGGCCTCTGCCTCAGGCGCTAGAGTGGCTCTGGTCGCAACATGGCGACGCCCAGGATGGGCAGAGCATCGCCCCCTGGTGGGCAGAGCGTCGCCCCTGGTGGGCGTGCCAGGTGGATCCCGGTCGGGCGCATGCGGGAGTCTGTCTGACTGTCTCTCCCTGTTTCCAGCTTCAGAAAAATGAAAAAAACAAACAAACAAACAAACAAAAAACTAACCTCTACCAGCCTGGGAAATCTTCTCTAATACTTCTAAGACTTAGGTACTTAGAAAACAAAAACCATAAAGATACGCAATGTTTTTAGAATTTCTCTACCACAGCATACTTCCCTGAGGCACAGAGCTGGCTATCTAATTCAAGGTAGGTATGAGAGAGGAAGGAAAAATTCCAGATTACTATTGCAAAATATCCATAGTCATCTATTCAGTCAATACAAAGTTATTGAGCATATATTATATATATATACTGAACCCATTCTATGCCCTTGGAATATAGGGTATATTTTGTTCATCTGCCATAAAAAAGACTGGTACAGTCATCGTTCAAGTTTTTACATTGTAGAGAGATATACAGTTTGTCCGTAAAGTCATGGTGCACTTTTGACCGATCACAGGAAAGCAACAAAAGACAATAGAAATGTGAGGTCTGCACCAAATAAGAGGAAAACCCTCTCAGGTTTTGTAGGATGATTTGACAGCCTGTGCGCTTGCGCAGATGATGACGTAACACCGTGTGTACAGTGGAGCAGCCCACGGCCATGCCAGTTGAGATGTGGACAGTACAGAGGAAAGTTCAGTGAGTTCTGTGGCTTGCTAAATTAGAATTCGTGATCAAAGTGCAACGTGAATATCGGCACGTTTATAACAAAGCGCCACCACATAGGAATAACATTACTCGGTGGGATAAGCAGTTGAAGGAAACCGGCAGTTTGATGGAGAAACCCCGTTCTGGTAGGCCATCAGTCAGTGACGAGTCTGTAGAGGCTATACGGGATAGCTACGTATGGAGCCCTAAAAAATCTGTGCATGAGCCCACATCGAACTGCACTGAATAGGTATGAAACTGGGAGGGTTTTCCTTTTATTTGGTGCAGATTTAACATTTCTATCGTCTTTTGTTGCTTTCCTATGACCGGTCAAAAGTGCACCAGGACTTTACGGATACACTGTATATTAAAATGTGACTTAAATGAGTAATTGTACAATTGCTATAAAGGACATGCAGAAAGTATTAAGAACAGGTATAAGGGGGAACTAATATAATCTAGTGTCAGGGAAGGCTTCTTTGAGGAAATCATTGAAGCTGAAATCTGAAGAATGAATAGTAATCTGTTTGCAGTGGGGGAAGCATTCAGGCAGAGGGCAGAGTATGTACAGATGGAAGGGGAATGGCCCATTGAGCCAGGTTGATATCACCTACTGTGATGCAGATGTGCAAAGAAATATAACATTATTTTCTGTGATCAAACTCAGCTTTATATCAAATAACTGGCTAGCTAATACTTACAACTTACTCTATTCCTTTTCCAATATACTTCTTCCAATTTATTATTTTTCCCCAAACTCAATAATCATTATTTGTCATTATTCATTTCAAAAGTGTGTCAGTTATTATCATTTGCCACTATGTAATATCACTCCTGATATTGCTGAATTCTTACACAACTTTGTATGAGTTTCTAACTCTCCAGTCCTTAGATTTTGAGCCCAATGGCTTGTGGGGAGAGGGTGGAAATCCTGGGCCCTTCTATGCACACTTGTGTGTTAAAATCCCCTCTCTTTATGAAATTGAGAATGAATAGGAGAACACAGGAGTCCAGATAGGGGACTAGTGTAGCAGTCCAAGTGAAAAATGATGATAGTTGGACCAGAGGGATAGCAATGATGATGAAAAAAGTAGATGAATGTAAGACATATAGAAGAGAGAATAAATAAAACTCAGTGGTTGACTGGATATATATGTGGGGGGCATTTAGGGAGAGGATCGTGACTTCTAAGGTTTTAGGATAGATGATGTTACTACTTACTGAGATATGGAACATTTGAGGAAGAAGACTGGCAAGGATATTTTTGTCCACCAGATAGGATAGCCTGCTATTTGGTCTCCTATATTCTCTTACCTCCTTTCCATCCATTGTCAATTCCATAAAGGGAGGGAAAGTTAACACACAAGTTTTCACAGAAGTGCCCAACATTTTCATCCCCTCCCCACAAGCCATTGGGCTCAAAATATAAGGGATGGAAAGTTAGAAATTCACACAGAGTTGTGCAGAAATATCATCAAAGTGTTTTCCTTCTGGAAAGGGTTGGTATCCTGTGATTTAAGCCTAGCAATTACTATGATAAACTGTCTTCTGGGTTGGTTTGAGTCAAGAACAGATCTTGAGAAATTTCTGATAATATAGCTGCCTCATCAACATGTCTACTTGGGTGTAATTGGCATGTTACACTTAACATGTCTTGAATAGAGTTTCTGTTCTTGTAAACCAGCTTCTCCTACAATATTCTTCAGCATAGGAAATGATAAATTTGTCCTAGTTACTCTGGCCAAATCTCTGGAGTCATCCTTAATTCTCCTTTATATCTCACACATGCAATAAATCAGCAAATCCTATTGTTTTACTTCAAAATATATACAGAATCCAATAATTTTTTTTTAATATTTTTTTTCTTAAAGATTTTATTTATTCATTATAGAGAGGAGAGAGAGAGAGAGAGAGGGAGAGAGAGAGAGAGAGAAGGGGGGAGGAGCAGGAAGCATCAACTCCCATATGTGCCTTGACCAGGCAAACCCAGGGTTTCGAACCGGCGACCTCAGCGTTTCCAGGTTGATGCTTTATCCACTGCGCCACCACAGGTCAGGCCAATAATTTTTTTCACCTCCACTGCTACCCCATTTGTTCTAAGCCATTATCATTTTATCATTTTTCTCTTGGAGTTTTGTGGTAGTCTGTCACTGGCCTCCCTGCTACCACTAAAACCCCTCTCTAGTTTATTATCCACATATATAGCAGTCAAAGTGAATCTGTTAAAATAAGCTAGATCATGTCACTGCTCTAATCAAAATCCTCTAATGGCTCCTAACTCTTATCAAAGTTAACAAAATGTCCTAATAGTGGCCTACAAGGCTCTAATGATCTGAAGTTAGTTACCCTCTATCCTCATGTCCCACCACTCTTATTATTTCCCAAATATGATAAGTGTATTTTCATCTCAGGGTCTTTGCAAATTCTATTCTTTCTTCCTGGAATGCTTTTTTTCTTTACATACACATGGCTCACTTCCTTACCTCCTACTCAAATGACACCTTATTAGCAGAGGTGGATTAAGGTCAGTTGAGGCCCCAGGTGCAGAAGAAAATATTGGGCCCCTTGTCATTAGAAAAAAAGTGTGAAGTTGGTGTTTTGTGGGGCCCTTCAGAAGTTGGAGACCAGGGTGCATGCCTGGTGAGCCCGCCGTTAAATCCACCTCTGTTTATCAGTGAGTTATTCTTTGATACCCTATTTAAAATTGCAGCCCTGTTTTCATAGTCTATTCCCCTTCTCTGGGGGGATAATTTTTATCCCACAGAATTTTATAATCACTTAATATGTAACATATTTTACCTTTTTATTATTTGTTTCCCTTTCCCTAGCCCACCCACTAGGATACACATTCAATAAGGGCAGGCATTTTTTTTCTTCCTTGCTATCACTTGGTATTTGACACATAAGAGGGGCTTCAGTCATCCTTGCTTGTAACAAGACCAGCTGCATCTCAGGTTTGGCCTTATATTTAGAGGGATAATCACATTTGTTCATTTGGGAGGATTCAGGGCTTTGGAGGAGTCCCAGGGTTTAATTGCTTTGGCTCCTTCATAACATTCTTATTCCAATGACCAGGGTTTGAATCTTTTCCAATTAGAGCATTAATTTTAACTCAAGGAATGCAGCACAGCACAGAAGCCAGATAGTGCTGTTCAGCCAGGCTCATGAATGCATCTAGGTAGGCTCACAATAGTCTTTTCATTTGGGTCTCACTAGACTCAGGCCTCCAGCATGTAGGCTCTGTTATGACTTAAAATCAGTGGTGGAATATTTTATGAACCATTGTCATTCAGGTTTTTTCCTCATTTAATAACTCCTCATGAGAGTGTGTTAGTCTTTGTTTAGGGATGGCAGCAGCTAAAAGTAAAATTGTATTATGTCAATTGTTTGCTGCAAAGCCAACATGGAGATGGAGTTAGGAGTGCAATAGGTTATTATTGGGGGTAAAGCTTATAAAAGATAAAAGGGGGCAAAACAGGGTTTGGCAGAGAAAGCCTGCAGATTGAAATGCAGACCTAGTAAAGTTTTACCAACCTAACCATGAACTCTGTAGAAAGGTTGCTGTTACAGGGGTCTCACTTTGGGCAGAAATGGCCAATTCCTTTACTTCTGCCATGTGAATCATTGGCTAGAGCTGCCTGAGAAAAGCTCTGCTCAGCTCCTAAAGGTGTTATGGCTGGAGTCTGTCAGCTGATTGAGGTCCTGGGTACTGAAAGGCAAGTTTTTTCTTGAAGGCTGATCTGAGCAGCATACCTCCATGGCTGACACACATAATCACTGAAATGTTACTTTGACTACCCCCTGAATTTCCAGTTTGGTCCATGTTGGGCTAGGGAGGAAAGAACAAGAAATGTGGGCTTATATAGTAGTTTACTGTATCTGGCAGATGTCAACCTGACCTCAGTTGGCTGAGGAATGCTTGGTAGCAAGATTTCTTTTTCTTTCTTCCTTCCCCCCACCCTTTGGTTGGGGAAGACAAGAACTAGTAACTAAGTGGCCTTTGTGAATTTGCTTGCGATAATTTCCTTAAAATAAGAGCCATTGAGCATTAACCAAAACCTCATCTTTTAGTGACAGGGCTTCGGGAAAGCACGACTGCTGTTTATATATTTTAAAATATCTCTTACAACCAATGCAAATCAAATTCTTTAAAATTTAAAATTATTCCCACTGGTGTACACTCCAAACAACAAACTAACACTAGCAGTTATTATATCATCTTAAAAAAAAACACTCTTGAGAGACAAGATGGCGATGGAGTAGGTGGACGTACCAACTTCCACCTCCCAGATCCAAAGTGGATTACAAATTAATTTTAAGAATCATCATCTGGAAAAAACAACTTAGGACTAAACTAAGAGGACTCTTCAGCCAAGGAACACTGAAGAAGCCACACTGAAACTGGTAGGAAAAGCAGAAATGTGGAGAGGGCTGCCCAAGGCAGCCGGGAGAGACTCGCATGGCAGCAAGTGAGTTTAGCAGAGAAGGGAGGGTCCTGAGTCCCAGGAACAAAGCCCCAGCCTGCAGCCCCAGAGCCTAGAAGAGGTGTATGGACAGTATTTAGCTGGAAACAAGTCAAGATACTGTTTGTGAGAAAGATACTGATTTCTCAGACCCAAGATTCTTCTTAAAGGGACGATGCAGAAAATCTATTTCACAACTACTCACCCAGGGCTCCGGGGAACAGGGAGAGAGGAGAGGACCGGAGTAGCAGGAAGAGTGTGTAATCTAGGAGATACAGGAAGAAACATTTTGAGAGATTGCCACCCTAACCTCTGGGACGGGTTACTCCCCAAATCTGAAGTGAATATTTCCCCTGGAAACAGCAATACCAGCAAAGGGAAGGAGGACACCAGCCAAACAAGCTCTCCCGTGGCACTCAGAGCAGAGTCTCTTAGAAGGAGGGAGCTTTTGGGACTACAGTAGTGAGTCTTAGGGTCTGAGCTGCAGCGCACCTACCCACACAGCTGAGGGCTCGCCCGAGTACTGGCGGTAGTGGGACACAGAAGTGCGGTTCTGTAGGCAAGGGTGGAAGCCAGCTGGCCACCACTGGGCCAAGGTGTGAGCTCAGTCTTGCACGGCTGGGAGGAGGGGGCTTGCAAAAGTGGTCAAGCCCAGCTGTGGCCGTCTATAACCCAGCCTGAAGGGGAAGGATAGGAGCCCTAGAAGGAGTGGAGACCCGCCCTTGAGCAAGGGCGCAGGAGCACAGCCTTGCCCCACCCACAGAACTGAGGCTTGTGTCCTGACTTGGGAGCTGGCTCCTCCCATGGGGCTGGAGCCAAAAACCCAGAACAGGAGGAGTCCTGCTACTGATTGTGAGCATGCAGTCCCACCCGGCCTGTGGAGCCAAGGCTTACAGCTGTCCCACAAGTGGGTTCCTCTTGCAAGGGCAGGGCAAAAGCCCGGATTCAGATGGAGACCTGCAGCTGAGCAAAGGTGCTCACCCTTTCCCTCAGGGCCAAGCATAACGCCACCTGTTGGGGCAGGGCGAAGGCCAAGTCCACCGAGGCTTATACACCCAAGCACATGATCACAGCCACTCCCATGAAGGAGAGGCAGAGACCACAGCAACAGCCCCAATGGGCAGGCACTGGCAACATCTATACCTGAACACCCTAGGCAGCAGCAGCAGAGGGAGTGGCAAACCTGCAGACAGACCACACCTAGGGAACACAGAGGCCACACCCAGTGAACTCCAGTGGCCAAACCTTCTTTTACACAAACAGAAGGAGAAGGCAGAGAAATGCAACACAAATGAATTAAGAAAAATCCCCAGAAAAGGACCTGAACGAGTCAGATATAACCAAATTACCAGATGCAGAGTTTAAAATAATGATAGTTAGGATGCTCAAAGATATTAGAGCAACAATAGATGTTCATTATGAACACCTAAATAAAGAGATAGCAAATATAAAAAAGGACATGGAAATAATAAAAAAATCGGTCAGAAATGACAAATACAATATCAGAAATGAAGAACACATTGGAAGGAATTAAAAGCAAGATGGATGAAGCTGAGAATCGAATAAGCAAGTTAGAGGACAAGGTAAATGAAGGCATGGAAGAAGAACAGAAAAAAGAAAACAGACTCAAAAGGTCTGAGGAAACTCTAAGAGAGCTCTGTGACAACATGAAGAGAAATAACATCCGCATCATAGGGGTTCCTGAAGAAGAAGAGAAAGAACAAGGAATAAAGACTTTGTTCAAACATATCATAGCTGAAAACTTCCCTCAAGGCAGGAAAACATCTCACAAGTTCAAGAAGCACAGAGAACTCCATTAAAGAGAAACCAAAGAAATGTACACCAATACACATCATAATTAAAATACCAAAGCTAAGTGATAAAGAGAAAATATTAAAAGCTGCTAGAAAAAAAAAGACTATCACCTACAAAGGAGCTCCCATAAGGATGACTTCCGACTTCTCAACAGAAACTTGAGGCCACAAGAGAATGGCAAGAAATATTCAAAGGAATGCAGAACAAGAGCCTACAACCAAGACTACTATATCCAGCAAGGCTATCGTTTAAAATTGAAGTAGTAATAAAAAGCTTTCCAGACAAAAAAAAGAACTCAAGGAATTCACTACAACCAAACCAATGCTGCAAGAAATGCTAAGGGGCCTGTTGTAAACGGAAAAAAGGAGAAAAAGAATATAGCAAAAGAGAAATACAGTTTTAAAGAATAAAATGGCAATAAACAACTACATATCAATAATAACCTTAAATGTAAATGGATTAAATGATCCAATCAAAAGACATAGGGTAGCTGCGTGGATAAGAAAACAGGACCTTTACATATGGTGTCTACAAGAGACACAGCTTAAAACAAAAGAGGCACATAGACTGAAGATAAAAAGATGGAAAAAAATATTTATGCAAATGGAAGTGAAGAAAAAGCTGGGGTATCAATACTTATATCAGACAAAGTGGACTTTAAAACAACGACTATAGTAAGAGATAAAGAAGGTCACTACATAATGATAAAGGGAACAATCCAACAGGAAGATATAACCGTAATAAATATCTACACACCTAATATAGGAGTACCTAAATATATAAAGCAGATTTTGATGGATTTAAAGGGCGAGATCAACAGCAATACTATAATAGTAGGGGATTTCAATACCACACTAATATAACTAGATAGATCCTCAAGAAAGAAAATTAACAAAGAAACAGCAGACTTAAAGGACATACTAGATCAACTTGATTTAATAGATATTTTCAGAACCTTTCACACTAAAGAAGCAGAATATACATTCTTTTCAAGTGCTCATGGTATATTCTCTAGGTTAGACCACATATTAGGGCACAAAAGCGGTCTCAACAAATTTAAGAAGATTGACATCATACCAAGCACTTTTTCTGATCACAATGGCATGAAACTAGAAATCAACCACAACAGAAAAACTGAAAAATACTCAAACACTTGGAAATTAAATAGCATGTTATTAAATAATGAATGGGTTAACAATGAGATCAAAGAAGAAATTAAAAAATTCCTAGAAATGAATGATAACGAGCATACATCAACTCAAAATTTATGGGACACAGCAAAAGCAGTCCTGAGAGGGAAGTTCATAGCATTACAGGTGTACCTCAAGAAACTAGAAAAAGCTCAGATAAACAACTTGACCCTGCATCTAAAAGAACTAGAAAAAGAACAGCAAGTAAAGCCCAAAGCTAGTAGAAGGAAGGAAATAATAAAGATTAGAGCAGAAATAAATGATATAGAAGCTAAAGAAATAATACAGAAGATCAATGAAACCAGGAGCTGGTTCTTTGAAAAGGTAAACAAGATCGATGAACCTTTACCCAGACTCACCAAGAAAAAAAAGAGAGAGGACTCAAATAAATAAAATTACAAATGAGTGTGGAGAAATAACTGACACAATAGAAATACAAAATATTGTAAGAAAATACTATGAAGAACTGTATGCCAAAAAACTAGACAACCCAGATCAAATGGACAATTTCCTTGAAACATACAATCTTCCAAAAATTAATCTGGAAGAATCAGAAAACCTAAACAGACCAATTACAACCAATGAGATTGAAACAGTTATCAAAAAACTCCCAAAAAGTAGCCAACTAAATGGGAAATGATATTTTCAAACAACAGCTCAGATAAGGGCCTAATATCCAAAATATACAAAGAACTCATAAAACTCAACAACAAACAAACAAACAATCCAATAAAAAAATGGGAAGAGGACATGAACAGACACTTCTCCCAGGAAGAGATACAAATGGCCAACAGATATATGAAAAGATGCTCAGCTTCATTAGTTATTAGAGAAATGCAAATCAAAACTACAATGAGATACCACCTCACCCCTGTTAGATTAGCTATTATCAACAAGACGGGTAATAGCAAATGTTGGAGAGGCTGTGGAGAAAAAGGAACCCTCATTCACTGTTGGTGGGACTGTAAAGTAGTACAACCATTATGGAGGAAAGTATGGTGGTTCCTCAAAAAACTGCAAATAGAACTACCTTATGACCCAGCAATCCCTCTACTGGGTATATACCCCAAAACCTCAGAAACATTGATACGTGAAGACACATGTAGCCCCATGTTCATTGCAGCACTGTTCACAGTGGCCAAGACATGGAAACAACCAAAAAGCCCTTCAATAGAAGACTGGATAAAGAAGATGTGGCACATATACACTATGGAATACTACTCAGCCATAAGAAATGATGACATCAGATCATTTATAGCAAAATGGTGGGATCTTGATAACATTATACGGAGTGAAATAAGTAAATCAGAAAAAAAACAAGAACTACATGATTCCATACATTGGTGGAACATAAAAACGAGACTAAGAGACATGGACAAGAGTGTGGTGGTTACCAGGGGTGGTGGGAGGGAGGACATGGGAGGGAGGGAGGGAGGGAGAGAGTTTGGGGGAGGGGGAGGGGCACAGAGAACTAGATAGAGGGTGGCGGAGGACAATCTGACTTTGGGCGAGGGGTATGCAACATAATTTAATGACAAAATAACCTAGACATGTTTTCTTTGAATATATGTACCCTGATTTATTAATGTCATCTCATTACCATTAATAAAAATTGATTAAAAAAAAAAAACTCCCAAAAAAGAAAAGTCCTGGGCCTGATGGCTTCACAAGTGAATTCTACCAAATATACAAAGAAGAACTAACTTCTATCCTTCTCAAGCTATTTCAAAAAATTCAAGAGGAAGGAAGACTTCCAAACTCCTTTTATGAGGCAAGTAGAATTCTGAATCATAAATCAGGCAAAGACAACACAAAGAAAGAAAATTATAGGCCAATATCCCTGATGAATTTAGATAGTAAAATCCTGAACAAAATATTAGCAAACCGGATCCAACAATATATGAAAAAAATCATACACCATGATCAAGTAGGATTTATTCTTGGCAGGCAAGGTTGGTACAATATTCGTAAATCAATCAATGTGATTCATCACATAAACAAAAGGAAATAGAAAAACCACATGATAATTTCAATAGATGCAGAAAAATCATTTGATAAAATCCAGCACCCATTCATGATCAAAACTCTCAGCAAAGTAAGAATACATGGAATATACCTCAACATGATAAAGGCCATCTATGACAAGCCCACAACCAACATCATACTCAATGGGCAAATATTAAAAGCAATCCCCTTAAGATCAGGAACAAGGCAGGTGTGCCCCCTTTCACCACTCTTATTCAACATAGTTCTGGAAGTCCTAGCCACAGCAATCAGACAAGAAAAAGAAATAAAAAGCATCCAAATTGGAAAAGAAGAAGTAAAACTATCATTATTTGAAGATATTGTGATATTGTATATAGAAAACCATAAAGTCTCAGTCAAAAAACTACTAGACCTGATAAATGAATTCGGCAAGGTGGCAGGATATAAAATTAATACTCAGAAATAAGAGGCAATTTTATACACTAACAATGAACTGTCAGAAAGAGAAATTAAGGAAGCAATCCCCTTTTCCATTGCAACCAAAAAAATAAAGTACCTAGGAATAAATTTAACATGGGAGATTAAAGACTTGTACTCAGAAAATTATAAAACATTGATAAAAGAAATCAGGGAAGATACAAACAAGTGGAAGCATATACCGTGCTCATAGTTAGGAAGAATAAACATCATTTATATGTCTATATTACCCAAAGCAATTTATAAATTCAATGAAATATTGATTAAAATACCAATGACTTACTTCAAAGATATAGATCACATATTCCAAAAATTTATATGGAACAAAAAGAGAACAGGAATAGCCTCAGCAATCTTGAAAAGGAACATTAAAGTGGGAGGTATCACACTTCCTGATAATCAAGTTATACTACAAGGCTACTGTACTCAAAACAACCTGGTACTGGCATAAGAACAGGCATATAGATCAATGGAACAGAACTGAGAACCCAGAAATAAACCCACACTTTTATGGACAACTGATATTAGACAAAGGTGGTAAGAACATACATTGGAGTAAAGACAGCCTCTTCAACAAATGGTGTTGGGAAAATTGAACAGCTACCTGCAAAAAAAGAAGAAACTTGACCACCAACTTACACCATTCACAAAAATAAACTCAAAATGGATAAAAGACTTAAATGTAAGCCATAAAACCATAAGCACCTTAGAAGAAAACATAGTCAGTAAGCTCTCTGACATCTCTTGCAGCAATATTTTTGCTGATTTATCTCCGCGGGGAAGTGAAAATTAAAAGACAGGATAAACAAATGGGACTATATGAAACTAAAAAGCTTATGCACAGCTAAAGACAATAAGAGCAGAATAAAAATACAAACCACACAATGGGAGAATATATTTGACAATACGTCTGATAAGGGGTTAATAACCAAAATTTATATAGAACTTGTAAAACTCAACAGCAGGAAGACAAACAATCCAATCAAAAAAGTGGGCAAAAGAAATGAATAGACACTTCTCCAAAGAGGATATACAGATGGCCAATAGGCATATGAAAAAATGCTCAACATCATTAATCATTAGAGAAATGCAAGTTAAAACCACAATGAGATATCATCACTTCACACCAGTCAGAATGGCACTCATCAACAAAACAACACAGAATAAGTGCTGGTGAGGATGTGAAGAAAAGGGAACCCTCCTGAACTGCTGGTGGGAATGCAGACTGGTGCAGCCACTGTGGAAAACAGTATAGAGATGCTTCAAGAAATTAAAAATCAAACTGCCTTTTGACCCAGCTATACCACTTTTCGGAATATACCCCAAGAACACCATAGCAGTGTTTGAAAAGAAGAAATGCACCTCCATGTTTATGGCAGCATTGTTCACAATAGCGAAGATCTGGAAACATCCCAAGTGTCCATCAGTGGACAAGTGGATTAAAAAGCTTTGGTACAGCCTGACCAGGTGGTGGCGCAGTGGATAGAGTGTCGGACTGGGATGCGGAAGGACCCAGGTTCGAGACCCCGAGGTTGCCAGCTTGAGCGCGGGCTCATCTGGCTTTAGCAAAAAAAAAAAAAAGCTCACCAGCTTGGACCCAAGGTCGCTGGCTCCAGCAAGGGGTTGCTCGGTCTGCTGAAGGCCCGCGGTCAAGGCACATATGAGAAAGCAATCAATGAACAACTAAGAAGTCGCAACGTGCAACGAAAACCTAATGATTGATGCTTCTCATCTCTCTCTCCATTCCCGTCTGTCTGTCCCTGTCTATCTCTGCCTTTGTAAAAATAAATAAATAAAAAAAAAAAAAAAAAAAAAAGCTTTGGTACATATATGCTCTGGAATACTACTCAGCCATAAGAAATAATTACATCGGATCATTTACAGCAACATGGATGGACCTTGATAACATTATACTGAGTGAAATAAGGAAATCAGAAAAAACTAAGAACTATATGATTCCATACATATGTGGGACATAAAGATTAGTCTCAGAGACATGGACAAGAGTGTGGGGGTTACGGGGAGGGGGGAGGAGAGGGAGGGGGTTGGGGGAGGGGATAGGCAAAAAGAAAACCAGTTAGAAGGTGACGGAAGAAAATTGGACTTTGGGTGATGGGAATGCAGCATAATCAAATGTCAAAATAACCTAGAGATGTTTTTTCTGAACATATGTACCCTGATTTATCAATGTCACCCCATTAAAATTAATTTATAAAAAAACACTCTTGTAATCAATTAAACTTATTACACCTGAATAATCATTATTAATGATGTATAATTTAAATTATCTCTGCAAGGAAATTTATTTATGACTGTAAGGCCTACTAATAACTTTTCAAAGTATCACTTAGTAGAGTCTGATAAATGTTTATTGTTGAAGCTTATTCAAACCTTATGGAATTTCAAGTATTGCCCTGGGACACAATACTACAGATAGGAGGAATGACCCATGAAAATTGTTTAAGTGGCTAGCTTTTCCTTATTTTCCTATAGATGTACACTCTAGAAGGAATTTGTCTCTTTCTTAATATTCTTTATTTAAGGCATCAGATGAAAATGATTAACTCAGCTATCCTTACACTTTGCTACCAAGTCCTGAAAATGCTCCTCCATGATAAGTGTACATTCAGAGATCCTTGAGACAGCTGACCATAACTTAAGCAGTTGCTTTGCCACCACTACATGGAATATGTTTTCCGCATCCCAGGACTGGGGGCACCTTATTACCTACCACTGATATTACCATCACTCCTCATTCTCTCTCAATATCTATTGCATGTAACTTCACTCCTGTTTAGGCATGTTTGACAGCAAGAGATTGAAATCTCACTCTCGAAGTGAAGCGGAATTGATTACAACATTAAATACTACATTCTCATGGGCACTTGAGGATAGTTACTATATTATAGCCAGGCCAGACAGGAATGAAAACTGGGATGTCAGAAACTGTAAGGAGTCCTGCTAACTCTTGTGGAGCCACAGAACAATTTCTTCTCTTAGCAAAGTTGCTGGATTCTGTCTCCTGTGGATTTTCCACACCTTCAAAACTTCAGCTCATGTATTGTATTGGCTTGCGATAGCACTAGCTCCTGCTTTGTTTTTACTTGATTTTATTTCCAAGATTCAGTCTCTCAGTGCCTTAATTTATGAATTGTTTTATCGTGTTGTAATTATGAGTTCCCAGGAGAACGTTAAGTGTAAACCCCTGAGAAAAGCTTGGCCTCAACTCCTAAGCTGAGGTGGATCCTGTACTAGGATGGGAATGCCATAACACTTCTATGGTGGAAGATGAAGCAGATTTTCTAAGAAGAGAATATTGTTGGCAAGGTAATGATTGGCATGCAACTGAAATTTGGGATTCAGTTCCTGGAGCCCCAGTAATCAGTTAGAATGAAAAATAAAAATTTGCATAATGCTGGCCCTGGCTGGTTGGCTCAGCGGTAGAGCGTCAGCCTGGCGTGCAGGGGACCCGGGTTCGATTCCGGCCAGGGCACATAGGAGAAGCGCCCATTTGCTTCTCCAACCCCACTCCCTCCTTCCTCTCTGTCTCTCTCTTCCCCTTCCGCAGCCAAGGCTCCATTGGAGCAAAGATGGCCCGGGCGCTGGGGATGGCTCCTTGGCCTCTGCCCCAGGCACTAGAGTGGCTCTGGTCGCGGCAGAGCGACGCCCGGAGGGGCAGAGCCTCGCCCCCTGGTGGGCAGAGCGTAGCCCCTGGTGGGCGTGCCGGGTGGTTCCTGGTCGGGCACATGCGGGAGGCTGTCTGACTGTCTCTCCCTGTTTCCAGCTTCAGAAAAGAAAAAAAAAAAAAAAAAGGAAAAAAAAATTTTGCATAATGCTATAGAATAATTATCAGGAGGTAGTACAGCATAATGATTAAGAACACAGATTCTGGAGTCTGAATTATAATTTATATGACCTTTGATATATTATTTAACTTTTCTGTATCTTGGTTTACTCATCTGCAGAATGGAGATAATGGTACCTATTTTACAGTGTTGTTGTCAGTTAATAAATATGATATACTTAGAATAGCTCTTCGCTTGTATTAAGTGATAAATGATTGTTGGTTATTGTGTTCCTGACTACATTATTTTGAAAGTTCCTAACTGACTAGAAGTGTAAACTTTATTCAAAGTTTTTATACAAAAATAAGTATTTGCATTATTTTATTGGTATCAACTGGTTGACAAATGGTTGGTGCAGCAGGCAGGTAAGTTCAGTTTCATAGCTATTTTAGCTATTTGCTTTATTATTTAACACTGTGAAGTATTTAATAATTTAGTCATATGAGTAGTGACTTTGTTATATTCGTATACCTCTTTTCTTGCTAGTTAATATTTTCTTTAAATTAATACACTTAAATAAAGAAAAGTTTTAACTATATCTTCTTAAAAGATTAAATACTTTATCATTACAGTAAATAAATACCCTGTATTACTCTCCTTAAATTAAAGGTAACCATAGATACAAATACAATGAAAACAGCACAAGGTTACTAAAGTCTAACCTGATAACACTTGCCTGTTCAGAGCTTGAAGCTGCCTTTCTGAAACTAAAAAAATAAAAGGAGGTCAACAAATCTTAGAGGGTTTTTAAGACCAGCACTAAGTTGAAACTTTGGAAGTGATGTGATCAGAGGATTAAAAAGTGTATTGTACATGGAATAATGCTCACGCTATGTGGCTTAATGTTATTTAATGGGGAGTTTGAGGCCTGTCAATCCTTCCTCTGAAATTATCTGTACTACCTGCAGTAGTGCAAGTTTCACACAATGAAAAACTACCGTTCTGGAAAGACTAAAAGCCTGTTAACTGGGAGAAGACTAGGAGCAATGCTTTACTCTGTTTTTTTTTTTTACTCAATTTTCTCTACAGGAAAATTATACCTTAAAGAAAGTAAGGGGTCTAAAGTTTAAATCCTTTTCCCAACACTTACTAGTCTTGGAAATTACATATAATCTCTTGTTTCCTTACTGATAATGTGTATGTTTGAAGGGGATAATAGTACCTAACTTGTATAGTTATTATGAAGATCCACATCACCACAAATGAGGAGTGTCTAGCACAGGGCTTGAGTATAGTAAGCCCTAATAATATATATGTTTTGCATTATAAATGGGATCATTTGTACACTGACTTGCTTTTTACTCTTAATAGCAGTTATCTCTTCACATGAGTTTATATAAATATACTTCATTTTAGCATAGAATCCCTAAATATATATATTCTATGTTTTCTTTAACCAGTTTTTTGTTGGGGGACACTCAGGTTGTTCTGTGTGTTTTACCTGTGTGTGTATTTATTTTACAAGAGAGGGGATTGAGGCTGAAAGAAGTTAAGGCAGTTTGAGCATATCAAAATCACACTATGTTCTGTGCTTCTGTGTTCTGAAACAGCAGCTTCACCCTACCAATGGTGATGCCTTATCTACATATACCAGAAATATCAGCTGTTCCTAAGTGTCAGATTAATGAATTGGAGTTAAGGAGGTTTGATTCACATGTAAGTGGGGGAAATAATATTACTTAAGGCAATATGTGAAAGACCCCTTTCCTGTGGAAAGGGTATTAAGTGTGTGGGGTAGAAATAAAAGAGGGTAGCCAGGGTTTCCACAGGGATGGGAAAGATTGGAATGAAACCTGGGAATGGTGTTGGGAGACAATGCAAAGACTCACTAAAAGGGAATTGAAGAGGCAGGAAAGCTTTGCAGGCTCACTCTGCCCACATTTCCATTTGGCATTTTTAGTCACCTGTTTATGATGTAGAAGAAATAGGAAGTTATATTTCAGTGTCTGTCTAGCACAATGTTGCATCCTGCAAATGCTCAATAAATATTTACTGAGTGAATGAATAGATTTACATTCTTGATTGTCTTAGCTGTAGGAAATCTTGATCCAGGAATCTAGGCATGGCAGGGATGCCATCTGGGATTGAAAGCACCATCAGACTTGGCCCCACACCAGCAAACTGAATCAGACTAGTGGGCAGAGGCAAATACAAAACTTCATGGTTGCCAAATGGAGTAAAATACAATTCATAGCATTGTTTCATGTGCTAGCAGAAGGGAAAAAAAAATCTTGGAACAACCATTACAAGACTTCACACATCCTTTGTACAACATCATAAAAACAAGATATCTTGCCCAAGTTTATGATTCTATTACAAAGGAAAAATAAAATCATTAGTAAATCTAAAAAAAGATACTGACTATACATCTCCATCCAAGTCAGTTTACAGAACATACTGAATTGGGCTATGTGGCCTCTAAGCACAAAATCTATCAATTATCTTTAATGGAGTTAGAGCAAGACTATATGAATATAAGGCTATCTGCCTTGAGTTGCTCTCTATGGTAGTAATATCATTGCCTTTATATCCTTGATATGCTTTCAAGATGCAATACCTTTAGTATAGATAGCCTGCACTTCATGTCAAATAGTTGTGCACTGTTTATTTATTTATAATTGATATAAAATATTATATTAATTTCAGGTATATAACATAATGATATAACATTTATAAACCTTACTAAATGATCACCACAATGTTGAGTAACTGTCTGAAACTGTGCATACTTATGATGATATTATTGACTATATTCTCTATGCTGTATATTAAAAATATGGAAAAATTCACAAATTTGCATGCCACTCTTGTTCAGAGGCCAAGCTATTATTTGTATTGTGAAATGAGTACTTGTAGAACAGTAGCTCCAGTGATTTGAAGTGGTTCAAATCAAATGTAGGCTATGCAGTTGTTTTTTTTTTTTTTTTTTTTTTTTTTTGTATTTTTCTGAAGCTGGAAACGGGGAGAGACAGTCAGACAGACTCCCGCATGTGCCCGACCGGGATCCACCCGGCACACCCACCAGGGGCAACGCTCTGCCCACCAGGGGGCGATGCTCTGCCCCTCCGGGCGTCGCTCTGCCATGACCAGATCCACTCTAGCGCCTGGGGAAGAGGCCAAGGAGCCATCCCCAGCGCCCGGGCCATCTTTGCTCCAATGGAGCCTTGGCTGCGGGAGGGGAAGAGAGAGACAGAGAGGAAGGAGGGGAGGGGGTGGAGAAGCAAATGGGCGCTTCTCCTATGTGCCCTGACCGGGAATCGAACCCGGGTCCCCCGCACGCCAGGCGGACGCTCTACCGCTGAGCCAACCGGCCAAGGCCAGGCTATGCAGTTTTGAATTCTGGTTGTGTCTCATTTTGACTGTTAGTCACAATTTTGCTGAAATAATGCTATATAACAAATAACTATCAAATCTCTCTTATTTTTCTCACTTGCAAGCCAGTGGGTTGAATATGGCTCTGTAGGGTTCATTGGGGATCAGTTGGGCTTGATTGTATGTTGTGTTTCAGTCTGTTACATGTTTGCTTTTTCTGGAGGTATGCCTTTTTCTCAAGGTATGTTCCTTTGTGGTAGATGGCATAAATATAAGAAAGAAAGTCAAACCGCACAGGCACATTTAAAACTTCTATTTGTGTCATCCTAACTAATAATCTATTGGCCAAAGCCTATGCCAATGGAATGGGGAAGAATATTTGTTCCATGGAGAGAGGATAAGGCAAGAAGAAAAATATGAGCAAATAATGCAATCTAACACACCATAGAGCAGAGGTCTCAAACTCGCGGCCCGCGGGCTGCATGCAGCCCGCCCACCAATTTTGTGCAGCCCGCAGACTGGCCCGCAGATTAATCCACGAAGTTTGATTAGTCTGTGGGCCGCACAAAATTGGTGGGCGGGCCGCATGGCAACGAGTTTGAGATCCCTGCATAGAGCCTTGGCAAAGATGTTGAACCTCTTTGTGCCTTAGTTTTCTTCATCTTAAAAGTGGATGTCATAATGTTATCTACTTCATAGGATTGTTCTAAGACTTAAATGAATTAATATGTATAACGTAGCTGAACTAGTTCCTGGCTCATAGTAAGCATTCAGTAAATATCAATTTTATACACACACACACAACTTTCTAAACAAGTAAAGTAATTTTTTTTATTTTTAGAAGCCCAAATTCCAACAAATGTTGATATAAGTATCATGTTCATAGTTATGGACACATTAGTATATATTCAGAAAGATGATGAAATGGAGATGGAGTAAACAAAACCTTGATTAACTAGAATGTAACTAGCCTGTTTGTAAGAATTTTAGATTGTTATAATGGCAGGGGACATTGGAGATCCTCTAACCTCTGAAAGAGCATGGGGATAGAGTCTAAAGGTAAAGGTGAAATTTAAGTCTCTATCACTTGGGTATGTCCCTGAATCTAACTTGAAACATGTATAAGATTGGAATAATAAAGTCATAGCTATGATTGAGTCAGATAATAAAAATATTGCATTGAAAAATATAAAGCACTACACAAACAATAGTGCTTGTAATCTACTCTCTTTCATTTTATAGACTGAAGTTGCAAAAGTTTATCTATCTCACTGTAGCATCCAAGACTAGAATACTGTCTACTATCTTAAGGTATATTCACTTACACTTGAACAGGTATCTTTATCTTTTAGTATTATCCTTTAGGGGAAAAAGATAACAGACAAAAGACAAAAAAGGTTTCTATCAAGGAATAATACATTTTAAAGTTACCTTCCAGTATATATATGTCTTTCGGTCAGTGAATTTTGAATCCAAATTACTCCACTGTTTTTTCTCTATAGTGTCATACTGACAATCTATAGTGTTACTTAAAACAATAACTCTAAGATAAAGGAAAACCCTGAACTGCCTAAGGAAGCATATAATGCCTGTGGTTGAGGCCAGGCAGGTTTGCATTGAATTCAGGCAGATGGTAGAGGAACTGTGGAGCTGGAAAGCATCCGGCCATATCCGTGTATTGGAGGCTCGCAAAAACAGGTCAGAGAAGAAACAAAGGAAAACCTGCTTTTTGCAGTGAAGGACAAGGGATCAAGAAACCACCTCACAGTGGTGGGAGAGTGATTTGGGAAAATCACCCCTGAGGAAAAGCACCCGTAGCCTTACATAGACTATAAGCACATGGTGCTGCCACATGCTCACGCACTAATCAGGCAAAGTGCTTGTAGCTAGTAAACCAGAAAGCAAGCCTAACACAGCTGTGTTCCCCACAGAACACTATTACTATTCTTAATAAAGTAATATTATTAACTAATGTATTTTAAAGGATATTAAGAATAAATGTGAGACAAATAAAAATTTATAGTTAACATCGTAAGTACATGCATTTTGCAGTTATCACTCATCAAGGGTTTAATAGATTTATAAAACATGAGAGTTTTCCTTGACCCTTTCACATTTTTCACCTAGCACCCAACCTCCTTCCCCTCTGACTGCTGTCAATCTGTTTTCCGTTTCTACGGGTCTGTTTCTATTTTGTTAGTTTGTTTTGTTCATTGGATTCCACATACAAGAGGAATCATAGGGTAATTATCTTTCTCTTACTGGCTTATTTCATTAGGCATAATACTCTACAGGTCCAGCCATGTTGCCACAAAGGGTACGATTTTCTTTTTGTATGGCTGAATATTATTACATTGTATAAATGTACCACAGCTTTCTTATCTACTCATCTACTGATGAGCACTTGGGTGACTTCCAGATCTTGACTATTGTAAATAATGCTGCAGTGAACATAGAGGTGCATATATATTTTTAAGTTAGTGTTTTTGCATTTTTGGGGGGATATATTCCCAGAAGTAGAATTGCTGGATCAAAAGTATAAATTTAATATTTTAAATATATCTTTATTTTAGAAAATTTATTTGTTGACATGGTTTGTTAAACTATATATTTTTCAAGTGTACAACTCAATATTATACAATCTATACCTGCATTATGCTCCCTTCTTACCCCAAGCAAAAGTCTCATTCCCCTCCCACCCCTACTTTTGCCGTCCTCCCCTTACCTCTACTACACCTTTCCCTGTGGCTATTGCCACTCTGTTATCTGTACCTATGTGTTAGGTGTGTATATATATTTTTGCTAATTGCTTCACCTTCTTTGATCCAGTCCCCTTTTCCCCCTCCCTCTGAGAGCTGACCATCTATTTCCTGTGTCTGTGCCTTTATTTCTATTTTGTTCCTCAGTTTATTGTGTTCATTAGATTCCATACATAAGTGAGATCATATGGTATTTTTCTTTCTCTGCCTGGCTTATTTTACTTAGCATAACAATCTCCTGGTCCATTCATGCTGTTGCAAAAGGTAAAATTTCCTTCTTTTTCATGGCTGCATAATATTTCATCGGACAAATGTACCACTACTTTTTTACCCATTTATCCACTGATGGACATTTGGGCTGTTTTCAGATTTTGGATATTGTAAAAAATACTGAAATAAACATGAGTGTGTATATCTTTTTTAAAATGAGTGTTTTGGGATTCTTAGGATACATTCCTAGAAGTAGGATAGCTGAGTCAAAAGGGAGATCTATTTTAATTTTTTGAGGAAACTCCATATTGTTTTCCACAGTGGAGGTGCCAGTCTGCATTTGTCACCAACAGTAAACATCCTCTCCAGCCCTTGTTGTTTGTTGATGGTAGCCATTCTGGCAAGTGTGAGGTAGTATCTCATTGTGGTTTTAATTTGCATCTCTGATGATTAGTGGTGTTGAACATTCTTCAGTTGCCTGTTGGCCATATGAATGTTTTCTTTGATGAAATGTCTATTAAGGTCTTTTGCCCATTTTTTAACTGGATAGTCTTCCTGGTATTGAAATTTATAAATTCTCTATAGATTTTAGTTATTAACCCCTTATCAGATATATCAGTGAATATATGTTCTCCCGTATAGTGGGTTGTCCTTTCATTTTGTTGAGATTTTTTTTCTGTCCAAAAGCTTTTTAATTTGATGTAGTCTCATTTACTTATTTTTTTCCTTTATTTTGCTGGCCTAAGGAGATATATCAGCAAAAACAAACAAACAAACAAAGAATGCTAAGAGAGATGTCTGAGATTCTACTGCCTATGTTTTCTTGTAGAATTTTTATGGTTTCACAATATACATTTAAGTCTTTTATCTATTTTGAATTTATTTTTCTGTGTGGTATAAGTTGATGGTCTAGTTTCATTTTTTTTAATGTACCTGTCCAATTTTCCCAACACCATTCCTTTTTCAATGTCTTATAAGTTTTTAAATGTCTTATAAGTTTCTTTTTTTTTCTTTTCTTTTTTTAAACTTTTAAGTGAGAGGAGAGGAAATAGAGAGACAGACTCCAGCATGCACCACGACTGGGATCCACCCAGCAGCCCCTGTTTGGGGCTGATGCTCTGCCCATCTGAGGCCTATGCTCACAACTGAGCTATGCTTAGCACCTTATGTGGAGGCTCCATGGAGCCATCCTTGGTGCCAATGTGTTCAATTCAATTAAGCCATGGCTGCTGGAGTAGAAGAGAGAGAAAAGGGGGAGGGGGAGGGGAGGAAAAGCAGATGATTACTTCTGTTGCCCTGGGACTTCCACATGCTAAGTCGATACTTTACCACCGAGCTAAATGGCCTGGGCCAATGTCTTATAATTTTCTAAGTACAAGTCTTTTATCTCCTTGGTTAAATTTATTCTTCGGTACTTTGTTGTTATTGTTGCAATAGGAAATGGGGTCATTTCCTTGATTTATCTTTCTGATAGTTCCTTATTGATGTATAAAAATGCCACTGATTTCTGAATATTAATTTTGCATCCTGCTACTTTGCTAACTTCATTTATTAGGTCTAGTAGTTATTTGGTAGAGACTTTAGAGTTTTCTATGTATAATATCATGTCATCAGCAAATAATGACAGTTTTAATTTTTCTTTTCAATCTGGTTGCCTTTTATTTCTTCTTCTTGTCTGATTGCTGTTGCTAAGACTTCCAGTACTATGTTAAATAAGAGTGGTGAAAGTGGACACCCCTGTCTCATTCCTGATCTTAAGGAGACTGTTTTAAGTTTTTGCCCATTCAGTATCATACTGGCTGTAGGTTTCTCATACATGGTCTTTATTATGTTGAGGTATGTTCCCTCTATTTCTATTTTGCAGAGAGATTTTATTATGAAAAAATGCTGGATCAAATGCTTTTTCTGCATCTATTGATATGATCATGTAATATTTATCCTTCATTTTGTTTATGTGATGTTTCATTTTTATTTATTTTTATTTTATCTTTTTGTGGGAGAGACAGAGGGTCAGAGAGAGGGACAGATAGGGATAAACAGGACGAGAGAGAGATGAGAAGCATCACTTCATTGCAGTTCTTTAGTTGTTCATTGACTGATTTCTCATATGTGCCTTGACCGGAGGACTATAGCAGACCGAGTGACCCCTTGCTTAAGCCAGCAACCTTGGGCTCAAGCTGGTGAGCCTTGCTCAAACCAGATGAGCTTGCACTCAAGCTGGTGACCTTGAGATCTCGAACCTGGGTCCTCCACATACCAGTCCGATGCTCTATCCACTGTGCTACCTCCTGGTTAGGCGTGATGTTTCATTTTTATTAATTTGCAAATATTGTACCAGTCTTGGATCCCTGGAATAAATCTCACTTGATCTTGGAGTATGACCCTCTTATTGTATTCCTGGATCCAGTTTTTTAATATTTTGTTGAGAGTTTTAACATCTATCTTTATCAAGAATATTTGGCTATAGTATTCTTTCTTTGTAGTGTCTTGACCTGGTTTTGGAATAGGGATAATGCTTGCCTCATAAATGAGCTTAGAAGTCTTCCCTCCTCTTCAATTCTTCGGAATAGTTTGAGAAGAATAGGTGTTAGTTCTTCTTTGAATATTTGGTAAAATTCACCTGTGAAGACATTCAGTCAAGGACTTTTGTTTGCTGGCAGATTTTTGATTACTGTTTCAATTTCTTTGGCTGTAATCAGTCTGTTCAGGTTTTTCTGATGATTTCTGATTCAGTTTTGGAAAATTGTATGTTTTTAGGAATTAATCATTTTGCCTAGGTGGTACAATTTTTTGGCATATAGATCTTCATAGTATTTTCTTACAATCTTTTGTATTTCTGTGGTGTCAGTTGTTACTTCTCCACTTTCATTTCTAATTTTATTTATTTGAGTTCTCTCTCTCTCTCTTTATGAATCTGGTTAAAGGTTCATCTATCTTGTTTACCTTTTCAAAGAACCAGCTCTTCGTTTCATTGATCTTTCACATTTTTTTAGCCTCTATGTCATTTATTTCTGCTCTAATCTCTCTTTTTTATTTAGTGAGAAGAGGAGAGGCAGAGACAAACTCCCACATGCATCCTGACTGGGATCTACCCAGAAAGCCCACTAGGGGGCAATGTTCTGCTCATTTGGAGCCCTTGCTTCATTGCAACTAGAGCCATTTTTTTTTTAGTGCCTGAGGCGGAGGCCATGGAGCCATCTTCAGTGCTCTAGGCCTACTCACTCTAATCGAGCCATGACTGCAGGTGGGGAGGAGAGAGAGAAAGAGAGAGAGAGAGAGAGAGAGAGAGAGAGAGAGAGAGAGAGAGGAGAGGAGAGAAAGATAGAAGCAAGAGGGGGAGTGGTGAAGTAGCAGGTGGGCATTTCTACTGTTTGCCCTGACTAGGAATTAAATCTGGGATATCCAATTGCCAGGCCGATGCTCTACCACTGAGCCAACCATCCAGGGCCTACTCTTTATTATTTCTTTCTTTCTACTTCCTCTGGGCTTTATTTGTTGTTCTTTATCTAGTTCTTTTAGGTTCAAGGTTAGGTTTTTTGTTTGAGCTTTCTCTTGCTTCTTGAGGTAGGCCTGTAATGCTATGAATTTTCTTCTCAAGACTGCTTTTGCTGTGTCTCATAGATTTTTGGTTGTTGTATGTTTATTTCCATTTTATTTCTAGAAAATTTGTGATTTCTTCCTTGATCTCATTGTCAACCCACTTGTTATTCAATAACATGATATTTAGCCTCCAAATATTTAAATGTTTTTTAGTTTTTCAATTGTGATTGATTTCTAGTTTTATATCATTGTGGTCAGAGAAGATGCTTGATGTGATTTTAATCTTCTTAAATTTATTAAGATTTGTTTTGTGTCCCAATATGTGGTTATTCTAGAAAATGTACCATTTGCTTTTTATTAAGTGAGAGGCAAGAAGGCAGGGAGGCAGAGAGATAGACTCATGCATGTGCCCCAATCAGGATCCATCCATCAAACTCATGAGAGGCCAATGCTCTGCCCATCTGGGGCCCCTACTCTGTTGCTCAGAACTGATACATTTCAGTGCTTGAGGTGAGGCCATGGACCCATCCTCAGCACCCTGGGGCCTAATTGCTCAAGCCATTCAGGTCATGGCTGTGAGAGAGGAGGGAAGGAGTGAGAGACAGAGAGAGAGAAAAGGAGGAAGGGTGAAGAAGTAGATGGTTGCTTCTCTTGTGTGCCCTGACTGGGAATTGAATCTGGGACTTTGACACAGTGGGCCAATGGTCTAATGCTGAACCACCCAGCCAGGGCCTATTTGCTTTTGAAAAAATATACATTTTGCTGCTTTGGGGTAAAATGTTGTGAAGATATCAATTAAATCCAGCTTATCTGGTCCATCATTTAAGGCCACATTTTCTCGTTCATTTTTTTTTTTTTTTTTTGTCTGGAGTATCTGTCTAGTGCTATCAATGGGGTGTTTAAATCCCATACTATTATTGTATTGTTGTGATACTCTTCCTTCATATCCATCAAAATCTGCTTTATATATTTAAGTTATCCTACATTGGGTGTGTAAAGGTTTACCATGGTTATATCCTTCTATTGGACTGTTCCCTTCAGCTTTATAATATGACCTTCTTTGTCTCTTATGATAGCATTTGTTTTAAATATATTTTGTCAGATATAAGTATTGCTTTCCCAGCTTTTTTTATTTCTATTTGTATGGAATATTTTTTTCCATCACTTCACTTTCAGTCTCTATGTATCTTTTGTTCTGAGGTTGGCCTCTCATAGACGGCATAAATATGGGTCATGCTTTCTTATCCATTCAGCTACTCTTTGTCTTTTGATCGGAGCATTCAATCAATTTACATTTAAGGTTATTATCGATATGTACTTATTTATTGCCATTTTATTTTTTAAACTTATAGTCCTTTTTCTCTTGATTTTTTTTCCTGTTCTTATAGCAGGCACTTTTAACATTTTTTGCAATACTGGTTTGGTGATAATGAACTCCTTTAGTCTTTTTTATTTTTATTTTTTGGAGTGTGGGTCTGAAGAGTTCTTTATTTCTCTTTCAGTTTTAAATGACTGCTTTGCTGGATAGTATAGTCTTCATTTTAGGTTCTTGTTTTTCATCACATTGAATATTTTCTGCTAATTCCTTCTGGCCTGAATAGTTTCTGTTGAGAAATTAGGTGACAGCCCTGGTCAGTTGGCTTGGTTGGTTTGAGTTTCATCCCAAGACACAAAGGTTGTGGGTTTGATCCCTGGTCAAGGCACATACAGGAATAGATCAATGTTTTTGTCTCTTGCTCTCTCTCTTCCTCTATCTCTGAAGGCAATAAAAAAAACCACAGAAATCAGGTGACGGTATTATGGAGGCTTTTTTGTAAGTGTTTAATTGCTTCTCTCGCAGATTTTAGGATTTCTTCTTTGTCTTTAATGCTTGGCATTTTAATTATGATATATCTTGGTGTGGGTTTCCTTGGGTCCATCTTGACTGGCACTCTCTGTAGTTCTTGAATGTGCGTGACTTTTTTCTTCACCAGGTTATGGAAAGTTTCATCTATAATTTCTTCAAATAGGTTCTCTATCCCTTGTTTGTTCTCTTTTCCTTCAGGTAACCTTATGATGAAGATGTTGTTTTGCTTGATGTTCCAGAGGTCTCTTAAACTTTCCTCTGCCTTCTTATGTCTGAAGTTGGAAATGAGGAGGCAGTCAGACAGACTCCCGCATGTGCCCAACCGGGATCCACCGGCATGCCCACCAGGGGGCAATGCTCTGCCCATCTGGGGCATTGCTCTGTTGCAACCAGGGCCATTCTAGCATCTGAGGCAAAGGCCATGGAGCCATCCTCAGCACCCGGGTCAACTTTGCTTCAATGGAGCCTTGGCTGCAGGAGGGGAAGAGAGAGACAGAGAGGAAGGAGAGGAGGAGGGGTGGAGAAGAAGATGGGCACTTCTCCTCTGTGCCCTGGCTGAGAATCGAACCCGGGAACTCCTGTACTCCAGGCTGATGCTCTACTACTGAGCCAACCAGCCAGGGCCTTATGTCTCCTCTTTTAGCTGCTCTGCTTCTCTGCTTATATTTATCTTGTCTTCTTAATTGCTAGTTTGGTATTCTGCTTCATCGAATCTGCTGTTGATTCCTTCTAGTGCAGTCTTCATTTCAGATATTGCATTTACCATTTCTGACTGGCTCTTTTCATGGTTTCTATGTCCTTTTTAAAAGCTTACTATCTCTTTGTTTAAATTCTTACTAGATCATCCGTTCTTATTGAAGAGCCTTGAGAATCCTAATAACTATTATTTTAATTTCTGCATCTGGTAGTTTGGTTGCTTCCATTTCCTTTACTTATTTTCTGGGGATTTCTCTTGTTTCATTTAGGGCACATTTCTTTACCAATTTTGTCTGTGTATTAGGTAGCTCTGCTCTGATTCCCAAATTTATTGTGATGTCTTTATGCGGAATGCGTTCTGTTGGGTTCTATGGTACAAACCTCGAGGTCACCTGAGCTCCTTGCTCTAGAAAAGTTTTTTGTGGGTTATATATACCCTCCTGTTGTATATGAGTCTTGAATATGGTTTACCCTTTTATGGATGGATTTAACACTTCAAGGTGTCCGGCTCTAAGGATTATCTTTGATCACTGTGTATGAGACACTGTACAGTGGCTGTACACTAGAGAAGAGTTATTCCCAGTAGGGTATGGTGTCCTCAGGACTGCTTTTTGGGATGTGCCATTGTATGGGTAGTTTGGTCTACTGCTGATGCAGTCTGAAACCCACTACTGGTTGTGGTGGTTCTGGGTCCTCTTTCTTAGGGTTTGGGTATGTATCAATGTTAGAAATTGTTTGAAACCAGCCTTGGGCTACCTGTCTGAAGCTATTACTCTGTTCACCTTGGCTACATTACTGTGGCCTGGGTGCACATGGGAGAGGTTGACTTGTGTATTAGGGTTGACTTCCTCTCACTTGGAGAAGAGAGAAGCTGTAAAAGGCTCAAGGTCTTCATTAACTGTTCCACTTGTCAGCTGCTCCACCTCTTCTTCTGGTTGTCTGGTCTTCCTACCGAGACTTCTGTAGAAAGAGTGTGGAGTGTATCCAGACTAGCCTTACTCTAAAAACTCTTCTGCAGTTTGCAGCTTGGTAGGGCAGTGCAACTGAGGTTAGCAGGACAACATTAGTGGGACCTCTGTGGGGGTCTCTTGGTCAGGCACTCAGTGAAGGGAAAGTGTGGTCTCTACTCTAGAGCCTAAATCCTCATCAACTGCTGATACTCCAATACTATTCCTTACTCCACCCCACAGAGGTGAGTAGCAGGTTCAAGTTGGGAGGGGCTGGCAATCTCTTCTGCAGAAGTTCTTTTAGCTGAGGTACCACTAGTTTCAGGTGGGAAGATTAAGAGAGTCTCTCACTGTGGCTGTTTGTGGCCCAGCCCACAGGAGGTGGTTATGCCTTTAGTCTGGTAAAGAAAATAGGTTCCAAGGAACTTACACTTTAAATGACTGAGCTCTAAGCCTCTAGCCTGACACTCTGTGAAACTGAGCCCAGTGGAGAGGGTATCCAGGACTTTGCGGGGCTAATCTAAATAGCTTTCCATTGCAGGTGATGCCTGCATTCCTAGAGAAGTTAGTATGGCACTTCTTTGCCTTCCTGGGATAGCTTGGGCTGAGCTCTCAGGGTAAGTAGGGGCCACTGCCCCCACTATATGCAGTTTCCACACACCCTTTCACCCACCCATTTGTCTCCATAACCAAACCTTTCTGGGGTGATAGGCTTGAAAATATCTGATTCTCTGCACTGCACTGTGATCACCCAGCACTCTGTGAGGAAGGCCAGATCATAGAGAAGATCCTGATCCTGCACGACCTGCCACTTTTCCAGTGCATTGTGTGTTTACTGAAGGAAAGGCTGTGTGCTAAAGTCCTGATTTTCTGCACAACACTATACTCTCCCAGTGCACCACACTCTCTTTTCAAGTCCTTGCCAAGACACCTTTTCCCCTTTGCAGATGCTGACTGTGCTCTCAGGAAAAATAGGTGTATCTCTGTGATGTCTCCACACACCATAGCTTTTGTCTGTCTAGTTCCTGCTTCAAAGCTTCCCTGAGATGATAGGTACTGTCTGGGTCTCCACTAAAAACTTCTCAAAAATAAGGGCACCAAAAAAGACATTAATAGAATTGAGCAGTCTGGGATGAGATGTACACTCCTCTAGCTACAATAATAGGCCTAGAGGTACTTGGGAAGGTAACTTCTGTGGCTCTTATTTTTATGACCAGATCCTATGCCAGTTCCTCGTCCCATCCCTGTTGTTCTGGGTTGGGAATACTTGATAAGCACTTAATATCTAGAATAAATAAAAAAACTCTTACAACTCAACAACAAAAAGGCAAACAACCTAAATTAAAAATAGGCGAAGGACTTGAATAAACATTTCTCCAAATAAAGTATACAAATGGCCAGTATGCAGATAAAAAGGTGCTAAACATCATTAGTCACTAAGGAAATGCAAATCAAAACCATAATGAGATATCACTTTATACCTATTAGCATGGTTATTTTAAAAAATAAAAAATAAGAAACTATTACTGAAAATGTGGAGAAATTAGAACCCTAATACATTGTTGGTGGAGATAAAATGTTGATGTTGCTGTGAAAAGCAGTTTGGCTCTTTTTCAATAAGTTAAACATGGAATTACTATATGACCCTGCAATTCTATTTCTAGGTATTTACCTAAAAGAATTGAAATCTAGGACTCAAACAGATGCTTATATGTCAATGTTCATAGCTGTATTATTCACAATAGCCAAAGAGTAAAATGACCTAGGTGTTAACAGATGAGCAAAAAAATAAAACATCTTATATACCTACATCAGGATATTATTCAGCCATAAAAAGAATGAAATTTGGACACATGCTACAACATGGATAAACCTTAAAAACATTACACTAAGTGAAATAAGCCAGACACAAAAGGACAAATGTATGTTTCCACTTTTATGAAATATCTAGAATAGGGAAATTTATAGACACAAAAAGTAAATTAGTAGTGACCTGGAAGGAAGTGGAGAATATTTCTTAATGGTTACCGAGTTTCTGTTTGACATGATGAAAGAGATCTTGGAAATGGATAGTGGTGATGAGTGCACAATATTGTTAATATAATTAATGCCAGTGAATTGAATATTTAAAATTGAAAATTTTATCATATACATATATATTTGCCACAGTAAATAAAAAAATAAAAGAAAGAAGTCATGCTCTTACCTGGGATCACTGTGGTAGACTGAAGAATACCCCCTATAATGTGTACACCCTAATCTCTGGTATTATACCTTTGTATGTTAATATTATCTGTCCAAAGGGAGTTTGAAGATGGATTAAGGTTACAGATTTTAACATAAAATTTATTATTCTAGATTATCTGAGTGGGTCCAATGTAATCACATGGGACCTTAAAAGTGGAGGAGGAAAGGAGAAGAGGAGGTCAGAAAGATGCTATAGAAAAAGAGGCAGGAAGAGTTTAAATTGTGACAGGGACTTGAATCATTCACCATTGCCGTCTTTGAAGATAGTGGAAGAGGGCTGTGAGCCAAAAAATTCAGGAGACCTCTGGAAGCTGAAAACAGCCCTGAGCTGACACCCAGGAAAGAAATGGGATCTTAGTCCTATAGCCATAAAACGTTGAATTCTTTCAGCAACTTGAATAAACAAAGAGACAGATTTTCCTTTAGAGCCTGCAAAAAAGAACATAGACCTGCAGACATTGATTTTAGCCTAGTAAGACCTGTGTTGGACTTACAGAACTGTAAAATATTAAATTTGTGTTTAAAAAAATAGAAAAGCTACTGTGGAGGTGTCTACTACTCTGTGATTGGAAGTTAGCCAGGGTCCAGATAAGAGGTTTTGATGAGTAATCAGAAAACAGAGAGCAAAAACAACCAAAAGAAGTATTGTAGCAAATTGATTTTTTCAAAAAAATGGCTACAGCAGTATCTCCCATCCCATTGTGCTCTTCTGCAACAAGAACTTGCCACTCCCTCATCAGGAAAGCCCGCCCCTTTACTCAGGGCTGGCCTTTGTGACTTGCTTGTAACCAATGGAATATAATGAAAGTAATGCAACATTATATCTGAGACTACAGCAAAAGGGACCATGCAGATTCTGCCTGGTTCCTTTGAAATACTCATTCTTCATATGCTCATTCTCAGGACTTTGCCTCTTAGAACCCAGTCCCCATACTGGGAAGAAGTTCAAGCCACACAAAGAGACCACATGTACATGTTCCAGTTGATAGTCCCACATGAGTCTAGCCTTGGAGTCATTCTTATCAAAGTACCCAATGAGTGAGGAAGTTTTCAGATAATTCCAAACTATAATCATTTGAATCACCTCCAACTGAATCTGAATCTGTTTGTCACTGGTGGCAGCATATAGACAGGCCCTGTCCAAATTCTTGACCCAAATAATCTGTGAGCACTAAATGATTGTTGTTTATGCCACTGAGTTTGGAATCTTTTGTTACAGAGCAATAAGTGACCAGAATAAGTATATAAAAAAAGAAGAAACAGTTTAATTACACTCACAAGGAAATGAAGGAGTGAAGAGATGTAGATCATTCCACAGTCTCTTGCTTGATGGCTAGGGAAATGGTGGTCCTCAGTACTCATGAAATGTGGATTTCCTAGGATGGAGAAGAATCAAGAAAAGAGTGAAGTTTGATCATCGCTCTATGGAACAGCATCAAAGTAAGGTATCCCTTCTGTTTTTATTTTTTAATTTATTCTTTATTTTTTTCCTTTTTTAATTTTGTGTATTGGGGTGACATTGGTTCACAAAACCATACAGTTTTCAAGTGTATTATTACTCAACAAAACATCATCTGCACACTGCATCATGTGCCTATCACCCAAAGCAAAGTAACTTTTCATTTCCATTTATCCCCCTTTTGCTCACCTCCATTTACCCTCATTCCTCTTTACTTCTGCCTATCACCACACTGTTGTCTGTGTCTGTGTTATATCACACACATACATATGCTCACTTGCGTGTGCATGTGCACACACACAAACATGTTTAATACATATGTTTATTTTGTTTAATCCCTTTACTTTTTTTTCATCCAGACCTCTAACACCCTTCCCCTCTGACAGCTGTCAGTCTGTTCCATGTATCCATGCCTCTGTTTCTATTTTCTTTATTTATTTGGTTCATTAGATTCCACATATAAGTGCGAGATCATATGGTATTGTATTTTTTGGACTGGCTTATTTCACTTATTATAATTATCTCTAGGTTCATCCATGCTGCTGCAAGAGGTAAGATTGCCTTTTCTACAGCCATATTGTATTGTGTGAATGTACCACAGCTTTTCTATCCACTAATCTACTGATAGGTACATGGGCTATTTCCAGATCTTGGCTATTCTAAATAATACCACAATAGACATAGGAGTGCATATATTCTTTTAAATTAGTGTTTCATGTTTCTTTAGATATATTCTCAGAAGTGGGATCACTGGGTCAAAAGACAGTTCCAGGGTTGAGGTAACTCCATACTATTTTCCACAAGGGCACACTAGTCTGCATTCCCACTAACAGTGCACAAGGTTCTCTTTTCTCTATATCCCCTATAGCACTGTTGTTTGTTGACTTTTTGATGATAGCCATTCTTACAGGTATTGGGTGGTATCTCATGTTGTTTTGATTTCCATTTCTCTGATGATTAATGAGGTTGTGCATTTATATGTCTATTTGTCATCTGTATGTCCTATTTAGAAAAGTGTCTATTCAGGTTCTTTGCCCATTTTTAAATTGGATTGCTTGTTTTTTTATGTTGAGCTTTATAAATTCTTTATATATATATTTTAAATTTATTGATTTTTAGATAGAGGAGAGAGTGAAAGAAGGGGGAGAAATGAGAAGCATCAACTCATAGTAGTTGCTTCCCATGTGTGTCTTGACTAGGCAAGCTCAGGGTTTTGAACCGATGACCTCAACATTCCAGGTCGATGCTTTATCCACTATATCACCACAGGTAAGGCCCATTATAAATTTTAAATATTAATCCTTTAAATATTAATCAGATGTATCAGTGAATATATTCTCCTATTTAGTGGATTGCTTTTTCCTTTGTTGTGTAAAAATTTTTTAGTTTAATGTAGTCCCGTTTGCTTATCTTTTCTCTTGTTTCCCTTGTCCAAGGAGCTATATCACAAAAAATATTGCTACGAGAAATGTTCAAGATTTTACTGCCTATGTTTTCTTCTTGGATTTCTATAGTTTTGTGTCTAATATAGTTTATTCTTTTATATGCTGTAAGAAGGTTGTCTAGTTTCATTTTTTTGCATTGTCTGTATAATTCTCTCAACACCAATTTTTGAATATGTAGTCTTTACCCCTTTGTATGTTCTTGCTTCCTTTGTCAAATATTAATTGACCTTATAGGCATGGGTTGATTTTTGTACTCTATTTATTCCATTGAGCTATATGTCTGTTTTTATGCTAATACTATGCTGTTTTGGTTACTATGGCTTTGTAGTATAGTTTGATATCAGGTAGCCTGGTTCCTTCAAATTTATTTGTTTTCATGATTGCTGTGACAATCAGGGTCTTTTGTGGTTCCATATGAATTTTGGAGATATTTGTTTTTGTTCTGTGGAATACACTATTGGTGTCTTAAAAAGAATTACATTGTATGTATATATTGATTTGGGTAATATGGACATTTTAATGATGTTAACTAAGCTATCCATAAACATGGTATATGCTTCCACTTGTTTGTATCTCCTTCAATTCTTTCAACACTGTTTTATAACTTTTTGAGTACGGTCTTTGACATCCTTTGTTAAATTTATTTCTAAGTATTATATGATTTTTGAAGGAATTGTGAATGATACTGCTTTTACTAATTTCTCTTTCTGATAATTATTGGTGTATAAAAAGGCAACTGATTTCTGAATATTTATTTTGTATCATGCTACTTTACTGAATTTACTGAATTTATTTATGAGTTCTAGTAGTTTTTTGGTGGAATCTTTAGGGTTCTTAATATACTGTATTCTGCCATCTGCAAATAAGGACAGTTTCCCGTTTTCCTTTATAATTTGGATGCTATTTATTTCTTCTTCCTGTCTTATTGCTGTGGTTTGGATCTTTAGTATTATATTCAATAACAGTGGTGATAACAGACACCCCTGTCTTGTTCTTGATCTTAAGGGAAACACTTGTAACTTTTGCCCATTGAGTATGATGTTGGCTGTGGGTTTGTCATATATGTTTCCTATATTCTTACTTTGCTAAGAATTTTTTATGTAAACAGATTCTGAATTTTATCAAATGCTTTTTCTGTATCTGTTGATTTGATTATATGATTTTTATTTTTGTTTATGTGATGTATTACATTTACTGATTTATGGATGTTGTACCAACCTTGCATCTCCAGAATATATCCTGCTTGACCATGTATATAACCTTTGGAATGTATTGCTGAAACCTGTTTGCTGATATTTTGCTGAGGATTTTAGCATCTGTGTTCATCAATATTATTGGTGTATAACTTTTTTCTCTTTGTACTGTCTTTACCTGGTTTTAGAATTAAGATAATTCTGGCCTTGTAAAATGAGCTTGGGTGTCTTCTTGCCTCTTGAATTTTTTGTAATAGTTTGAGAAGGATAGGTATTAGTTCTTATTTGAATGTTTGCTAAAATGTACTTGTTAAGTCTTCTGGTCAGAACTTTTGATTTTTGGGAGATTTTTTTTCTGCTTCAGTTTCACTGGCTATAATCTGTTTATTCAGATTCTCTGATTCTTCCTGATTCCATTTTTGAAGATTGTGTATTTTTAGGAATTTATCTACTTTATCCATATTTTTCAATTTGTTGGCATATAGCTGTTCATAACATTTTCTTAAAACGCTTTGTATTTCTTTGGTGTCTGTTGTTATTTCTCCTGTTTTATCTCTGATTTTATTTATTTGGGTCATTTCTCTTTTTGTCTTGATAAATCTGGCTCAATGTTTGTCAATTTTGTTTATGTTTTCAAAGATCCAGCTCTTGGTTTCATTGATCTTTTCTATTTTTTAACCTTTATTTACTTTTTTTCTGCTGGTCATTATTATTTCTTTCCTTTTACTCACTTTGGGCTTTGCTTGTTGTTTCTTTTCAAGTTTTTTTAAGTGTAAGGTTAGATTGATCTTTTGAGTTTTTTTGTTTGTTTGCTTCTTGAGGTATGCCTGTAATGCTATGAATTTCTCTCTCAGGCATGCTTTTGCTGTGTCTAATAGATTTTGTGTAGTTGTGTTCCCATTTTCATTCATTTCAAGGAAGCTTCTGATTTGTTTCTTGGCCTCATTGTTAACCTTATTGTTTAATAACATATTCTTTCACCTTCATGTCTTTGTGTGCTTTACTTCTTTCTTTCTTTTTTAAAATTTATTATTATTCTTTTAAATGAGAGGAGGGGAGATAGAGAGACAGACTCCTACATTTAGCTGACTGGGTTTCACCCAGCAACTCCCATTAGGGGCCGATGCTTAGATCAACTGAGCTCTCCTCAGTGCCCAGGGCTGACGCTTGAACTAATTGAGCCACTGGTTGCGAGAGGGGAAGAGAGAGAGGAATAAGAAAGGAAGGGGAGCAGAAGCAGAAGGTTGCTTCTCATATATGCCCTGATCAGGGATCGAATCTGGAACGTCTGCATAGCAGGCTGACTCTCTATCCACTGAGCCAAATGACCTGGGTTTTTATTTTCATTTCTGTGATTGATTTCTAGTTTTATACCATTACAATCACGGAAGATACTTGATATGGTTTCAATGTTCTTAAGTTTATTGATTCTTGTTTTGTGTCTTAACATGTGGTCTATCCTAGAACATATACAAAGTGTGCCATATGGGCTTGAAAAGAATGTATACTCTGATACTTTGTGGTGAAATTATCTGAAGATATCAATTAAATCCAGCTGATCTAACATGTCATTTAAAGCCTCCATTTTCTTACTGATTTTCTCTCTGGATGGTCTGTCCTGTTGATATCAATATAGTATTAAAATTTTCTACTATGTATATATTGCTCTTCATCACTTTAATTATGTTATCAAGATTTGTTTTACATATTTAGGTGCTTTTACATTGGGTATATAAATGTTTACCATGGTTATCTCTGTTGTTGTGTTGCTCCCTTTGTCATTATGTAGTGTCTTTTTTTGTCTTTTACTATAAACTTTGTTTTTAAGTCTATTTTGTCATATGTAAATGTTGCTAACCTGGCTTTTTTTTTTCATACTCCAGAAATATCTTCTTCCATCATTTTTCTATTGATATGTGTGTATCTTTTGTTCTAAGGTGGGTCTCCTGTAAGCAGCATATATGTGGGTCTTGCTTTCTTATTCATTCAGCTGCTCTGTGTCATTTGATTATAGTATAGATTTACATTTAAAGTGATTATTGATAGGTACATATTTAGTGCCATTTTAGTTTTCTTAACTATGTTCTTCTATTGTTGTTTTTCTTCTTATTTTTCTTCTCAAAGCTGGCCCTTTAACATTCCTTGTAATACTGGTTAGGAGGTAACAAACTTCTTTAGCTTTCTCTTGTCTGAGAAACTCTTTATTTTTTCTTCAATTTAAAATAATAATATTGCTTGTTAATGCAGTCATGGTTGTAAGTCCTTCCTTTTCATCACATTGTATATTTCATGCTAATCACTTCTGCCCTGAAATTTTCTGTTCAGAAATCAGCTGACAGTCTTATGGAAGCTCTGTTGTAGGTAAATAATTGCTTTCTTTGGCTGCTTCTGTGATTCTCTGTGTGGTTTTAATATTTGCCATTTTAGTTATGTTGTATCTTGGTGTGGGACTCTCGGTTCCATCTTTTTTGAGACTCTCTTCACATCCTGACATTTTTTGTCTTTTTCCTTCATTCGATTAGGGTAATTTTCAGTCACTATTCTTTAAATAGGTTCTCAATCCCTTGATCTCTTTCTTCTCCATATGGTATCCCTATGATAAGGGTTTTGTAATGTTTCATGTTTTCCCAGAGGTCCTTTAAAGTCTTCCCATTCTTTTTAATTCCTTTTTATTTTTGCTGTTCTGATTGTGTTTTTCTACTTTGTCTTCCAAATTGCTGACTTAATTTTCTGCTTTATTCAACCTACTGTTTATTCCTTCCAGTATATTCTTGATGTCAAATATTTTATTTTTATTTCTAAGTGGTTCCTTTTTATGGTTTCTATGTCCTTTTTTTATGCTTGTTTGCTCTTTGTTGAAGTTTTCACTTTGCTCCTTGAGCATCTGTGTAGCCATTACTTTGAACTTTGTATCTGATAAATTGCTTATATTCTTTTCACTTAGCTCCTTTATTTATTTATTTATTTATTTATTTATTTATTTATTTATTTAGAGATTTCTCCTGCTCTGTCATTTGGGGCTTGCTTCTTTTTCTCCCCATTTTGGCTGCCTTTTTGTGTTTATTTCTATGTATTAGGTAGCTCTGCTATGATTCTCAATCTTTGTGTGTTGGACTTATGTTATATATGTTCTGTTGGGTCCAGTGGTGCAGTCGATACTCCAGGAATGTCCCTTCTGTGGTTTATGTGGGTCCTCCTGTTTTAACTGATTTGTGATCACTATTGACCTGTTGTGCATGTGATGACCTTCAGGGTGGCTGCTGTGAGGCTCTACCTCAACCAAAGCATTTGAGTCTCTGTAAAGGTGCTGACCTCCAGGAAGCACAAATCTTATCAGCTGGGTTTGGTACCCCACATAGATCTTCTTGTAAGTGTACTACTTGTGAAGCTAATTGGATCCTACTTTGATGTTGTTGAAATATGGTCACTAGGTGTGTTTGTTCCAGATCTCTTTGGAGGGAACCTGGTGTAGGCCCATACAAGACACTGCCTATGACTGGCTCCCATTAACCTGTTCAGAACTACAAACAATCTACAGTTTGTGGCTGCCTCTTCTGAGCTTAGGTGCATGTGGGAATGACAAACATGCACATTAAGGCCAGCTTTTACCAGCACCAGGCCTTGGGCCCTGGTCCACAAAAGACCCAAGATACCTCCTTCTCTGGCTGCCTCTGCTTGCTAGCTCCTTGTTAGGTTCACTCACTAGAAGAGACTGGTGGAGTCAGGATGATGGGTTTAGTGTATCTCCCCTAATGGGGAGGTGTTGGTCATAATTTTTTTTTTTGTATTTTTCCAAACTTGGAAACGGGGAGGCAGTCAGACAGACTCCTGCATGCACCCGCCCGGGATCCACCCGGCATACCCACCAGGGGCCGATGCTCTGCCCATCTTGGGGCGTCGCTCTGCCGCATTCAGAGCCATTCCAGCACCTGAGGCAGAGGCCACAGAGCCATCCTCAGCGCCCAGGCCAACTTTGCTCCATTGGAGCCTTGGCTGCGGGAGGGGAAGAGAGAGACAGAGAAGAAGGAGAGGGGGAGGGGTGGAGAAGCAGATGGCTGCTTCTCCTGTGTGCCCTGGCCGGAAATCGAACCTGGGACTCCTCACCAGGCCGACACTCTACCACTGAGCCAACTGGCCAAGGCCATTGTTGGTCATAATTTAAGGAAGGTTATGGGTATTGTGCCCATCTTAGGATCATAGGTCCCTGAATTTTTTTTTTTACAGGGACAGAGAGAGAGTCAGAGAGAGAGACAGACAGGGACAGACAGAGAGGAACGGAGAGAGATGAGAAGCATAAATCATCAGTTTTTCATTGCGACACCTTAGTTGTTCGTTAATTGTTTTCTCATATGTGCCTTGACCACGGGCCCTCAGCAGACTGAGTAACCCCTTGCTTGAGCCAGAGACCTTGGGTCCAAGCTGGTGAGCTTTTGCTCAAACCAGATGAACCCATGCTCAAGCTGGCGAATTCAGGGTCTTGAACCTGGGTGCTCTGCATCCCAGTCCGATGCTCTATCCATTGTGCCACCTCCTGGTCAGGCAGGTCCCTGGATTTTACTCCAACCTCAGCAGGGTGTAGCTACCTGTAGGAGTCAGGTGAGTAGGTTCTCTGGAGTCAGAATGTGGGCCTACTGGCAACCAAGTGGGTGGTTCTACTGAATCTCTGTGAGGGGAATATAGCAGTTAGATTCACAGGTAAATGGGTGAATTGCTACAACCTTCAAGCTAGACATCTGAATTACTATCACCCCTTGAGTCTGTCCAGACCTCTACTCCCTGACTAAAACTGCTGACTCCTAAGCAGGGCCTAATCTTCACAGGGTGGGGTGAGAGGGAGTCCAGAGGGTATGCAATTGCTTTCTCAGGCTGATGCTCTATGGAAGGGAGTGCTTAACCCAAGCAAGATGACAACTATGGTATTACAGAATGACTCAGCACAGGGATACTGGTGTCTGTCTCCCCCAGCATCTTTCCTCAGAGCCACCAACACTCAGATTCTCCTTACATGTCTCTATTCTGCTCAATCCTCCCTCTGCCAGAGCCCAGGGTAAGTAGTTGTGGATGAGATTTATGTGTGTTGGCCTTTCAGGAGGGTAATCATGATTCTGGAACTCTTGTCTCCATATAGTAGACAGAAACCTTGCTTCTTTTCACTACCAAATGCTATGTGGGTATTTTCTCTTGACTCTGGGCTGTGGAGCCTAGCTTGGAATTTAGGCCCTAAACATCTCACTCAGGTGAACCACCTTGTAGCAGAAACATCCCTTTGGCACCTCAGCTGCTGTTCTTGGGAATGGGGCCAGCCGTTTTAGGTTTCTGCCCTTACCAGTGTTGATGTGGCTTCTTCTGTGTATACTTGTTTATAAGACTTCTTTATTTAGTCTAGAATTGATTATTCAAGGTGATTGTTTTATTTATTTATCTTATTTTATAGTTTTTTAAATTAATTTTAATGGGGTGACATTAATAAATCAGGGTACATATGTTCAAATAAAACATCTCCAGGTTATCTTGTCATTCAATTATGTTGCATACCCATCACCCAAAGTCAGATTGTCCTCTGGGTTTTCTTTGTGCCCCTCTCCCATCTCCCGCCCTCTCCTCCCCCACCCCCGTAACCACCTCACTCTTGTCCATGTCTCTTAGTCTCATTTTTATGTCCCACCTATGTATGGAATCATGTAGTTCTTAGTTTTTTCTGATTTACTTATTTTATTCCGTATAATGTTATCAAGATACATCCTTTTTGTTGTAAATGATCCGATGTCATCATTTCTTATGGCTGAGTAGTGTTCCATAGTATTTATTTACCACATCTTCTTTATTCAGTCATCTATAGAAGGACTTTTTGGTTGTTTCCATGTCTTGGCCACTGTGAACAATGCTGCAATGAACATGGGGCTGCATGTGTCTTTATATACCAATGTTTTTGAGTTTTGGGGGTATATAGCCAGTAGAGAGATTGCCGGGTCATATGGTAGTTCTATTTTTAGTTTTATGAGGAACAACCATACTTTCTTCCATAATGGTTGTATTACTTTACATTCCCACCAACAGTGGATGAGGGTTCTTTTTATCCACAGCCTCTCCAACACTTGTTATTATCTGTCTTGTTCATAATAGCTAACCTTACAGGTGTGAGGTGGTATCTCATTGTAGTTTTGATTTGCAGTTCTCTAATAACTAATGAAGATGAGCATCTTTTCATATATCTGTTGGCCATTTGTATTTCTTCCTGGGAGAAGTGTCTGTTCATGTCCTCTTCCCATTTTTTTATTGGATTGTTTGTTTGTTTGTTGTTGAGTTTTATGAGTTCTTTGTATATTTTGGATATTTGGCCTTTATCTGAACTGTTGTTTGAAAATATCATCTCCCATTTAGTAGGCTGTCTGCATATTTTGTTGTCAGTTTCTCTTGCTGTGCAAAAACTTCTTAGTCTGATGTAGTCCCATTCATTTATCTTTGTGTTCACTTCTCTTGCCTTTGGAGTCAGATTCATAAAATGCTCTTTAAAACCAAAGTCCATGAATTTAGTACCTATGTTTCTTCTATGTACTTTATTGTTTCAGTTTTTATATTTAGGTTTTTTTTTTTTTTTCCATTTTTCTGAAGCTGGAAACAGGGAGAGACAGTCAGACAGACTCCCGCATGCGCCCGACCGGGATCCACCCAGCACGCCCACCAGGGGCGACGCTCTGCCCACCAGGGGGCGATGCTGTGCCCATCCTGGGCGTCGCCATGTTGCGACCAGAGCCACTCTAGCGCCTGGGGCAGAGGCCACAGAGCCATCCCCAGCGCCCGGGCCATCTTTGCTCCAATGGAGCCTTGGCTGCGGGAGGGGAAGAGAGAGACAGAGAGGGAAAGCGCGGCGGAGGGGTGGAGAAGCAAATGGGAGCTTCTCCTGTGTGCCCTGGCGGGGAATCGAACCCGGGTCCTCCGCACGCTAGTATATTTAGGTCTTTGATCCATTTTGAATTAATTTTAGTATGAGGGGACAAACTGTAGTTGAGTTTCATTCTTTTTCATGTGGCTTTCCAGTATTCCCAGCACCATTTGTTGAAGAGGCTATCTTTTCTCCATTGTCTATTGTTGGCCCCTTTATCAAAAATTATTTGACCATATATATATGGTTTTATTTTTGGGCTTTCTATTCTGTTCCATTGGTCTAAGTGTCTATTTTTCTGCCAATTCCAAGCTGTTTTGATTGTCGTAGATCTATAATATAATTTGAAGTCAGGTATTGTAATGCCCCTAGCTTCACTCTTTTTCTTTAGGATTGCTATGTCTATTTGGAATTTTTTATAGTTCCATATAAATGTGATGATTTTTTGTTCCATTTCTTTTTTTTTCTTTTCTTTTCTTTTTTTTTGTATTTTTCTGAAGCTGGAAACGGGGAGAGACAGTCAGACAGACTCCCGCATGCGCCTGACTGGGATCCACCCGGCACGCCCACCAGGGGCTATGCTTTGCCCACCAGGGGGCGATGCTCTGCCCCTCTGGGGCGTCACTCTGCTGCGACCAGAGCCACTGCAGCGCCTGGGGCAAAGGCCAAGGAGCCATCCCCAGCGCCCGGGCCATCTTTGCTCCAATGGAGCCTTGGCTGTGGGAGGGGAAGAGAGAGACAGAGAGGAAGGAGGGGGGGTGGAGAAACAAATTGGCGCTTCTCCTATGTGCCCTGGCCAGGAGTCAAACCCGGGTCCCCCGCACGCCAGGCCGACGCTCCACCGCTGAGCCAACCGGCCTGGGCCATTTTTGTTCCATTTCTTTAAAAAATGTCATTGGAATTGTGATGGGAATTGTATTAAATTTGTATATTGCTTTGGGTAATATGGTCATTTTCATTATATTTATTCTGCATCTCCAAGAACAAGGAATATTTTCTTATTTCATTGCATCTTTTTTGATTTCCCTTAACAATGGTTTGTAGTTTTTTTATATAGGTACTTCACATTCTTTGTTATGTTTATTCCTAGGTATTTTATTATTTTTTGTTGCAACCATGAAGTGGATTATTTTTTTGAGTTTGTTTTTCTAATGTTTTGTTATTGGCATATAGAAAGACTATGGACTTTTGTATATTAATTTTGTATCCTGCGACCTTACTGTATTGGTTTATTGTTTCTAGTAATCTTTTTGTGGAGTCTTTGGGGTTTTCGATGTATAGGATTACATCATCTGCAAAAAGTGAAACATTACTGAAGAAGCCACACCATGACTGGTAGGAAAAGCAGAAACGCGGAGAGGGCTGCCCAGCTCCCCGGAGCGAACGGCAGCAGGGAGAGACTTGCGTGGCGGGAAGTGAGTTTAGCAGAGGGGGAAGGGTCCTGAGCCCCAGGAACAAAGCCCCAGCCTGCAGCCCCAGAACCCAGAATAGGCATAAGGACAGTATTTAGCTGGAAACAAGACAGGATACTGTTTGTGAGAAAGAGTCTGATTTCTCAGACCCAGGATCCTTCTTAAAGGAATGCGTAGAACATCTCCCTCACAACCACTCACCCGGGGCTCCTGGGGATGGGGAGATAGGAGAGGACCAGAGTAACAGGAAGAGAGTGTAATCTAGGAGGCACAGGGAGAAACAGTTTGGGCGATAGCAACCCTAACCCCTGGGACGAGTCACTCCCCAAAGCTGAAGTGAATATTTCCCCCGGAAACAGCAATACCAGCAAAGGGAAGCAGGAGAGCAGCCAAACAAGCTCCCCCGCGGCATTCAGAGCAGAGTTGCATAGAAGGAGGGAGCTTTTGGGTCTACAGTAGTGAGTCTTACGGTCGGAGTTGCAACACCCCCACCCACGCAGCTGAGGGCTCGCTGGAGGGCGGGCGGCAGTGGGAGACAAAAGCGCGGTTCTGCTGTCAGGGGAAGAAGCCAGCTGGGCACCACTGGGCTCAGGTGTGAGCTCAATCTTGCCAGGCTGGGGAGGAGGGGGCATGCAAAAGCGGTCAAGCTGAGCTGCCAGCAGCCTGTAATCCAGCCTGTGGGAGAAGGGCTGGAACCCCGAAAATGGTGGAGACCAGCCCCTGAGCAAGGGCAGAGGAGCACAGCCTTGCCCCGCCCGTGCAACCCAGGCTTGCAGTCTGACTTGGAAGCTGGCTCCGCCTGTGGGGGTGGAGCCAAAAGCCCAGAAGAGGCAGAGTTCCACTACTGAGCTGAGCTTGGGGACGCAGTCCTGCCTGGTGGTAGAGTCAAGGCTAGCAGCCGTTCCTCGAGAAGGCTTCTCGTGCAAGGGTAGGGCGAAATCCCGGAAACAGGTGGAGACCCGTAGCTAAGCAAAGGTGCTCGCCAGTGCCCTCAGGACCGAGCATAACATCACACATGGGGGCGGGGTAAAAGCCCAGGCTACCAATGCTTGTGCACCCGAGCACATGATCACAGCCACTCCCATGAAGAGAAAATGAGGAGGCAGAGAAATACAACACAAATAAACCAAGAGAAATCCCCAGAAAAGGACCTAAGTGAATCAGATATAACCAAATTACCAGATGCAGAGTTTAAAATAACAATTGTTAGGATGCTCAAAGATATTAGAACAACCATAGATGGTCATTACGAAAACCTAAATAAAGAGATAACAAATATAAAAAAGGACATTGAAATAATAAAAAAGAATCAGTCAGAATGACATATACAATATCTGAAATAAAGAATACAATGGACGGAATTAAAAGCAGGATGGATGAAGCAGAGAATCGAATCAGTGAGTTAGAGGATACGATAAATAAAGGCATGGAAGCAGAGCAGAAAAAAGAAGAGACTCAAAATGACTGAGGAAACTCTAAGAGAGCTCTGACAACATGAAGAGAAATAACATCCGCATCGTAGGGGTTCCTGAAGAAGAAGAGAAAGAACAAGGGATAGAGACTTTGTTCAAACATATGATAGTGGAAAACTTCCCCCAATTAAGGCAGGAAAACATTTCACATGTTCAGGAAGCACAGAGAGCACCATTAAGGAGAAACCCAAAGAAACCAACACCAAGACACATCATAATTAAAATACCAAGGTTAAATGATGAAGAGAAAATATTAAAAGCTGCTAGAGAAAAAAAGACTATCACCTACAAAGGAGCCCCCATAAGGATGACTTCTTACTTCTCAACAGAAACACTTGAGGCCAGAAGGGAATGGCAAGAAATATTCAAAGAAATGCAGAACAAGAACCTACAACCAAGACTACTTTATCCAGCAAGGCTATCATTTAAAATTGAAGGAGAAATAAAAAGCTTTACAGACAAAAAAAAACAAAACTAAACTCAAGGAATTCACTGCAACCAAACCAAGGCTGCAAGAAATGCTAAAGGACCTGTTTTAAACAGATCAAAGGAAAAAAAAGAATATAGCAAAAGAGGAATACAGTTTTAAAGAAAAAAATGGCAATAAACAATTCCATATCAGTAATAACCTTAAATGTTAATGGATTAAATGATCAGATCAAGAGACATAGGGTAGCTGTGTGGATAAGAAAACAGGACCCATACATATGCTGTCTACAAGAGACACACCTTAAATTAAAAGATGCACACAGACTGAAGATAAAAGGATGGAAAAAAATATTTCACACAAATGGAAATGAAAAAAAGCTGGGGTAGCAATACTTATATCAGACAAAATGGACTTTAAAACAAAGACCAGCCCTGGCCGGTTGGCTCAGCGGTAGAGCGTCGGCCTAGCGTGTGGAGGACCCGGGTTCGATTCCGGCCAGGGCACACAGGAGAAGCGCCCATTTGCTTCTCCACCCCTCCACCGCGCTTTCCTCTCTGTCTCTCTCCTCCCCTCCCGCAGCCAAGGCTCCATTGGAGCAAAGATGGCCCGGGCGCTGGGGATGGCTCTGTGGCCTCTGCCTCAGGCGCTAGAGTGGCTCTGGTCGCAACATGGCGATGCCCAGGATGGGCAGAGCATCGCCCCCTGGTGGGCAGAGCGTCGCCCCTGGTGGGCGTGCTGGGTGGATCCCGGTCGGGCGCATGCGGGAGTCTGTCTGACTGTCTCTCCCTGTTTCCAGCTTCAGAAAAATGAAAAAAAAAAAAAAAAAAAAAGAAGAAAAAAAAAAAAAACAAAGACCATAGTTAGAGATAAAGAAGGTCATTGGGAATGATAAAGGGAGCGATCCAAAAGGAAGATATAACCAGTATAAATATCTACACACCTAATATAGGAGCACCTAAATATATAAAGCAGACTTTGATGGACTTAAAGGTCAAGATCAACAGCAATTCTATAATAGTAGGGGATTTCAATACCCCATTAACATCACTAGATAGATCTTTAAGAAAGAAAATTAACAAAGAAACAGCAGACTTAAAGGACATATTAGATCAACTCAATTTAATAGATATCTTCAGAACCTTTCACCCTAAAACAGCAGAATATACGTTCTTTTCAAGCGTTCATGGTACATTTTCTAGAATAGACCACATATTAGGGCACAAAAGTGGTCTCAACGAATTTAAGAAGATTGAAATCATATTGAGCACTTTTTCTGATCACAATGGCTTTAAACTAGAAATCAACCACAATAGAAAAATGGAAAAACATTCAAACACTTGGAAACTAAATAGCATGTTATTAAATAACGAATGGGTTAACATTGAGATCAAAGAAGAAATTTAAAAATTCCTAGAAAGAAACAATAATGAGCATACATCAACTCAAAATTTATGGGACACAGCAAAAGCAGTCCTGAGAGGGAAATTTATAGCATTACAGGCATACCTCAAGAAGCTAGAAAAAGCTCAAATAAAAAACTTAACCCTGCATCTAAAAGAACTAGAAAAAGAACAGCAAGTAATGCCCAGTGATAGTAGAAGGAAGGAAATAATAAAGATCAGAGCAGAAATAAATGACATAGAGGCTAAAGAAATAATACAGAGGATCAATGAAACCAGGAGCTGGTTCTTTGAAAAGGTAAACAAGATTGATGAACCTTTAACGAGACTCACCAAGAAAAAAAGAGAGAGGACTCAAATAAATAAAATTAGAAATGAGAGTGGAGAAATAACAACTGACACAACAGAAATACAAAATATTGTAAGAAAATACTATGGAGAACTGTTTGCCAAAAAACTAGACAACCTAGATGATTTGGACAAATTCCTTGAATCATATAATCTTCCAAAAATCAATCTGGAAGAATCAGAAAACCTAAACATAATGATTACAACAAATGAAATTGATACAGCTATCAAAAAACTCCCAAAAAAGAAAAGTCCTGGGCCTGATGGCTTCACAAGTGAATTCTACCAAATATTCAAAGAAGAACTAACTCCTATCCTTCTCAAGCTATTTCAAAAAATTCAAGAGGAAGACTTCCAAACTCCTTTTTTGAGGCTAGCATAATTCTGATTCCAAAACCAGGCAAAGACAACACAAAAAAGAAAATTATAGGCCAATATCCCTGATGAATATAGATGCTAAAATCCTCAACAAAATATTAGCAAACTGGATCCAGCAATATATGACAAAAATCATAAACCATGATCAAGTGGGATTTATTCTTCGGAGGCAAGACTGGTACAATATTCGCAAATCAATCAATGTGATGAATCACATAAACAAAAGAAAGGAGAAAAACCACATGATAATTTCAATAGATGCAGAAAAAGCATTTGATAAAATCCAGCACCCATTCATGATCAAAACTCTCAGCAAAGTGGGAATACAGTGAACATACCTCAACATGATAAAGGCCATCTATGACAAACCCACAGCCAACATCATTCTCAATGGGTAAAAAATAAAAGCAATCTCTTTAAGATCAGGAACAAGGCAGGAGTGTCTGCTATCACCACTCTTATTTAACATAGTCATGGAAGTCCTAGCCACAGCAATCAGACAAGAAAAAGAAATAAAAGGCCTCCGAATTGGAAAAGAAGAAGTAAAACTATCATTATTTGCAGATGATATGATATTGTATATAGAAAACCCTAAAGTCTCAGTCAAAAAACTACTAGACCTGATAAATGAATTCGGCAAGGTGGCAGGATATAAAATCAGTACTCAGAAATCAGAGGCATTTTTATACACTAATAATGATCTGTCAGAAAGAGAGATCAAGGAATCAATCCCCTTTACCATTGCAACCAAAAAATAAAGTACCTAGGAATAAATCTAACCAAGGAGATTAAAGACTTGTACTCACAAAATTATAAAACATTGATAAAAGAAATCAGGGGAGATACAAATAAGTGGAAGCATATACGGTGCTCATGGTTAGGAAGAATAAATATCATTAAAATATCTATATTACCCAAAGCAATTTATAAATTCAATGCAATACTGATTAAAATACCAATGACTTACTTCAAAGATATAGAACTCATATTCCAAAAATTTATATGGAACCAAAAGAGAACACGAATATTCTCAGCAATCTTGAAAAGGAAGAAGAAAGCAGGAGGTATCACACTTCCAGATATCAAGTTATATTATAAGTCCATTGTACTCAAAACAGCATGGTACTGGCATAAGAACAGGCACATAGGTCAATGGAACAGAACAGAGAACCCAGAAATAAACCCACAGTTCTATGGACAACTGATATTTGACAAAGGAGGTAAGGAAATACAATGGAGTAAAGATAGTTTTATTGTGTTCTTAGTGGAGCTTTTACTTGTGCTTTTGTTTTGTTTTGTTGTTTGTATCTGGATGGAAAACCCATTTTAGTATTTCCTGAAGTGGAGGTTTTCTGATTATAAAGTCCTTCATCTTTTCTGTATCTGTGAATGTTTTTATTTCTCCTTCGTATTTGAAGGATAGCTTTGATGGGTATAGTATTCTTGGCTGGAAGTTTCTCTCTTTCAGAAGTTTAAATATTGGGGTTCACTCTCTTCTGGCTTGTAGAGTTTCTTCTGGGAAATCCGATGATAATCTAATAGGTCTTCCTTTTTATGTTGTATTCTTCTTTTCTCTGGCTGCCTTGAGAATTTTTTTTTTGTCATTGGTTTTTGCCAATTTTACTATGATGTGCATTGTAGTAGGTTTGTTGGGGTTAAGATAACTTTGTGTTCTCTTGGTTCTTGAATTTGAGGCTTTGGTTCTTTCCACAGGCATGGGAAATTCTTGTCTGTTATTTGTTTGAATATGTTCTCCATTCCATTTTCTCTCTCTTCTCTTTCTGATATACCTATTATTCTTATGTAAGCCTTTTTGATGGTGTCAGACAATTTCTGTAGGACTTTCTCATTTTTTTAATCCTTGAGTCTCTCTGTTCTTCTCTCTGTTGTGCCCAAGTTACCTGATTTCCATATCACTAATTCTGTCTTCTATCTGGCCTGTCCTATTAGCTAAGCTTGTTACCTCATTTTTCAGTTTTTATATTGAGTTTTTCATCTCTATTTGATTTGTTTTCATAGTTTCAATTTCCTTGGTAATGTATTCTTTGTGTTCATTTAGTTGTTTTTTGAGCTCCCTAAATTGCCTTTTTGTGTTTTCTTGTATATCTCTGAGTATTTTTAGGATTTCTCTTTTAAATTCTCTGCCATTCAACTTCAAGGTTTCCAATCTATTAAATTTTTTTCTATAGATTTTTTTCTCATCTATCTGTGCTACATCACTGTCTTTTGTATGCATATTTGATTTTCTTTTTATTAATGGCATCTGAGGTTGGTTTTGTTAATACCACTAGTGAGAATTAATAAAGAATAAAAAATTTAAAAGGCAACAATAAAAAATTATTATTATTTCTTTTCTTCATTTTTCTTTCCCTCTCTGAGAAGATACCATAAAAATCTGAGAATTATATTGTGCTAAATGGAACAAAAAGTACATATAACGAAGGGCCTGAGTTGGAGAGAAGTGATAAAGGGGCAAAAAGGAAGTAGGGATCCACAAAATGCAAAAAAGAAAAAATTTTTGATCAAGAATGAAATACTTTGCGTTTAAATGATGGTCGACTGAGAAATATAGTGAAAGAGATAAGAGGAAAACAAGAAAAAGAAAAACATATTATTGCATTAAGTGGAACAAATAGTACATAAAATGGAGAGCCAGGGTTGGGGGGAATGCTAATGAGTTAAAAAGTGATGTAAAAAGCACACAAAATGCCACAAAGAAAAAATTTGAATCCAAAATAAAATAATTTGTTCATGAATGAGGATCGAATGAGAGAAAAATTAAAGGAGAAATGAAGAAAATAAGAGAGAGGGAGATAAAAGAAAAAGGAAAAAAAGAAAAAAAAGGAGAGAGTTAAGGATCATAGAGGGAAAGAAAAAAAAGGGAAATGTAACACTTATGGGAAATGTAGTTCAAGATGAAGAGAAATAATAAGATGAGCACAGAAAAAACAGGTCAAGGTGGAAGAAAAAAAGATAAGAAGATGAAAGAAACAAAAAAGTGGAAAAAGTTATAAAGACTGTTAAAGACTTTGGATTTTTCTTAATTTTCAGAGGTTCTCTTCTTTCTTTTTCTTTCCTCTCCCTTTTCCTGGTCAGTGGCTCTGTACCCGAGGCTCTGTCCCTGTGGCATGCTTAGGTAGAGATTTGCAGTTGATGTGTCTCTATGGTGATGTCCTATATTAGGCTTCAGTCTTTTGGTAGTTGGGGCTTGTTAGCATTTACAGGCTCCAACAATGGGAGAGTCCGTTTTCCCAGATCCTCTCTCCTATTCTCTCCTTCCTAAATTATCAGCCTGATGATCTAGCTATGAGGTTGCCATTGCCACTGCCTGGAGATTAAGAGGCTCAAAAAGCTGGCAGATCCCCACTCTATCTCCACTAAGCACAGGGTTCTGGATAAAGCTCTGTCAGTCAGAGCTGCCAGTGTAATCAGACAGGGCTGGGAGCCAATTGCTGTCAAGTTGTCTTTTTATGAGCCTCCAGGTGTTTCCAGTATGCCTCATCACTGTGGGAACACTCTTCACAGTCTTTTTGCACTTTGTAACCTGTATTGGCTGGGAAGAAGATGCCGTAGTCGCTGCCTGCAGAACAGGAAGTCTTAAAAGCTGCCAAGTTCCTCTTTTTAGTGCACAGCCCTGAGAATGAAAGTTCTGCCAATCAGAGCCACCAGCTTAAGCAGGTAGGGGGGTTCAGTTCCCCAGGTATATCTAGTTAAATTTGCCTTAGAGTTTTGTGGGATTGCTTTCTGCAGGCTTTTTCCTTGTTAAAAAACCTACAGCCTAGCCTGTATAACTTCTGCAGTGTTCTCTGAGTTTTTTTCCATGGGAATGTGTTTTTCACTCTGTATTGGCTTACAGAACATTGCCCCCACCCCTACGTGCATAGCAAGAGGCACTAAAAAATATCACGTCTCTTGTCTTAGATCACTGATCTGAGAGAGACCTTGTCAACTAGAACCGTGTAAGCCATTTGGGCGGTGAGCAGACTGTAGGTTAAGCTAATTTCAGCGATTGGATCTGCAGATATGCTCCAAAGACAGTCTGCAAGCTGCCTATGTGCCGCTCCTCCTAGCGCTTCCATATTTTTTTCTTCCCAGGGATGTTAGCCTGAATGGCTGTGTGAGGTGCCCCGCCTGCCCAAAGAAGTCCAAGCGTAGGGATGCTCGGTTTCATGCACTCCCTGTGTGCCGCTGTTCGGGGAGCAGGGATTACACTGAGACTCTGGTTACTGCCCACCCAGAAGTCTCTGACCCTGCTTCTCAGTCCGGGAACACGGGCGCCCATGCCCGAGGCGCTAGGAAGAACCTCTTGTACACTGTCTGTGCTCGCTGACCAGGATATTGGAGGTAATGGTTGCCGTCGCTCGCCCGCCTTTGCCAGGTTCTGGACCTGGCATCAGCTTGCATGTGCTGAGTCGCCGCAGGCACACTCTTTCCTCGACTTGAACGTCTGTGCCAGAGCCTGGCTCCCTGCACGCCCTCAGCCCCCACTCTCTCTCTCAGTTCCAAGTGAAAGCAGTCCTTGCTCAGGTTAATGAGGAAGGCCGAGTGTTACATTCTCCATCTTATTTCCTTCAGTGATGATTATATATTTAGCCAACTTTTCACCCAATCATACCTTCTTGTTCAGTGAGTTGGACTTCCAGATGCTCCAGGGATAGATTTTTCTGTCTCTGGTTGTAGTACTTGTTGAAATTTTGGGGAGAGCTATCGGGAGTGCTCCTCATAGTGCCATTTCTCTGATGTCACTCCAGGGTGATTTTTTAAAAATGTAGTTGTAACTCAAGTTTGGTCCTTAAATGAAGTGAGTGTAACATCAACCTACTGTGCTGCCATCTTGAATCCCTCTTCATAGTATTTTCTTACATTTAAATATTTGTATTGCTGTGGTGCCAGTTGTTACTTTTCCATTTGCATTTATGATTGTCTTTATTTAGGACCTCTCTTTTTTTCTTGATTAGTCTGGTTAAAGGTTTTTCAATGGTGTTTATTTTATCAAAGAACCAGCTCTGGGTTTCATTGATATTTTGTATTGTTTTTTTAATCTCTATAACATTTATCGTTATTTATTTTTTCTTCTACTTACTCTGAACCTTGTGTCTTAGTTTTTTTTCTATGTGTGTATTTGTGTGTGTAAGATTATATTGTTTATTTCAGATTTTTCTGGCTTTTCTTTTTTAAAAATTTTTATAATTTTTAATTTATTGTGTTTACATGTATTCCACTGAAAATAATTTCCTCACCCCTCACACCTGTGTCCCTTTTTATTTTATTTTTTTTAACAATTTAATTTTTTTAATGGAGTGACATCAATAAATCAGGATACATATATTCAAAAATAACAAGTCCAGGTTATCTTGTCGTTCAATTATGTTGCATACCCATCACCCAAAGACAGATTGTCCTCTGTCACCTTCTATCTTGTTTTCTTTGTGCCCCTCCCCATCCCCATTTCCCTCTCCCATTCCCTCCTCCCCCCCGTAACCACCACACTCTTATCAATGTCTCTTAGTTTCACTTTTATGTCCCACCTATGTATGGAATAATGCAGTTCCTGGTTTTTTCTGATTTAGTTATTTCACTTCGTATCATGTTATCAAGATCCCACCATTTTGCTGTAAATGATCCGATGTCATCATTTCTTATGGCTGAGTAGTATTCTATAGTGTATATGTGCCACATCTTCTTTATCCAGTCATCTATTGACGGGCTTTTTGGTTGTTTCCATGTCCTGGGCACTGTGAACAATGCTGCAATAAACATGGGGCTGCATGTGTCTTTACGTATCAATCCCCAGTAGAGGGATTGCTGGGTCATAAGGTAATTCTATTTTCAGTTTTTTGAGGAACCACCATACTTTCTTTCATAATGGTTGCACTACTTTACATTCCCACCAACAGTGTATGAGGGTTCCTTTTTCTCCACAGTCTCTCCAACATTTGCTATTACCTGTCTTGCTAATAATAGCTATCGAACAGGTGTGAGTTGATATCTCATTGCAGTTTTGATTTGCATTTCTCTACTAGCTAAAGAAGATGAGCATTTTTTCATATATCTGTTGGCCATTTGTATTTCTTCCTGGGAGAAGTGTCTGTTCATATCCTCTTCCCATTTTTTTATTGGATTGTTTGTTTGTTGTTGAGTTTTATGAGTTCTTTGTATATTTTGGATATTAGGCCCTTATCTGAGCTGTTGTTTGAAATTATCATTTCCCATTTAGTTGGCTTTCTGTTTATTTTGTTATCAGTTTCTCTTGCTGAGCAAAAACTTCTTAGTCTGATGTAGTCCCATTCATTAATTTTTGCCTTCACTTCTCTTGCCTGTGGAGTCAAATTCATAAAATGCTTTTTAAAATCCAGGTCCATGAGTTGAGTACCTATGTCTTCTTCTATGTACTTAATTGTTTCAGGTCTTATGTTTAGATCTTTGATCCATTTTGAGTTAATTTTTGTACAGGGGGAGAGACTGTAGTCCAGTTTCATTCTTTTGCGTGTGGCTTTCCAGTTTTCCCAGCACCATTTATTAAAGAGGCTTTCTTTTCTCCATTGTGTGTTGTTGGCCCCTTTATCAAAAATTATTTGACTATATATATGTGGTTTTATTTCTGGGTTTTCTATTCTGTTCCATTGGTCTGAGTGTCTATTTTTCTGCCAATACCATGCTATTTTGATTGTCGTGGCCCTATAATAGAGTTTGAAGTCAGGTATTGTAATGCCCCCAGCTTCATTCTTTTTATTTAGGATTGCTTTGGCTATTCAGGGTTTTTTATAGTTCTATTTCTTTAAAAAATGTCATTGGAAGTTTGATGGGAATTGCATTAAATTTGTATATTGCTTTGGGTAATATAGCCATCTTGATTATATTTATTCTTCCTAACCAAGAACAAGGTATATTCTTCCATCTCATTATATCTTTTTCGATTTCCCTTAACAATGGTTTATAGTTTCCATTATATAAGTCCTTTACATTCTTTGTTATGTTTATTCCTAAGTATTTTATTTTTTTTGTTGCAATCATGAAGGGGATTATTCTTTTGAGCATTCTCAATTGTTTCATTGTTGGCATATAGAAAGGCTATTGACTTTTATATGTTAATTTTGTATCCTGCGACCTTAGTGTATTGGCTTATTGTTTCTAGTAGTCTTTTTGTGGATTCTTTGGGGTTTTCGATGTATAGGATCATATCATCTGCAAAAAGTGATAGCTTTACTTCTTCTTTTCCGATATGGATGCCTTTTATTTCTTTGTCTTGTCTGATTGCTCTGGCTAGAACCTCTAGTACCACATTAAATAAGAGTGGAGAGAGTGGACAACCCTGTCTTGTTCCTGATTAAAGGGGGGAAAGACTTCAGTTTAGTGCCATTTAATATGATGTTAGCTGATGGTTTATCATATATGGCCTTTATCATGTTGAGATATTTTCCTTCTGTACCCATTTTGTTGAGAGTCTTAAACATAAAATTGTGTTGTATTTTATCGAAAGCCTTTTCTGCATCTATTGATAAGATCATGTGGTTTTTGTTCTTTGTTTTGTTGATATGGTGTATTACGTTAACCGTTTTACATATGTTGAACCATCCTTGAGATTCTGGGATGAATCCCACTTGATCATGATGTATTATTTTTTTAATATGTTGTTGTATTCGATTTGCTAGTATTTTGTTTAGTATTTTAGCATCTGTATTCATTAGAGATATTGGTCTGTAGTTTTCTTTTTTTGTGCCATCCTTGCCCGGTTTTGGTATGAGGGTTATATTGGCCTCATAAAATGTGTTTGGAAGTATTGCTTCTTCTTCAATTTTTTGGAAGACTTTGAGTAGAATAGGAACCAAGTCTTCTTTGAATGTTTGATAAAATTCGCTGGTATAGCCGTCAGGTCCTGGACTTTTATTTTTTGGGAGGGTTTTAATGGTTTTTTCTATTTCTTCTCTACTAATAGGTCTGTTTAGGCTTTCTGCTTCTTTTTGACTCAGTCTAGGAAGGTTGTATTGTTCTAGGAATTTATCCATTTCCTCTAGGTTGTTGAATTTAGTGGCATAAAGTTTTTCATAGTATTCTACAATAATTCTTTGTATATCTACGGTGTCCGTGGTGATTTCTCCTCTTTCATTTTGGATTTTGTTTATATGAGTTCTTTCTCTTTTTTCCTTGGTAAGTCTTGCCAAGGGTTTGTCAATTTTGTTGATCTTTTCAAAGAACCAGCTCTTTGTTTTATTAATTTTTTCTATAGTTTTTCTGTTCTCTAATTCATTTATTTCTGCTCTGATTTTTATTATCTCCTTTCTTCGGTGGTTTTGGGTTTTCTTTGTTCTTCTTTTTCTAGTTCCTTAAGGTGGGAAGTTAAGTGGTTCACTTGGGCTCTCTCTTGTTTGTTCATATATGCCTGAAGTGATATGAACTTCCCTCTTATCACTGCTTTTGCTGCATCCCATAGATTCTGATATGTCGTATTTTCATTTTCATTAGTCTGTATATATCTTTTGATCTCTGCACTTATTTCTTCTTTGACCCATTCATTTTTTAAAAGTATGTTGTTTAGTTTCCACATTTTTGTGGGTTTTTTTCCTCTTTTTTGCAGTTGAATTCTAGTTTCAAGGCTTTATGATCAGAAAATATGCTTGGTACAACTTCAATTTTTCTGAATTTACTGATGTTGTTTTTGTGGCCCAACATATGGTCAGTTCTTGAGAATGATCCATGTACACTGGAGAAAAATGTATACTCAGTCACTTTGGGATGAAATGTCCTGTAGATGTCTATCATATCCAGGTGCTCTAGTGTTTTGTTTAAGGCCACTATGTCTTTGTTGATTCTCTGTTTGGATGACCGATCTAGAGCCGTCAGCGGTGTATTGAGGTCTCCAAGTATGATTGTATTTTTGTCAGTTTTTGTTTTAAGATCAATAAGTAGCTGTCTTATATATTTTGGTGCTCCTTGGTTTGGTGCATATATATTAAGAATTGTTATGTCTTCTTGATTCAGTGTCCCCTTAGCCATTATGAAATGGCCATTTTTGTCTCTGAGTTCTTTTCCTGTCTTGTAGTCAGCATTATCCGATATGAGTATTGCTACACCTGCTTTTTTTTGTATGTTATTTGCTTGGAGTATTGTTTTCCAGCCTTTCACTTTGAATTTGTTTTTATCCTTGTTACTTAGATGAGTTTCCTGTAGGCAGCATACAGTTGGATTTTCTTTTTTAATCCATTCTGCTACTCTGTGCCTTTTTATTGGTGAGTTTAATCCATTTACATTTAGTGTCATTATTGACACTTGTGAGTTCCCTATTGCCATTTTATATCTTGCTTTCTGTTAGTTTTGTGTCTTGTTTGATCCTTCTCTTTTGTTTTTCTATCTTTTGTTTTTATTTGGTTTTATTCCATACATCTTTCCTCTGTTGCTATCTCTTGTATCTCATGTGCTTCTGTGGTGGTTTTTTCAATGGTGGTTACCTTTGAGTAATGAAAAGGGTCCCTACCGTGTTCATTGTTTGAACTATTTTGTGAGTACTTTTGCACTCCATCGTCCTTTGCTACTATTCATCTCCATCTTCTCCCCCTTTTTCTTTTTGTTGTTGTCACAGTTTAAATTTGGTTTTATTGTGTTCTTCTTGGAGCTTTTACTTGTGGCTCTGTTTTTTTTTTGTTCTTTGTATCTGATTGGAGAACCCCCTTTAGTAATTCCTGGAGTGGGGGTTTTCTGATGATAAATTCCCTCATCTTTTCTGTATCTGTGAATGTTTTTATTTCTCCTTCATATTTGAAGGATAGCTTTGATGGGTATAGTATTCATGGCTGAAAGTTCCTCTCTTTCAGGACTTTAAATATGGGGGTCCACTCTCTTTTAGCTTGTAGAGTTTCTGCTGAGAAATCTGATGATAATCTAATGGGCCTTCCTTTATATGTTGTATTCTTCTTTTCCCTGGCTGCCTTGATAATTTTTTCTTTTCTGTTGGTTTGTGTCAATTTCATTATGATATGCCTTGGAGTAGGTTTGTTGGGGTTAAGAAAACTCAGAGTTCAGTTTGCTTCTTGAACTTGAGGCTTTAGTTCTTTCCACAGGCTTGGGAAGTTCTCATCTATTATTTGTTTGAGTATGTTCTCCATTCCATTTTCTCTCTCTTCTCCCTCTGATATACCTATTATTCTTATGTTATTCTTTTTGATGGAGTCAGATAATTGTTGTAGGGCTATCTCATTTTTTTAAATTTTTGAGTCTCTTTCTTCTTCTCTCTGTTGTGCCTCAAGTTGCTTGTCTTCTATTTTACTAATCCTCTCTTTTATCTGACCTGTTCTATTAGCTAAGCTTGTTACTTTGTTTTTCAGCTCGTGAATTGAGTTTTTCATCTCTGTTTGATTTGTTATGATTGTGGTTTAAATTTGCATATGTTTGATGATTAATAACTTTGAACATTTTTGATATGCCTATTGACCATCTGTATGTCCTCTTTGGAAAAGTGTATATTCAGTTCTTTTCCTCATTTTAATTGGATTATTTACCTTCCTTCCGAGTTTTAGAAGCTCTTTATAAATTTTGGTTATTAACACCTTATCAGATATATTGGCAAATATGTTCTCTAATTGTGTGGATTGTCTTCTTATTTTGTTCATGGTGTCATTTGCAGTGCAAAAGCTTTTCAGTTTGATTCAGTCCTATTTGTTCATCCTGTCCTTTATTTCACTTGCCAATGGAGATAAATCAGGAAAATATTGTTAGAGCAATATCAGAGTGTTTACTGACTATGTTTTCCTCCAAGATGTTTATGGTTTTGTGGCTTAAATTTAAGTCTTTTATCCATTTTGAGTTTATTTTTGTGAATGATGTAAGTTGGTGGTCTAGTTTCATTCTTTTGCATGTACCTTTCCAATTTTCTAAACACCATTTATAAAAGAGACTGTCTTTACTCCATTGTATGATCTTACCTTCTTTGTCAAATATCAATTCACCATAAAGGCATGGGTTTATTTATGGGTTCTTTGTTCTGTTTCATAGATCTGTATGCCTGTTCTTGTGTCAATACCAAGCTGTTTTGAGTACAATGACCTTGTAGAATTACTTGATATAAGAAAGTGTGATACTTCCCATTTTATTCTTCATTTTCAAGATAGCCGAGGCTGTTTGTGTTCTTTATTGGTTCATTATAAATGTTTGGAATATTCTATGTCTTGAAGTATGCCATTTGTATTTTAATAGGAATTGTTTTGAATTTATAAATTGCTTTGGGTAACATAGACATTTTAATGATGTTTATTCTTCCTATCCATGAACAGGGTATAAGCTTCCCCTTGTTTGTATCCTCCTTGATTTCTTTCATCAATGTTTTATGATTTTCTGAGTACAAGTTTTTTACCTCCTTTCTTAAATTTACTCTTAGGTACTTTTTTTTTATTGCAATAGTGAAAGGGATTGTTTCCTTAGTTTCTTTTTTCAGACCATTTATTGGTGGTGTTTAAAAACGTCACTGATTTCTAAATATTAATTTTATATCCTGCCACCTTACTGAGTTCATTCATTAGGTTTGGTAGTTTTTACTGAGACGTTAGTGTTTTCTATGTATCATATCATATCATCAGCAAATAATGATAGTTTAACTTTTTCTTTTCCAATTTGGATGCCTTTTATTTCTTCTTTTTGTCTGATTGCTGTGGATAGTACTTTCAAAACTATTTTTTTTAATTTATTTATTAAATTTAATGCAGTGACATTGATAAATCAGGGTACATATGTTGAAAGAAAACATCTCTAGATTATTTTGACATTTGATTGTGTTGTGTACCCCTCCCCCAAAGTTAAATTGTCTTCTGTCACCTACTATCTGGTTTTCTTGTGCCCCTCCCCTCCCCCAACCCCTCTCTCCTTCTTCACCCCCTCCCCCTTCCCCCCACCCCCCCTCCCCTGTTACCATCACATTCTTGTTCATGTCTCTGAGTCTCATTTTTATGTCCCTTCTATGTATGGATTCATATAGTTCTTAGTTTTTTTCTGATTCACTTCTTTCACTCCGTATAATGTTATCAAGGTCCATCCATGTTATTGTAAATGATCCGATGTCATCATTTCTTATGGCTGAATACTATTCCATAGATATACTTGGCATCTTGTTTAGGTTCAGGGACCCACCTGAAGTTGGCCTACTTCTTTTTTTTTTTTTTTTTTTTTTTATAATTTTATTTTTTAAATGGGGTGACATCAATAAATCAGGATACATATATTCAAAGATAACAAGTCCAGGTTATCTTGTCTTTCAATTATGTTGCATACCCACCACCCAAAGTCAGATTGTCCTCTGTCACCTTCTATCTTGTTTTCTTTGTGCCCCTCCCACCCCCTATCCCTCTCCCATTCCCCCTTCCCCCCCGTAACCACCACACTCTTATCAATGTCTCTTAGTTTCACTATTATGTCCCACCTACGTATGGAATAATACAGTTCCTGTTTTTTTCTGATTTACTTATTTCGCTTCGTATCATGTTATCAAGATCCCACCATTTTGCTGTAAATGTTCCGATGTCATCATTTCTTATGGCTGAGTAGTATTCCATAGTGTATATGTGCCACATCTTCTTTATCCAGTCATCTATTGATGGGCTTTTTGGTTGTTTCCATGTCCTGGCCACTGTGAACAATGCTGCAATAAACATGGGGCTGCATGTGTCTTTACGTATCAATGTTTCTGAGTTTTGGGGATATATACCCAGTAGAGGGATTGCTGGGTCATAAGGTAGTTCTATTTGCAGTTTTTTGAGGAACCACCATACTTTCTTCCATAATGGTTGTACTACTTTACATTCCCACCAACAGTGTATGAGGGTTCCTTTTTCTCCACAACCTCTCCAACATATGCTATTACCTGACTTGCTAATAACAGCTAATCGAACAGGTGTGAGGTGGTATCTCATTGCCGTTTTGATTTGCATTTCTCTAATAGCTAAAGAAGATGAGCATCTTTTCATATATCTGTTGGCCATTTGTATTTCTTCCTGGGAGAAGTGTCTATTCATATCCTCTTCCCATTTTTTTATTGGATTGTTTGTTTGTTTGTTGTTGAGTTTTATGAGTTCTTTGTATATTTTGGATATTAGGCCCTTATCTGAGCTGTTGTTTGAAAATATCATTTCCCATTTAGTTGGCTTTCTGTTTATTTTGTTATCAGTTTCTCTTGCTGAGCAAAAACTTCTTAGTCTGATGTAGTCCCATTCATTAATTTTTGCCTTCACTTCTCTTGCCATTGGAGTCAAATTCATAAAATGCTCTTTAAAACCCAGGTCCATGAGTTGAGTACCTATGTCTTCTTCTATGTACTTAATTGTTTCAGGTCTTATGTTTAGATCTTTGATCCATTTTGAGTTAATTTTTGTACAGGGAGAGAGACTGTAGTCCAGTTTCATTCTTTTGCATGTGGCTTTCCAGTTTTCCCAGCACCATTTATTGAAGAGGCTTTCTTTTCTCCATTGTGTGTTGTTGGCCCCTTTATCAAAAATTATTTGACTATATATATGTGGTTTTATTTCTGGACTTTCTATTCTGTTCCATTGGTCTGAGTGTCTATTTTTCTGCCAATACCATGCTGTTTTGATTGTCGTGGCCCTATAATAGAGTTTGAAGTCAGGTATTGTTATGCCCCCAGCTTCATTCTTTTTCTTTAGGATTGCTTTGGCTATTCGGGGTTTTTTATAGTTCCATATAAATCTGATGATTTTTTGTTCTATTTCTTTAAAAAATGTCATTGGAATTTTGATGGGAATTGCATTAAATTTGTATATTGCTTTGGGTAATATGGCCATTTTGATTATATTTATTCTTCCTATCCAGGAACAAGGAATATTTTTCCATCTCATTGTATCTTTTTCGATTTCCCTTAACAATGCTTTGTAATTTTCATTATATAGGTCCTTTACGTTCTTTGTTATGTTTATTCCTAGGTATTTTATTTTTTTTGTTGCAATCGTGAAGGGGATTATTTTTTTGAGTTCGTTTTCTAATATTTCATTGTTGGCATATAGAAAGGCTATGGACTTTTGTATGTTAATTTTGTATCCTGCGACCTTACTGTATTGGTTTATTGTTTCTAATAATCTTTTTGTGGAGTCCTTCGGGTTTTCGATGTATAGGATCATATCATCAGCAAAAAGTGATAGCTTTACTTCTTCTTTTCCGATATGGATGCCTTTTATTTCTTTGTCTTGTCTGATTGCTCTGGCCAGAACTTCTAGCACCACGTTGAATAAGAGTGGAGAGAGTGGACAACCCTGTCTTGTTCCTGATTTAAGATAGAAAGTCCTCAGTTTTATGCCGTTTAATAGGATGTTGGCTGATGGTTTATCATATATGGCCTTTATCATGTTGAGATATTTTCCTTCTATACCCATTTTGTTGAGAGTCTTAAACATAAAATTGTGTTGTATTTTATCAAAAGCCTTTTCTGCGTCTATTGATAAGATCATGTGGTTTTTGTTCTTTGTTTTGTTGATATGGTGTATTACGTTAACCGTTTTACGTATGTTGAACCATCCTTGAGATTCTGGGATGAATCCCACTTGATCATGATGTATTATTTTTTTAATATGTTGTTGTATTCGGTTTGCCAGTATTTTGTTTAGTATTTTAGCATCTGTATTCATTAGAGATATTGGTCTGTAGTTTTCTTTCTTTGTGCCATCCTTGCCAGGTTTTGGTATGAGGGTTATGTTGGCTTCATAAAATGTGTTTGGAAGTATTGCTTCTTCTTCAATTTTTTGGAAGACTTTGAGTAGAATAGGAACCAAGTCTTCTTTGAATGTTTGATAGAATTCACTAGTATAACCGTCTGGGCCTGGACTTTTATTTTTGGGGAGGTTTTTAATAGTTTTTTCTATTTCCTCCCTGCTGATTGGTCTGTTTAGGCTTTCTGCTTCTTCATGACTCAGTCTAGGAAGGTTGTATTGTTCTAGGAATTTATCCATTTCTTCTAGATTGTTGTATTTGGTGGCATATAATTTTTCATAGTATTCTACAATAATTCTTTGTATTTTTATGATGTCTGTGGTGATCTCTCCTCTTTCATTTTGGATTTTATTTATTTGAGTCCTGTGTCTTTTTTCCTTGGTGAGTCTTGCTAAGGGTTTGTCAATTTTGTTGATCTTTTCAAAGAACCAGCTCCTTGTTTTATTGATTTTTTCTATAGTTTTTCTGTTCTCTATTTCATTTATTTCTGCTCTGATTTTTATTATCTCCTTTCTTCGGCTGGTTTTGGGTTGTCTTTGTTCTTCTTTTTCTAGTTCCTTAAGGTGTGAAGTTAAGTGGTTTACTTCGGCTCTCTCTTGTTTGTTCATATAGGCCTGAAGTGATATGAACTTTCCTCTTATTACTGCTTTTGCTGCGTCCCAGAGATTCTGATATGTCGTATTTTCATTTTCATTTGTCTGTATATATCTTTTGATTTCTGCACTTATTTCTTCTTTGACCCATTCATTTTTTAGAAGTATGTTGTTTAGTTTCCACATTTTTGTGGGTTTTTCCCCCTCTTTTTTGCAGTTGAATTCTAGTTTCAAGGCTTTATGATCAGAAAATATGCTTGGTACAATTTCAATTTTTCTAAATTTGCTGATATTGTCTTTGTGGCCCAACATATGGTCAATTCTTGAGAATGTTCCATGTACACTAGAGAAAAATGTATACTCTGTCGCTTTGGGATGAAGTGTCCTGTAGATGTCTATCATATCCAGGTGTTCTAGTATTTTGTTTAAGGCCACTATATCTTTATTGATTCTCTGTTTGGATGACCGATCTAGAGCCGTCAGCGGTGTATTGAGGTCTCCAAGTATGATTGTATTTTTGTTAGTTTTTGTTTTAAGGTCAAGAAGTAGCTGTCTTATATATTTTGGTGCTCCTTGGTTTGGTGCATATATATTAAGGATTGTTATGTCTTCTTGATTCAACTTCCCCTTAATCATTATGAAATGACCATTTTTGTCTCTGAGTACTTTTTCTGTCTTGTAGTCAGCATTATTAGATATGAGTATTGCTACACCTGCTTTTTTTTGGGTGTTGTTTGCTTGGAGTATTGTTTTCCAGCCTTTCACTTTGAATTTGTTTTTATCCTTGTTGCTTAGATGTGTTTCTTGTAGGCAGCATATAGTTGGATTTTCTTTTTTAATCCATTCTGCTACTCTGTGTCTTTTTATTGGTAAGTTTAATCCATTTACATTTAGTGTAATTATTGATACTTGTGGGTTCCCTACTGCCATTTTATAAATTGCTTTCTGTTAGTTTTGTATCTAGTTTGATTCTTCTCTTTTGTTTTTCTATCATTTGTTTTTGTTTGTTTGTGTTCCATACTTCTTTCCTCTGTTGCTACCTTTTTTAAGTCAAGTGTTTTTGTGGTGGTTTTTTTAAGGGTGGTTACCATTAAGTAATGAAAAGGGTACCTACCATATTCATTGTAGTACCCTATCTTATAAGTATTTCTGCACTTCATCGTCCTTTGCTACTGTTAATCTCCATCCTCTCCCCCCTTTTTTTCCTTTGTTGTCACAGTTTAAGTTTGGTTTTATTGTGTTCTTGGTGGAGCTGTTACTTGTGGTGTTGTTTTCTTTTGTTCTTTGAATCTGGTTGGAAAACCCCCCTTAGTATTTCCTGGAGTGGGGGCTTTCTGTTGATAAATTCTCTCATCTTTTCTGTATTTGTGAATGTTTTTATATCTCCTTCATACTTGAAGGATAGCTTTGATGGGTATAGTATTCTTGGCTGAAAGTTCCTCTCTTTCAGGGCTTTAAATATTGGGGTCCACTCTCTTCTAGCTTGTAGAGTTTCTGCTGAGAAATCTGATGATAATCTAATAGGCCTTCCTTTATATGTTGTACTCTTCTTTTCCCTGGCTGCCTTGAGAATTTTTTCTTTGTCATTGGTTTGTGTCATCTTTATTATGATGTGCCTTGGAGTGGGTTTGTTGGGGTTAAGAAAACTTGGTGTTCTGTTTGCTTCTTGAATTTGAGGCTTTAGTTCCTTCCACAGGCTTGGGAAGTTCTCGTCTATTATTTGTTTGAGTATATTCTCCATTCCATTTTCTTTCTCTTCTCCCTCTGATATACCTATTATTCTTATGTTATTCTTTCTGATGGAGTCAGACAATTCCTGTAGGGCTTTCTCATTTTTTATTATTTTTGAGTCTCTTTCTTCTTCTCTCTGTTGTGCCTCAAGTTGTTTGTCTTCTATTTCACTAATCCTATCTTCAATCTGGGCTGTTCTGTTAGCTAAGCTTGTTACCTCGTTTTTCAGCTCGTGAATTGAGTTTTTCATTTCTGTTTGATTTGTTTTTATAGTTTCAATTTCCTTGGTAATATATTCTTTGTGTTCATTGAGTTGTTTTCTGATCTCCCTATATTGCCTTTCTGTGTTTTCTTGTATATCTCTGAGTATTTTTAACATTTCTATTTTATATTCTCTGTCATTTAGCTCCAAGGCTTCCAATATGTTAAGTCTTTTCTCCATAGATTTTTCCACATCTATTTGTGTTACCTCTCTTTCTTTTGTATCCATAATATTCGATTTCCTCTTTCTTATCGGCATCTGAGGGTAGTCTTATTGATAGCACGCACGCGCACTCCCTGGTGGCTTGAATGAGCGTTGCTGTGGTAGCTTCCTCCACACCCTCGTCTCTCAGATTCAAGTGATAACAGTCCTTTTGCTTTCAGTTTGTGTGGAACTCCGGAATGCTCCGAGGATAAATTTTTCTGTTTCTAGTTGATAAATTTGTTGTGATTTAGGGGAGAGCTGTCGGACGCGCTTCTCACGGCGCCATTTCCGTGACGTCACTCTCGATATTTTCTTTTTCTGCCTGGCTTATTTCACTTAACATAATAGTTTCCATGTCCATCCATGTTGTCCCAAAAGGTAAGATTTCCTTCTTTTTCATGGCCACATAATTTTCCATTGTACATATGTACCACTGCATTTTAATCCACTCATCCACTGACAGACACTTAGGCTGTTTCCAGATCTCTGCTATTGTTAACAATGCTGCCATAAACAAAGGGATGCATTTCTTCTTTTGAAATAATTCTATGCTGTTCTTGGGGTATATTCCTAAAAGTGGGATAGCTGAGTCAAAAGGTATTTCGATTTTTAATTTTTTGAGGAATCTCCATACTGTTTTCTCCAGTGGCTGTACCAGTCTTCATTCCAACCAGCAGCGCAGGAGGATTCCCTTTTCTCCACATCCTCACCAGCACATAATCTGTGTGGTTTGGTTGGTGAGCAACATTCTGACTTGTGAGAGGTGATATCCACTCGTGGTTGTAATTTCCATTTCTGTAATAATTAGTGATGTTGAGCATTTTATCATATGCCTATTGACTATCTGTATGTTTTGTTTGGAGAAGTGTCTATTCATATCTTTTGCCCATTTTTTGATTGGATTGTTTATCTTTCTGGTGTTGAGTTTTACAAGTTTTTTAAAAATTGTGATTATTAACCCCTTATCAGACGTATTGTCGAATATGTTCTCCCATTGTGCAGTTTGTCTTTTTATTCTGTTTTTATTGTCTTTAGCTCTGCAAAAGCTTTTTAGTTTGATATAGTCCCATTTGTTTATCTTGTCTTTTATTTCACTTCCCCGTGGAGATAAATCAGCAAATATATTGCTGTGAGAGATGTCAAAGAGCCTACTGCCTATGTTTTCTTCTAAGATATTTGTGGTTTCACGGCTTACATTTAAGTATTTTATCCATTTTGAGTTTATTTTTGTAAATGGTGTAAGTTGGTGGTCTAGTTTCAGGTTTTAGCAGGTAGCTGTCCAATTTTTCCAACACCATTTGTTAAAGAGGCTGTCTTTAATCAATTTTATGCTCTTGCCTCCTTTGTCAAATATTAGTTGTCCATATAGGTATGGGTTTATTTTTAGGTTCTCTGTTCTGTTCAATTGAAGTATATCCTTGTTCTTATGCCAGTACCAAGCTGTTTTGAGTACAATGGCCTTGTAGTATAACTTGATATCCGGAAGTGTGATACCTCCCACTTTATTCTTCCTTTTCAAGATCGCTGAGGCTATTAGTGTTTCTTTTTGGTTTCATATAAAGTTTTGGATTATGTATTCTATATCTTTGAAGTATTTCAGTGATATGTTAATTGTATTGCATTAAATTTATAAATTGCTTTGGGTCATATAGACATTTTAATGATGTTTATTCTTCCTAACCATGAGCATGGTATAGGCTTCCAGTTGTTTATATCTTCCTTGATTTTTTAAAATCAATGTTTTATAATTTTCGAAGTACAAGTCTTTAAAATCCCTGGTAAAATTTACTCCTAGGTACTTTACTTTTTTGGTTGCAATACTGAAGTGGATTGTTTTCTTAATTTATCTTTCTGATAGTTTATTGTTGGGAGTAGAAATATGCCTCTGATTTATGAGTATTAATTTTATATCCTGCCACTTTGCTGAATTTATTTATCAGGTCCAGTAGTTTTTTGACTGAGACTTTTAGGTTTTCTATATACAATATCATATGATCTGCAAATAATTATAGTTTTACTTCTTCTTTTCCAATTTGGATTTCTATTATTTCTTCTTCTTGTTTGATTGCTGTGGCTAGGACTTCCAGAACTATGTTGAATAAGAGTGGTGAAAGGGCACACCTCTGCCTTGTTCCTGATCTTAAGGGGATTGGTTTTAATTTTTGCCCATTGAGTATGATGTTGGCTGTGGATTTGTCATAGATGTCCTTTATTATGTTGAGGTATGTTCTCCATATTCCCACTTTGCTTAGAGTTTTGATCATGAATGGGTGCTGGTTTTCTTTTTTATAAATTTTTATCTATTTATTTATTTTTACAAAGACATATACAGAGTCAGAGAGAGGGATAGATAGCGACAGACAGAGCGGAATGGAGAGGGATGAGAAGCATCAGTCATCAGTTTTTCATTGCAACACCTTAGTTGTTCATTGATTGGCACAGCAGACTGAGTAACCCCTTGCTCGAGCCAGCGACCTTGGGTCCAAATTGTTGAGCTGTTGCTCAAACCAGATGAGCCCATGCTCAAGCTAATGACCTCGGGGTCTTGAATCTGAGTCCTCTGCATACCAGTCCAATGCTCTATCCACTGCGCCACCACCTGGTCAGGCTATAAATTTTTATTAATTTCAATGGGGTGACTTTAATAAATCAGGGTACATATGCTTGTTTTTGAGGAATCTCCATACTGTTTTCTCCAGTGGCTGTACCAGTCTTCATTCCAACCAGCAGCGCAGGAGGGTTCCCTTTTCTCCACGTCCTCTATGTTTAAAGACATATGTTTAAAGAAAATATATCCAGGTTATCTTGTCATTTCATTTTGTTGCGTACCTGTCACCCATAATCAAATTGCCTTCGTCATCTATCTGTTTTTTTTGTTCCCCTCCCCTCCCCCTTGTCCCTCCCACTCCTCCCTCCCCCACTCCCCCGGTAACCACCACATTTTTGTCCATATCTCTTAGTCTTGATTTTATGTCCCACCTATGTATGGAATCATGCAGTTCTTAGTTTTTTCTGATTTACTTATTTCCCTCCTTATAATGTATCTTATGGCTGAGTAATATTCCATAGTATATTTATACCACACCTTCTTTATCCAATCATCTATTGGAGGGCTTTTTGGTTGTTTAAATGTCTTGAACACTGTGAACAGTTTTGCAATGAACATGGGGCTGCATGTGTCTTTATGTACCAATGTTTTTGAGTTTTGGGGGTATATACCCGGTAGAAGGATTGCTGGGTCATATGGTAGTTTTACTTTTAGTTTTTTGAGGAACAACCATACCTTATTCCATAATGGTTGTATTAGTTTACATTCCCACCAACAGTGGATGAGGGTTCTTTTTTCTCCATAGCCTCTCCAACACTTGCTATTGCCTGTCTTGTTGATAATGGCTAATCTAACAGGTGTGAGGTGGTATCTCATTGTAGTTTTGATTTGCAGTTCTCTAATAACTAATGAAGATGAATATCCTTTCATATATCTGTTGGCCTTTTGTATTTCTTCCTGGAAGAAGTGTCTGTTCATGTCCTCTTTCCACTTTTTTTTATTAAATTGTTTGTTGTTGAGTTTTATGAGTTCTTTGTATATTTTGTATATTAGGCCCTATCTGAGCTGTTTTTTGAAAATATCATCTCCCATTTAGTTGGCTGTCTGTTTATTTTGTTGTCAATTTCTCTTGCTGTTGAAAAACTTCTTAGTCTGATGTGGTCTCATTCATTTATCTTTGCCTTCACTTCTCTTACCTTTGGAGTCAAATTCATAAAATGTTCTTTAAAACCAAGGTCCGTGAGTTTCGTACTTATCTTTTCTTCTATGTAATTTATTTTTTCAGGTCTTATATTTAGGTGTTTGATCCGTTTTGAATTAATCTTAGTACAAGGGGATAAACTGTAGTTGAGTTTTATTCTTTTGCATGTGACTTTCCAGTTTTCCCAGCATCATTTGTTGAAGAGGCTTTCTTTTCTCCATTGTGTGGTGTTGGCACCTTTATCAAAGATTATTTGACCATATATATGTGGTTTTATTTCTGGACTTTCTATTCTGTTCCAGTGGTCTGAGTGTCTATTTTTCAGCCAATATCAAGTTTTTTTGATTGTAGTGGATCTATAATATAATTTGAAGTCAGGTTATGTAATGTCTCAGCTTCGTTATTTTTCCTTAGGATTACTTTGGCTATTTGGGATTTTTTTATAGATCCATATAAGTCTGATGATATTTGTTCCATTTCTTTAAAAAATGTCATCGGAATTTTGATGGGAATTGCATTGTTTGTATATTGCTTTGGGTAATATGGTCTTTTTGATTATGTTTATTCTTTCTATCCAGGAACAAGAAATATTTTTCCATTTCATTATATCTTATTTGATTTCTCTTAACAATGCTTTGTAGTTTTTGGTATACAGGTTTTTTACTTTGTTTGTTATGTTTATTTCTAGGTATTTTATTTTATTTTTTTTTGCAACCGTGAAGGGGATTATTTTTTCGAGTTTGTTTTCTAATGTTTCGTTGTTGCCATATAGGAAGGCTATGGACTTTTGTATATTAATTTTGTATCCTGCGACCTTACTGTATTGGTTTATTGTTTCTAGTAATCTTTTTGTGGAGTCTTTGAAGTTTTCAATGTATAGGATCACATCATCTGCAAAAAGTGAAACCTTTACTTTTTCTTTTCTGATATGGATGACTTTTATTTCTTTAACTTGTCTGATTGCTCGGGCTCGAACTTCTAGCACCACATTAAATAAGAGTGGAGAGAGTGGACAACCCGGTCTTGTTCCTGATTTAAGGTGGAAAGTACTCAGTTTTATGCCATTTAATATGATGTTAGCTGATGGTTTATCATAAATGCCCTTTATCATGTTGAGATATTTTTCTTGTATACACATTTTGTTGAGTATTTTAAAGATAAAATTGTTTTGTATTTTATTGAATGCCTTTTCTGCATCTATTGATAGGATCATGTGGTTTCTGTTCTTTGTTTTGTTGATATGGTGTATTACGTTAACTGTTTTACGTATGTTGAACCATCCTTGAGATTCTGGGATGAATCACACTTGATCATGATGTATTATTTCTTTAATATGTTGTATTCAATTTGCTAGTGTTTTGTTTAGATTTTTAGCATCTGTATTCATTAGAGATATTGGTCTGTAGTTTTCTTTTTTTGTGCAATCCCTGCCCGGTTTTGGCATGAGGGTTATGTTGGCCTCATAAAATGTGTTCGGAAATATTGCTTATTCTTCAATTTTTTGGAAAACTTTGAGTAGAATAGGAACCAAGTCTTTGAATGTTTTATAGAATTCACTAGTATAGGCATCTGGGCCTGGACTTTTATTTTTGAGGAGGTTTTTAATAGTTTTTTCTATTTTCTCCCTTCTTATTGGTCGGTTTAGGCTTTCTGCTTCTTTATGCCTCAGTCTAGGAAGGTGGAATTGTTCTAGGAATTTACCCACTTTTTCTAGATTGTTGAATTTGGTTGCCTATAGTTTTTCATAGTATTCTATAATAATTCTTTGCATATATTTGATATCTATGGTGATTTCTCCTCTTTCATTTTGGATTTTGTTTATGAGTCCTTTCTCTTTTTCCCTTGGTGAGTCTTTCCAAGCATTTGTCAATTGTGTTGAACTTCCAAAGAACTAGCTCTTTGTTTTATTAATTTTTTCTATAGTTTTTCTGTTTTCTATTTAATTATTTCTGCTCTGACTTTTATTATTGCCTTTCTTCGGCTGGTTTTTGGTTGTCTTTGATCTTTTTTTTCTAGTTTCTTAAGGTGTGAAGGTGTGTTTTTTACTTGGGCTCTCTCTTGTTGGTTCATATAGGCCTGAAGTGATACGAACTACCCTCTTATTACTGCTTTTGCTTCATCCTAGAGATTCTGATATGTAGTATTGTCATTTTCATTTGTATATATCTTTTGATCTCTGTGCTTATTTCTTCTTTGACCCACTTATTTTTTAAAAATATGTTTTTTAGTTTCCACATCTTTTTTTGCAGTTGAATTCTAGTTTCACACTTTATAATCAGAAAATATGATTGTTACAATTTATATTTTTCTGAATTTTCTGGTGTTATTTTTGTGGCCCAACATATGGTCAATTCTTGAGAATGTTCCATGTACACTAGAGAAAAATTTGTACTCTGTCACTTTTGGATGAAATGTCCTGTAGATGTCTGTCATATCCAGGTGCTCTAGTGTTTTGTTTAAGGCCAATATTTTTTTTATTGAGTTTCTCTTTGTGTGAACAATCTAGAACCATCAATGGTGTATTTTGGTCTCCAAGTATGATTGTATTTTTGTCAGTTTTTGTTTTTAGATTAGTCAGTAGCTTTCTTATATATTTTGGTGCTCCTTGGTTTGGTGCTTATATAAGAAGTGTTATGTCGTCTTGATTCAGTGTCCCGTTAATCATTATGAAGTGACTATTTTTGTCTCTGAGTACTTTTGCTGTCTTGTAGTCAGCATTGTTATATATGAGTATTTCTACACCTGCTTTTTTTATGTTATTTGTTTGGAGAATTGTTTTCTACCATTTTACTTTGAATTTGCTTTTATCCTTGTTGCTTAGTTGTATTTCTTGTAGGCAGCATATAGTTGGATTTTCTTTTTTAATCCATTCTGCTACTCTGTGTCTTTTTCTTGGTGAGTTTAATCTATTTACATTTAGTGTAATTATTGACACTTTAGGGTTCCCTATTGCCATTTTATATATCACTTTCTGTTAGTTTTGTATCTTGTTTGATTCTTCTCTTTTGTTTTTCTATCATTTGTTTTTGTTTGTTGTAATCCATACTTCTTTCCACTGCTACTAACTTTTTTAAGTCATGTGATTCTATGGTGGTTTTTTCAGTGGTGAAAACCATTAAGTAATGAAAAGGGCACCTACCATGTTCATTGTAGTACACTATCTTATGAGTCCTTCTGCACTCCATTGTCCTTTGCTATTGTTAATTTTCATTTTTATTCCTTTGTTTTGTTTTGGGTTTTTTTGGTCACAGTTTAAATGTGGTTTTATTATGTTTTTGGTGGAGCTTTTACTTGTGGTTTTGTTTTGTTTTTGTATCTGGTTGAAAAATTTCCTTTAGTATTTCCTGAAGTAGGGGTTTTCTGATCATAAATTTCCTTATCTTTTCTGTATCTGTGAATGTTTTTCTTTCTCCTTCATTTTTGAAGGATAGCTTTGATGGGTATAGTATTCTTGGCTAGAAGTTTCTCTCTTTCAGAACTTTAAATATTGGGTTTAACTCTCTTCTAGCTTGTAGAGTTTCTGCTGAGAAATCTGAGGATAATCTAATAGGCCTTTCTTCATATGTTGTATTTTTATTTTCCTGACTTCCTTGAGAATTTTTCTTTGTCATTGGTTTGTGCCAATTTCATTATGATGTGTGTTGTAGTATTTTTGTTGGGGTTAAGATAACTCGGTGTTCTGTTTGCTTCTTGAATATCAGGCTTTAATTCTTTCCACAGGCTTGGGAAGTTCTCGTTTATTATTTGTTTGAATATGTTCTCCATTCCATTTTCTCTCTCTTCTCCTTCTGATATACCTATTATTCTTATGTTAGTCTTTTTGATGGAGTCAGACAATTTCTGTAGGGCTTTCTGATTTTTTTAAAAAAATTTTTGAGTCTCTCTTTTTCTCTCTCTTGTGCCTCAAGTTCCCTGTCTTCTATTTCACTAATTCTGTCTTCTATATGGCCTGTTCTATTAGCTAAGCTTGTTACCTCGTTTTTTAGTTCATTAATTGAGTTTTTCATCTCTGATTTGTTTTCATAGTTTCAGTTTACTTGGTGATCTATTCTTTGTGTTTGTTGTGTTTATTGAGTTCCCTATATGCCTTTCAGTGTTTTCTTGTATATTTCTGAGTATTTTTAGGATTTCTATTTTAAATTCTCTGTCATTTTATTCCAAGGTTTCCAACCTATTAAATTTGTTTTCTATAGATTTTTCCTCATCTATTTGTGCTATGTCTCTGTCTTTTGTATCTATAATATTCGATTTCCTTTTTGTTTACGGCATCTGAGGGTGGTTTTTGTTAATACCACTAATGAGTATTAATAAAGAGTAAATAGTAAAAAGAAGACAAAAAATAATATTTAAATAATTATTATTATTTCTTTTCTTCCTTTCTCTTTCGTTCTTTGGGAATATATCATGAAAAACAGAAATATATTGTGCTAAGTGGAATAAAAATTACCTACAACAGAGGGCCTGAGTTGGGTAGAAGTGATAAAGGGGCAAAAAAGGAGGTAGGGACCCTCAAAATGCAAAAAGGAAAAAACTAGGATCAAGAATAAAATAATTTGCTTGTAAATGATGGTTGACTGATAGATATAGTGAAAGGGATAAGAGAAATAAAGAAGAAAAAGGAAAAAATGCTATTGTATTAAGTGGAACAAAAACTACATAAAATGGAGAGCCAGGGTTGGGAGGAATGCTAATGAGTTAAAATGCAAAGTTAAAATCACACAAAATGCCACAAAGAAAAAATTTTAATGCAAAATAAAATAATTTGTTCATTAGTGAGGATCAAATGAAAGGAAAAGTAAAGGAGAAACGAAGAAACTAAGAGAGAGGGAGAGAAAGAAAAAGCAAAAAAAGAAAAAAAGGAGAGAGTTAAAGATTTTGTAGTGTAACTGTCAGAGAGAGAAAGAAGAAAGTAAAGAAAAAATGTAAAATGTAACACTTATGGGTAATGTAGTTCAAGATGAAGAGAAAAGAATCAGATGAACAGAGCATAAAAGGACCAATATGAAAGAAGAAAAAAAAATAAAGATAAGAACATGAAAGAAACAAAAAAAAAAGGAAAAAGTTATAAAGACTGTATTTTTCTTGATTTTGAGAGCTTCTCTTCTTCTTTTTTCTTTCCTCTTTCTCTTTATGGTTGGTGGCTCTGTACTCCAGGCTCTACACCTGTGGCATGCTGAGGTATAGATTTGTAGTTGATGTGTCTCTATGGTGATTTCATATACTAGGCCTTGGTCTCATTGGTATTCAGGGCTTGTTAGCATTTGCAGGCTCCAACAATGGGAGAGTCCGTTTTCCTGGAACATCTCTCCTAGTCTCTCCTTCCTGATTAGAAGCCTAATGATCCAGCTATGATGTTGCTGCTGCCACTGCCTGGAGATTAAGGTCCTCAAAGTGCTGGCCAATCTTCACTCTATACCCACTCAATGCAGGGCTCTGAGTAAGTCTCTGTCTGTCAGAGCTGCCAGCATTATCAGGCAGGGCTGGGCGCCAATTGCTCTCATGGTGTCTTTCTATGAACCTACAGGTGTGTCCAGTATGCCTCAGCACACTGTGGGCCCACTCTCTTCAGGCGTTTTGCACTTTGTAGCCTGTATTGGCTGGGAAGAAGTTCCCCTATTTGCTGCCTGCAGAACAGGAGGTCTTAAAAGCTGCCAAGTCCCTCTTTTCAGTGCACAGCCCTGAGTATCAAAGCTCTGCCAATCAGAGCCATGAGCTTAAGCAGGTAGGGGGGTGTGTTTACTTCTTTTCAGTTCCCCATTTATATCTAGTTAAATTTACCTTAGCATTCCATGGGATTGCTTTCTGCAGGTTTCTTTTTTGTTAAAAAGCCTACAGCCTAGCCTGTCTAGCTTCTGCAGTGTTCTTTGAGGTTTGTTCCGTAAGAATTGTTTTTCACTCTGTATTGGCTGACAGAAAGTTGCTGCCACCCCTATGTGCATAGCAAGAGGCAATAAAAAATATCATGTCTCTTGTCTTAGATCACTGATCTGAAAGAGACCTTGTCAACTTGAGCCACGTAAACTAGTTGGGTGGTGAGCAGACTGTAGGTTAAGCTAATTTCAGCGATTGGATCCACAGATCTGCTCGAAAGACAGTCTGCAAGGTGTCTGCATGCCATTCCCCCTAGCGCTTCCATATTTTTCTTCCCCGGGATGTTAGGCTGAATGGCTGGGAGAGGCACCCCGCCCGCCTGGGGAAGTCCTCGTGTAGGAAAGTTTGATTTTGCGGACTACCCATGAATTGTGGTTAGGGGAGCAGGGAACACACCGAGACTCTGGTCGCAGCCCAAGCAGAAGCCTCTGACCCTGCCCCTCTGTCCAGGAACATGGATGCCCATACCAGGGATGCTAGAAGAAACCTCTCACACATTGTCTGTGCTCACTGACCAAAATATTGGGGGTAATGGTGGCTACCGCTATCCCGCCTTTGCCAGGATCTGGCGCCATTGTTCCTCACGTGGGCTGAGTTGCCATGGGCACACTCTTTCCTCTTCTTGAATGTCTAGCTCCTTCCATGCCCCCAGCCCGCACTCTCTCTCAGTTCCAAGTCAAACAGCCCTTGCTCAGGATAGTGAGGAAGGCTGAGTGTTCCATACTCCATTTTATTTTTTTCAGGGTTGATTATATATTTAGCCAATTTTTGCCCAATCATACCTTCTTGTTCAGTGTATGGGACTTCCAGACACTCTAGGAATAGATTTTTCTGTCTCTGGTTGTAGAACTTGTTGAAATTTTTGGGAGAGGTATGGGATCTCTCCTCATGTTGCCCTTTCTCTGTCGTCACTGTGGTGCTTGTTTTTATCAAATGCTTTTTCTGCATCTACTGAAATTATCATATGGTTTTTCTTTTTTCTCTTATTTATGTGGTGAATCACATTGATTGATTTGCAAATATTTTACCAGCCTTGCCTCCCCAGAATAAATCCCACTTGATCATGGTGTATAATTTTTTCCCATATATTGCTGTATCCGATTTGCTAATATTTTGTTGAAGATTTTAGTATCTCAACTCATCAGAAATATTGGCCTATAGTTTTCTTTTTTTCTGTTTTATTTGCATGGTTCTAGAATCAAAATTATGTTAACCTCATAAAAAGAGCTTGGAAGTCCTCCTTCCTTTTGACTGTTTTGAAATTGCTTGAGGAGTATAGGAGTTAGTTCTTCTTTGAATATTTGGTAGAATTCACTTGTGAAGCCAGCAGACACAGAATTTTTTTTTGTTGGGAGGTTTTTGGTAATGTTTTTATCTCATTTGTTGTAATCGATCTGTTTAGGTTTTCTGATTCTTCCAGATTAATTTTTCAAAGATTATATTTTTTGTGGCCCTGGCTGTTGGCTCAGTGGTAGAGCGTCGGCCTGGCATGCAGGAGTCCCGGGTTTGATTCCCGGTCAAGGCTCACAGGAGAAGCGCCCACCTGCTTCTCCACCCCTCCCCCTCTCCTTCTTCTCTGTCTCTCTCTTCCCCTCCTGCAGCCAAGGCTCCATTGGAGCAAAGTTGGCCCCGGGAGCTGAGGATGACTTCATGACCTCTGCCTCAGGAGCTGAAATGGCTCTGGTCGCAAGAGAGCAATGCCCCAGATGGGCAGAGCATCACCCCCTGGTAGGTGTGCTGGGTGGATCCTGGTGGGGTGCATGTGGGAGTCTGTCCGACTGCCTCCCCATTTCCAACTTCAGGAAAAAAAATGTTAAAGATTATATTTTTCAAGGAATATTTTAATTTCATCTATGTTGTTTAATTTTTTGACATATACTTCATCATAGTATTTTTTTTACAATCCTTTGTATTTCTGTTGTTCAGTTGTTATTTCTCCACTCTTCTTTCTCATTTTAATTATTTGAATTCTATCTCTTTTTTTCTTGGTGAATCTGGTTAAAGGTACATCAATCTTGTTTACCTTTTCAAAGAACTAGCTCCTGGTTTCATTGATACTCTGTATTGTTCCTTTAGCATCTATGTCATTTCTTTCAGCTCTGGTCTTTATTTTTTCCTTCCTTCTAATATCTCTGGGCTTTACTTGCTGTTCTTTTAGATGCAGGGTTAAGTTGTTCATTTGAGCTTTTGCTAGCTTCTAAAGGAATGCCTGTAATTCTATGAACTTCCCTCTCAGTATGGCTTTTGCTGTGTCTCATAAACTTTGAGTTGTTGTATGCTCATTATCATTTGTTTCTAGGAATTTTTAAATTTATTCTTTGATCTCACTGTTAACCCATTTGTTATTTAATAACATGCTATTTATTTTCCAAGTGTTTGAGTATTTTTGATTTTTTCTGTTGCGGTTGATTTCTAGTTTCATGTTATTGTGATTAGAAAAAATGCTTGATAGGATTTCAATCATCTTAAATTTGTTAAGACTGCTTTTGTGCTTTTACATGTGCTCTATCCTAGAAAATGTACCATGAGCACTTGGAAAGAATGTACATTCTGCTGCTTTAGGGTAAAATATTCTGAAGGTATCTATTAAATCCAGTTTATCTAGTGTGTTCTTTAAGTTTGCTATTTCTTTTTTAATTTTCTTTCTTAAGGATCTATGTAGTGATATTAATGGGGTATTGAAATCCCCTACTATTATAGTATTGCTGTTGATCTTGCCCTTTATATCCATCAAGGTTTTTTTTTTTTATATATTTAGGTGTTTTATATTAGGTGCGTGGTTATTTATAATGGTTATATCTTCCTGTAGGATTGCTCCCTTTATTATTATGTAGTGAATTTCTTTATGTTGTACTATAGCCTTTGTTTTAAAGTCCATTTTGTCTGATATAAGTATTCCTACTCCAGCTTTTCTTTCTTTCCTTTTGCAGGAAATATTTTTTCCATCCTTTTACCTTCAGTCTATGTGCATCTTTTGATTTGAGGTTTGTCTCTTGTAGAGAGCATATATATGGGTCCTGCTTTCTTATCCATGCAGCTACCCTATGTCTTTTCATTGGATCATTTAATCCACTTACATCTAAGTTAATATTGATATGTATTTGTTTCTTGCTATTTTATTCTTTAAAGCTGTATCCCTCTTTTGCTATATTTTTTTCTTCTTTGATCTGTTTACAACAAGGCTTGTTAACATTTCTTGCAGCATAGGTTTGGCTGTAATGAATTACTTGAGTTTTTTTTTTGTTGGGGAAGCTTTTCATTTATCCTTCAATTTTAAACAATGGCCTTGCTGGATAAAAAAGTCTTGGTTTTAGGCTCTTATTCTACATTACTTTGAATATTTCTTGCCATTTCTTTCTGGCCTCAAGTGTTTCTGTTGAGACGTCGGTTGTCATTCTTATGTGGGCTCCTTTGAAGTTGATAGCCTTTTTCTCTCTAGCAGCTGTTAATATTTTTTCTTTTTATCTTTTTTATATTTTGCTTCTTTTTTGTTAATTTTAATGTGGTGACATTGATATATCAGGTACGTATGTTCAGAGAAAACCTCCTCAGATTATTTTGACATTTGATTATGTTGCATACCCCTCACCCAAAGTCAAACTATCTTCCATCACCTTCTATCTGGTTTTCTTTGTGCTCTTCCCCTCCCCCCACCCTGTCCTTCCTCTCCCTCCCAGTTACCATCACATTCTTGTCCATGTCTCTGACTCTCTTTTTTAATGTCCAATCTATGTATGAAATCATATAGTTCTTTGTTTTTTCTGATTTACTTTTTCACTCAGTATAATGTTATCAAAGTTCATCCATGTTATTGTAAATGATCTGATGTCATCATTTCTTATGGCTGAGTAGTATTCCACAGTATATATATACTGAAGCTTTTTAATCCACTCATCCACTGACAGACACTTGACAATAAGAACAGAACAAAAAGACAAATTACACAATGGAAGAAAATATTCAACAATATGTCTGATAAAGGGTTAATAACCAAAAGTTATAAAGAACTTGTAAATTTCAACACCAGGAAGACAAACAGTCCAATCAAAAAATGGGCAAGGCCCTGGCCAGTTGACTCAGCAGTAGAGCGTCGGACTGGCGTGTGGGGGACCCGGGTTCGATTCTCGGCCAGGGCACATAGGAGAGGCACCCATTTGCATCTCCACTCTCCCCTTTCCTCTCTGTCTCTCTCTTCCCTTCCCACAGCTGAGGCTCCATTGGAGCAAGAATGGCCCGGGCGCTGGGGATGGCTCTTTGGCCTCTGCCCCAGGCACTAGAGTGGCTCTGGTCGCGGCGGAGTGACGCCCCGGAGGGGAAGAGTATTGCCCCCTGGTGGGCAGAGCGTCTCCCCTGGTGGGTGTGCCGGATGGATCCCAGTCAGGAGCATGCTGAAGTCTGTCTGACTGTCTCTCCCCGTTTCCAGCTTCAGAAAAATACAAAAAAAAAATGGGCAAAAGAAATGAATAGACACTTCTCCAAAGAGGACATACTGATGGCCAATAGGTATATGAAAAAATGCTCAACATCACTAATCATTAGAGAAATGCAAATTAAAACCACAAAGCGATATCACCTCACACCAATCAGAATGGCGTTCATCAACAAAACAACACAGAATAAGTACTGGCGAGGATGTGGAGAAAAGGGAACCCTCCTGCCCTGCTGGTGGGAATGCAGACTGGTGCAGCCACTGTGGAAAACAATATAGAGATTCCTCAAGAAATTAAAAATCGAACTCCCTTTTGACCCAGCTATACCAGTTTTAGGAATATACTCTAAGAACACTATAGCACTGTTCCAAAAGGAGAAATGCACCACCATATTTATGCCAGCATTGTTCACAATTTTCTTTATATCTTAGCTTTGGTATTTTTGTTGTGATGTGTCTTGGTGTGGATTACTTTGGATTTTCTTTATTAGAATTTTCTGTGCTTCTTGAACTTGTGTGATTTTTTCCTGCATCAATTTAGGGACATTTTTAGCTATGATTAGATTGAACAAAGTCTCTATCCCTTGTTCTTTCTCTTCTTATTCAGGAACCCCTATGATGCAGATGTTGTTTCTTTCGTGTTGTCCTAGAGCTCTCTTAGATTTTCCTTGGACTTCTTGAGTCTCTCTCTCTCTCTCTCTCTGCTGCTTTGCTTCTGTGCTTTCATTTATCTTGTTCTGTTTCTCACTGATTTGATCCTCAGCTTCATCTATCTTGCTTTTAATTCCTTCCATTGTGGTCTTCAGTTTTGATATTGTAGTTGTCATTTCTGCCTGATTTCAATGTCCTTTTTTTATACTTGCTATCTCTTTATTTAGATGTTCATTATGTCCATCTATTGTTGTTCTAAGATCTTTGAGCATACTAACAATCATTATTTTAATCTCTGCATCCATTAATTTGGTTTTATCTGACTTTTTCAAGTCCTTTTCTGGGGATTTCTGTTGATTCATTTGGGTTGCATTTCTCTGCGTTCTCATTTTGTCTGTGTATAAGAAGGGTGTGGTCTCTGGAATCCAATGGGCATTTCCTCTGTGTTTCTTAGGTGTGGTCTGTCTTCAGGCTTGCCACCCCCTCTGCCAATGCCTCAGGCATTTGGGTATGTGCATTGCCAGCATCAGCCCACTGCAGCTGTTGCTTCAGTTTTTATCTCTCCTCCATGGGAGGAACTGTGTTCACGGTCCTTGACCTGCAATCCTCTGCTGACCTCAGCCTTCACCCCTCCCCCACAGGTGGGGCTTTGTGTTGCATCCCGGACTGCAAGCCTTGGCACTATTGCAGGGCTATGCACCTATGCTCAGCAGGAGGACTCTGGCTGTTCCTGGACTTTCATCCTGCCCCCACTGGTGGAGCTGTGCTCACACTTCAGGCTGCAATCCCTGGCATCACGGGCCAGGCAGGACTGCATTCCAGCACTCAGCCTTGGGTCTCCGCCTGTTCCTTGTCTATTGCCCTGTCCCCAAGGGTGGAGCTGTGCCCATGCATCAGGCCACAAGCCCCGGCTCCTTGGCTGGGTGCAGCTTTGCCCCCACGCTCAGATGGAGGTCTCTGCAGTTCCCAGGCTTATGCCTTTGCCCTGCGAGTGGGATTGCAGGCAGGACTGCTCTTGTTCCCCCAGCTCTGCAGCTGGGCTGGACCTCTATCGTGCATCCCATCCACCCCTGTGGTGTAAGACTGAACTTACGCTGCACCTCAGTTGTGGCAGCCTGGCTTCTGCCTCCGCCTTTGGGACCGTACTTCCATGTCCTGCCACCGCCCGCTTTCCGGTGAGCCTTCAGCAGTGTGAGTGGGGGCACTGCAGCTCAGACCTAAGCACTCAATAATGTATTCTTGAATGCTCCCTCCTTCTAGCGACTCTGCTCTGAGTGCTATGGGAGAGCTTGTTTGGCTGGTGTCCTGGTCCCCTTTGTGATTATTGTTCCCAGCACGTGAGTCTCTCTGGGCTTCTGTTTGCTCCTGTGAGCTGGGCAGCCTTCTCCATGTTTCTGTTTTTCCTACCAGGCTCAGTGTGGCTTCTTCAGTTTTCTTTGGTTAAAGAGTCCTCTTAGTTTAGTCAAAAGTTGATTTTTGCAGGTGATGGTTCTTAAAATTAAGTTGTAATCCACTTTGGTTCTGGAAGGTGGAATTTGGTATGTCTGCCTACTCCATCATCATCTTACGGCCACCCCGGATGTCATTCTTATGGGGAATCCTCTGTAGGCAATTTACTGCTTTTCTCTTGCAGCTTTTAGTATTGTTTATCTCTTAACTTTGGCACTTTAATTATGATGTGTTTTGGTTTACACCTCCCTGGGTTTCTCTTTAATGGTTCTTTCTGTGCTTCTTGAACTTGTGTGAGTTTATCCTTCATCTATTTAGGAAAGTTTTCAGGTATGATTTCTTCAAACAGGTTCTCTATCCCTTGTTCATTCTCTTCTCCTTCAGGAACCCTTATGATGCGAATGTTGTTTCTCTTCATGTTGTCACAGAGCTCTCTTAGATGTTCCTCAGTCTTTTCGAGCCCCTTTTCTTTTTGCTGCTCTACTTTTATGCTTTCATTTATCTTGTCCTCTAAATTGCTGATTTGACCCTCTGATTTGTTCAGCCTGCTGTTAATTCCTTCTTATGCTGTCTTCATTTCTGATATTGTATTTGTCATTTCTGACTGGTTCTTTTCTATGATTTCAAAGTCCTTTTTGATGCTTGCTGTCTCTTTATTTAGGTGCTTATTTTGTCCATCCACTGTTGCTTTAAGATCCTTGAGCATGTTAAAAATCTGAACTCTGCATCTGGTAGTTTGATTACTTCCATCTCAATCAGTTCTGTTTCTGGGGATTTCTCTTGTTGATTCATTTTGGTTGCATTTCTTTGTGTGCCCACTTTGTCTGTGTACTAGATAGTGCTGTCTGACTTTGAAATTTTTGTGGGGTCTTTATGAGGAAGATGGGCATGGTGGCACTGAACTCTAGGCCGCTTATTTTCCTTGTTCTAGGAATGCTTCTTGAGGGTATTATTTCCCCTCTAGTTGTATGTGAGTATTGAATATAGTTGTTCCTTTCATGGGTATGATTATTTTTTCAGACTGGCTGGCATTAAGGGTCAACCTTGATCATGTGTATTACACACTGTGTAATGTCTGTACTGGTGGGGCATTTATTCTCTAGTGTCTAGTTGCCTGCTCAACTTCACCTTTGTGTGTGCTACTTGTGTAGGTAGCTGAGCCTAGAGTTGTTGCTGTCTACTACTCACTACCAGTTTTTTTGTCTCTAGATCTTCTTGTTTTGGAATCAACTATCATTTCTTACCTGCTGTGAACTACCTGTCTGTAGCTACTGTACTTTTTGCTGTTTGTGCTTGCATTTTCTGTTCCTGGATAATGTGGCAGGGGCCAAACTTTGTATAAGGATCTACTTTCTTCTGCTTGGAGAGGACAGCAGCTCTGTAAAAAGCCCTAATATCTGTAAGATTTGTCTCTGCTTTTCAACTTCTCCTCCTCCTCTTGCAGCTACCTGGTTTTCCCACAGTCTTCTGTAGTAAGAATGTAGTGTGGGCTGAGACTGGCCTCACTCAACCAACCCTGGTACAGTTTGCATACTTGGTGGGTTAAGTTAGCAGAGGCTGTGAATAGTACATTAATGTGACTCCCTACATCTGGAGTCTATTGGTCAGGAGCTCAGTATAAGGAATGTAGCCTGTACTGCAGAGCTTAATACCTCAGCCCATGCTGGATACTCAGATTTTATTTCTTCCTAAGAAGGTGAGCATCAGGTTCAGACTGAGTGTTGCTGACCATCCTCTCTGCAAAATTTTTTTCAGTTGGTGAGACTCTGTTCTCAGGGAGGAAGACTGAGAGATTTCTCTTCTGGGGCTGACTGTCTTTCCCACCCCTGAAGGTAGCTAAGCACCTTGACCAGATCCAACAATAGACTCACAGGGAACCACAGTTAAATATCCATGATCCAAGCCTCTCTCTTCCCCCTGTGTAATCTAGCCCAGCATGGCAGGATATCCAGAGCTCAGGCTAGCTGACGCTGAAGTTTCACCCTATCCAATGGACATGAGCTGCTATGCAGGTGCTGATCACAGAGAGTGGAACTCACCTCAGCTAGGCTCAGTGTGAGGAAAATTTCCTTAGGATGGCACTCTAGCAAGGGTTGATGTGTTCCATAGCTGGCTCCTGGATGTGCCAGCCCTGGGCCTCTTTAGCAGGAACCCAGAACAGACCAGTGGAGAACACTGCCTTTGACGGGCCCTCAGCAACTTTCTTGGAGCTACAAGCAATCAATTGTTTGTAGCTTCCTGTACTGGGCCCAGGTGTACATGGAAATACCACCTGCACACCTAGGCTCACTTTTACCCACTCTGGACCTGGGAGGAGGTCTGCTTAAAAGGCCAAGTTTCCCTGAGTCTGTCTCCTGCAGCTTCTGTCTGCTGGCTGCTTGTTGGACTAAGCTGCTGAAAGAACCTCTTCTGGAGTCTAGCGCCTGCAGCAATTCAGGAATTAGGAAGGGTGATGGGTGGGGCTCTACCCCTCGATTCAAACTGTCAGTCTGTCTAGACTTTTTTTTCACAAACCTCAGTATGTTGTGGCCCTAGAAGTCTAGTAGGTGTGGCCTCTGAGACCCAGAATTGTGATCTTCCTGCAGTTCAGACAGTTTCTATTGATTTTCCTGTGAGATGGAAGCACCAGTCTTACAGTTGGGATCATGTGGAGGAAAGCTCCAATCTGAACACCAGAAAACTGAGTCACTGACACATCCCCTGCTTTCTGGCCTCTCAGAACAACCAAACACCATGACTGGGGTAGGAGAGACTCCCAAGTGTGGAGCAATTTCTTTTCTCCAGTCTTATACTGCATAGAGGGGATGCTACACCCAAGAAAGATGGCAACTGCAGTATTGGAGAATAACTCAGCACAGGGGTTCTGGTGGCCATCCCCATAGTGTCTCTCCCTGTGCCTCCAAGTTTGTACTCTCCTCCTGCAACTCTAGTCCTCTCAGCTTTCCCTCCTCCAGAGTCCCAGGTAAGTGACTGTGAACAAGATTTTCTGAGCTGGCCCTTTAAGATGAAGCTTGTGGCTCCAAGAGCTCTGTATCTTTCCTGCAGACAAAAATCCTGCTCTTTTCACCACCAAATGCTGTCTGGGCACCTCTACTAGGCTATGGGGCTCTAGGCTGGGGCTGTAGGCCTGGGGTTGAGCACCCAAACCCCTCAGGGCAATATTCCCTGCAGTGAGAGTCACTCCAGACTCTCAGCGGCTGCTCAGTCCTGGGAGTAGGGCAGTCCTTTCCACATATCTGCCTTTCCTACCAGTCTTAGTGTGGCTTCTTCTGTGATCCTTCTTGGTTATAGACTTTTCTTTCTTTAGTCCAAAATTGGTTTCTCAAGATGTTTGTCCTTAAATTAAGTTGTAACCCTATTTTGTCCTGGGAAGTGGCAGTTGGAATGTCTACTTACTCCGTTGCCATCTTGGAATCTCCTGTGTTAAAATTTTACTTATTAAAATCTGCTATATTTGTCTGACCTGTGGTGGCACAGTGGACAAAACATCGATCTGGAATGCTGAGGTTGCTGCTTTGAAAACTGAGGCCAGCACTTAAACCAATAGGACCACTGGCTGTGGGCGGTGATGAGTAAGAGAAGAGAGAGAGAAACAGATGGTCACTTCTCTTGTGTGCACTGATCAGGAATCGAACCCCGGCTGTCCATATACTGGGCAGACACTCTATCCACTAAGCCACTGGCCAGGGCCTCTATTGGATTCTTCATTTCAGATATTGTATTCCTTATTTTTCAGTGGTTCTTTTTAATGGTCTCTATATTTTTTAGTGCTTAATATCTCTTTGTTTAAAGTCTCACTGAGATCATCCATTCTCTACCGAAGGTCCTTGAGCATCCTTATAACCATTGTTCTAAACTCTGCCTCTGGTTCCTGGTTGCTTCCTTATAATTTAATTCTTTCTCTGGGGATTTTTATTGTTATTTAATATGGGACGTATTTTTTATTTACCCATTTTATCTCTATGTATTACATTGATCTGCTATTACTCCCAAGCTTGTTATGATGGCTTTTTGATATAGGTGTATTGTTAAGCTCAGGGGTACAGACTTTCAGGTCACCTGATCTTAGTATTCCAGGAATGTTTCTTTTGGTTATATGCATCCTCCTTTAGTATTTGAGTCTTGAATGCTATTGGCCCAGTTGTGTGTAAACTTACCCTTTCAGGCTTGCTGATTATAAGATAAACGTCAGTCACCATGTATGAGTTATTGTGCAGGGTCTGCCTTCAGAGGTAGAGTTGTTCACAGAAGAGTTTGGTGCCTGCCAGATTCCAGCTTTGGGTGTCCTGCTTGTGTGGCTAGTTGGGTAAAGCTCTGGTGTGTTATGAATCCCACCACTGTTTTTTTTTAGTTCTGTCTAGGCAGGATTCATGTACAGGTTGGTATCAAATGTTATTTGTAACCAGCTTTGGACTACCTGTCTTTATTTATCACGTTATTCATTGTTTGTGACTATAACTACTGGGCCTGGGTGTGTGTGGGAGAGGCCAATCTGTGTGAAAGTGTTAGCTTCCTCCAGCTTAGAGCTGGGGGCAGATGTGTAAAATATCTGAGGTTTTTTGAGGTCCACCTCCTCCTGTCAGCTACTCAGCCTCTCCTTGAGGTTGCCTGATCTTTTTTCAGAATATTCTGAAGAAAGACTGTAGAGTGAATCCAGGCTGGCTGCCACCCACAGACCCTTCCATAGGCCAGGAGCTTGGTAGGGCAGTGACTAGAATAAGGAGATAGGGAGTCTCTTATTTTAGGATCACAAAATAAGACACTCAGTGAAGGGAAATGACCTCTACTCCATAGCCATACCACTCAGTCTTTGCCAGAGTTTCCAACTCTAGATACTCAGGAAGAATGCATTGAAGGTTCAGGTTAGGTGCAGCCAGCCATCACCTCTGTAAGAGAAAGGTCATCAAGGACTCAGAAGGACATATCAGAAGCATCTCCCATTGTGGGTGGTGCTGGCTAAGCCCACAGGATGACAAAAGTCACTTCATCCAGGTCCTAGTCAATAAGTTCTCAGGAAGTCACACTTCAAATGCCCCAGCTCCAAGCAGTACTCCATTCCTTCCATAGAGCTGAACTTAGCAAGGCAAAACCACTAGGACTTGGGAAGGCAGATCCAGTCTACCATTGGGGATTGCATCAGCATGCTTGTAGGAAGGATGTGGGCACTTCTTCCTCTTTCTGGGCAAAAGCCTCTAACATGCACCAAATGTCCCAGTTCCAAGCAGCTCTCAGATCCTGCTGCAGAATTGAACTCAGCAAGAAAGGGACCTTGAATGCTGGAAAATCAAGTCAAATGAATCTCCTGTTGGGAGAATAACAGAAGTTCCGCTTTTAGGGGAGATAAGAGTCCTTTCCTACCCGTGCAATATAGCCACACAACCCAGCTTTTTCCCATCTGATACCTGCACAATATTCTCTCTGGAAAATGTACTTTGAAAGTCAAAGTTTTGTGGTGCACTCTCACCCCCATGCACAACTAAACTCATTAAGGCAGGGCCACTGGGAGTAGAAGGTCAGGCCAATTGATTTGACAAGCAGGTGGGGTGCTGGCTGTGTGCTTGAGGTTGGAAAGAATGGTCCCTTTCCAAAAGCTACAAAGTTCAATCGCCATCTAAAACTCTGCAAAGAGCTTCCCAATCAAAGAGTTCCCCAGAGAGCCCTGTTGGGTGCAGCTAGCAGACCCCTCTGCAGGACCCATGCCCTGTTGAGTGGTGTCACCAGTACTGTGGGACCAGTCAGTCCACTCCTCAGGCTAGTGCTGTAACAATAAGAATGCTTGACCTTGGGAAGGTGGAGTCTGGGTCTCTAGAAGACTCCATTCTCTCTGAGTCAGACTGAATCCCCACTGATTATGACAATCAGGTGCTATGCATGCTCCTCTTTCTATCTCTGTTGTTCTGGGTTGGAGATCCCAGCATGTGATTGAGAACCCATGCTCCTGGGGGGAGAGATTTTTGCAGCTGAGCTATCCTTAAAGCTTCTCAGCTGCTGCACATGGGTATGGGGGCCAGCCCTTTCTGTGTCTCCACCACTCTTACCAAATTCTATGTGGCTTCTGTACATCCTTGGTTATAATATGTCAGTTCAGCTAACATTTAGGTGGTCATTCAGATGATTATTCAGGTGGATTTTTCTATAATTTCACTGTAAATCTGGTTTAGGGCTGGAAACAGATGAGTGTACCTTCCACTTACTCTGCAACCGTCCTGGACTCTCCCCCTTCTATTCTGATAAAAGGCTTGAGATGAAATTCCCAATACCCACTCTCAACACTATGAGGAACACCATTATGATTCTCAAAATTATTCAACTTTCGATTATTGCAGCTAGGCTGACCCTGAGTAATGGTTGACTAGTTCACAAGAATTATTGTTGGCTAAAGTATAGTACAGATCTGTATACTGAAGTGCCAATGAAGAAATGTATTCCAACGTAACAAATTTTTATGAAAAACTATTAAATAATGAAAATATCACTGGTGCTTTCTGTAGGCATTTCAAATGACCTAAATTTTGACTGTTCAATAAATATCAATACAAAACTGAAAACATTATGAGAGTAAAGAATTATGTCTAGAACCAAGCCATCCTCAAACGATCCAACAAAAGTGCTCTCATAGAAAGCAGTCTTAGCATTCTATAAACATTACTATACCAAGAAAGCAAGAAATGATATAGAATAAAATAACAGAGCCAGTGATTCAACACAATAGGTACCTATAATCTTAGCTACAGGGAAAATGGACTATAGGTAACAGTGAGGTTTAACAAAAGACTCCTCAAAAGGAACCTTGCACAAAGCAGTTTGTGTTTGTTTTGTTTATTTTTCAATTATTAAGTAACCCAACAGGTGGCCACACCTATATTCTTCAGAACCCTCTGGAATCCACATTACAATTCATTAGAACTGTGTAATTAAAAAATACCCTAATACCTTTTGACCAGAGCCAGTGTACTGATTCAACTTGCATTCTGAAATGCACAGCTGTTATTACATTAATAAATGCATTAATTGGCCTCTAAGCCCCATTCTGTAATTTCTGCTTTTTTCATTCTAGACTTCATACATATACACAATGTTGTTACTCCTTTTTCAAGAATTACTTAGCTGATTGTTATATCTGTATCTCCCAGTTCTTTCTCCACTCATCGGTTCTACCCTTCCATTTAGATTTTACCCCTAGATTTTACAAAAAATGAGAATGCAATATTTAAAGCGATTGCAATGAATTTTAAATTGGAATGGGCATCATACCTTTTCATTTTAATCTAATTCATACTTTGTGAATGTTTTTTTTTCAGTAGTAGCATTCGAGTAAATGTCCTTCAGCCACTCTGAATTAGTGGGAGTAACTTTTAAAATATAGCTAAAGTCAAAGTTAGACAACATGGATATTATCTTTCAGACTTTGAGGGAGAAAAATAAATATTCTCTGTTCATTAACATGAAGGTTAGAATAGATCATAACTTTTCAAATTAGACTGTATGAGCACTAGGGATTCTGTGACCTCTTTTCAGAGGTTCCAATGGATAAGAGGGCACCCAACAAATAAAGCTTCCTGAACTCTTGCCCCTCACAGTGTCAACCAGAGTTACTCCATTTTCATTTGTTTTTTTTTTTAATAATTTTATTTTTTTAATGGGGTGACATCAATAAATCAGGATACATATATTCAAAGATAACAAGTCCAGGTTATCTTGTCGTTCAATTATGTTGCATACCCACCACCCAAAGTCAGATTGTCCTCTGTCACCTTCTATCTTGTTTTCTTTGTGTCATTTTTTTTTTATAAATTTTTATTAATGGTAATGGGATGACATTAATAAATCCGGGTACATATATTCAAAGAAAACATGTCTAGGTTATTTTGTCATCAAATTATGTTGCAAACCCCTCGCCCAAAGTCAGATTGTCCTCCGTCACCCTCTATCTAGTTCTCTGTGCCCCTCCCCCTCCCCCTAACTCTCCCTCCCTCCCTCCCATGTCCTCCCTCCCCCCCCCCACCCTTGGTAACCACCACACTCTTGTCCATGTCTCTTAGTCTCATTTTTATGTTCCACCAATGTATGGAATCATGTAGTTCTTGTTTTTTTCTGATTTGCTTATTTCACTCCTTATAATGTTATCAAGATCCCACCATTTTGCTGTAAATGATCTGATGTCATCATTTCTTATGGCTGAGTAGTATTCCATAGTGTATATGTGCCAAATCTTCTTTATCCAGTCTTCTATTGAAGGGCTTTTTGGTTGTTTCCATGTCTTGGCCACTGTGAACAGTGCTGCAATGAACATGGGGCTACATGTGTCTTCACGTATCAATGTTTCTGAGGTTTTGGGGTATATACCCAGTAGAGGGATTGCTGGGTCATAAGGTAGTTCTATTTGCAGTTTTTTGAGGAACCACCATACTTTCCTCCATAATGGTTGTACTACTTTACAGTCCCACCAACAGTGAATGAGGGTTCCTTTTTCTCCACAGCCTCTCCAACATTTGCTATTACCCGTCTTGTTGATAATAGCTAATCTAACAGGAGTGAGGTGGTATCTCATTGTAGTTTTGATTTGCATTTCTCTAATAACTAATGAAGCTGAGCATCTTTTCATATATCTGTTGGCCATTTGTATCTCTTCCTGGGAGAAGTGTCTGTTCATGTCCTCTTCCCATTTTTTTATTGGATTGCTTGTTTGTTTGTTGTTGAGTTTTATGAGTTCTTTGTAAATTTTGGATATTAGGCCCTTATCTGAGCTGTCGTTTGAAAATATCAGTTCCCATATAGTTGGCTGTCTGTTTATTTTGATATCAGTTTCTCTTGCTGAGCAAAAACTTTTAATTCTGATGTAGTCCCATTCATTTATCTTTGCCTTCACTTCTCTTGCCATTGGAGTCAAGTTCATAAAATGTTCTTTAAAACCCAGGTCCATGATTTTAGTACCTATGTCTTCTTCTATGTACTTTATTGTTTCAGGTCTTATATTTAGGTCTTTGATTCATTTTGAATTAATTTTAGTACACGGGGACAGGCTGTAGTCGAGTTTCATTCTTTTGCATGTGGCTTTCCAGTTTTCCCAACACCATTTGTTGAAGAGGCTTTCTTTTCTCCATTGTGTGTTGTTGGCCCCTTTATCAAAGATTATTTGACCATATATATGTGGTTTTATTTCTGGGCTTTCTATTCTGTTCCATTGGTCTGAGTGTCTATTTTTCTGCCAATACCATGCTGTTTTAATTATCGTGGCCGTATAATATAGTTTAAAGTCAGGTATTGTAATGCCCCCAGCTTCATTCTTTTTCCTTAGGATTGTTTTGGCTATTCGGGGTTTTTTATAGTTCCATATAAATCTGATGATTTTTTGTTCCATTTCTTTAAAAAATCTCATAGGGATTTTGATGGGAATTGCATTAAATTTGTATATTGCTTTGGGTAATATGGCCATTTTGATTATATTTATTCTTCCTATCCAAGAACAAGGAATATTTTTCCATCTCATTGTATCTTTTTCGATTTCCCTTAACAATGCTTTGTAATTTTCATTATATAGGTCCTTTACGTTCTTTGTTATGTTTATTCCTAGGTATTTTATTTTTTTTGTTGCAATCGTGAAGGGGATTATTTTTTTGAGTTCGTTTTCTAATATTTCATTGTTGGCATATAGAAAGGCTATGGACTTTTGTATGTTAATTTTGTATCCTGCGACCTTACTGTATTGGTTTATTGTTTCTAATAATCTTTTTGTGGAGTCCTTCGGGTTTTCGATGTATAGGATCATATCATCAGCAAAAAGTGATAGCTTTACTTCTTCTTTTCCGATATGGATGCCTTTTATTTCTTTGTCTTGTCTGATTGCTCTGGCCAGAACTTCTAGCACCACGTTGAATAAGAGTGGAGAGAGTGGACAACCCTGTCTTGTTCCTGATTTAAGGTAGAAAGTCCTCAGTTTTATGCCGTTTAATAGGATGTTGGCTGATGGTTTATCATATATGGCCTTTATCATGTTGAGATATTTTCCTTCTATACCCATTTTGTTGAGAGTCTTAAACATAAAATTGTGTTGTATTTTATCAAAAGCCTTTTCTGCATCTATTGATAAGATCATGTGGTTTTTGTTCTTTGTTTTGTTGATATGGTGTATTACGTTAACCGTTTTGCGTATGTTGAACCATCCTTGAGATTCTGGGATGAATCCCACTTGATCATGATGTATTATTTTTTTAATATGTTGTTGTATTCGGTTTGCCAGTATTTTGTTTAGTATTTTAGCATCTGTATTCATTAGAGATATTGGTCTGTAGTTTTCTTTCTTTGTGCCATCCTTGCCAGGTTTTGGTATGAGGGTTATGTTGGCCTCATAAAATGTGTTTGGAAGTATTGCTTCTTCTTCAATTTTTTGGAAGACTTTGAGTAGAATAGGAACCAAGTCTTCTTTGAATGTTTGATAGAATTCACTAGTATAACCGTCTGGGCCTGGACTTTTATTTTTGGGGAGATTTTTAATAGTTTTTTCTATTTCCTCCCTGCTGATTGGTCTGTTTAGGCTTTCTGCTTCTTCATGACTCAGTCTAGGAAGGTTGTATTGTTCTAGGAATTTATCCATTTCTTCTAGATTGTTGTATTTGGTGGCATATAATTTTTCATAGTATTCTACAATAATTCTTTGTATTTCTATGATGTCTGTGGTGATCTCTCCTCTTTCATTTTGGATTTTATTTATTTGAGTCCTGTGTCTTTTTTCCTTGGTGAGTCTTGCCAAGGGTTTGTCAATTTTGTTGATCTTTTCAAAGAACCAGCTCCTTGTTTTATTGATTTTTTCTATAGTTTTTCTGTTCTCTATTTCATTTATTTCTGCTCTGATTTTTATTATCTCCTTTCTTCGGCTGGTTTTGGGTTGTCTTTGTTCTTCTTTTTCTAGTTCCTTAAGGTGTGAAGTTAAGTGGTTTACTTCGGCTCTCTCTTGTTTGTTCATATAGGCCTGAAGTGATATGAACTTTCCTCTTATTACTGCTTTTGCTGCATCCCAGAGATTCTGATATGTCGTATTTTCATTTTCATTTGTCTGTATATATCTTTTGATTTCTGCGCTTATTTCTTCTTTGACCCATTCATTTTTTAGAAGTATGTTGTTTAGTTTCCACATTTTTGTGGGTTTTTCCTCCTCTTTTTTGCAGTTGAATTCTAGTTTCAGGGCTTTATGATCAGAAAATATGCTTGGTACAATTTCAATTTTTCTAAATTTGCTGATATTGTCTTTGTGGCCCAACATATGGTCAATTCTTGAGAATGTTCCATGTACACTAGAGAAAAATGTATACTCTGTCGCTTTGGGATGAAGTGTCCTGTAGATGTCTATCATATCCAGGTGTTCTAGTATTTTGTTTAAGGCCACTATATCTTTATTGATTCTCTGTTTGGATGACCGATCTAGAGCCGTCAGCGGTGTATTGAGGTCTCCAAGTATGATTGTATTTTTGTTAGTTTTTGTTTTAAGGTCAATAAGTAGCTGTCTTATATATTTTGGTGCTCCTTGGTTTGGTGCATATATATTAAGGATTGTTATGTCTTCTTGATTCAACTTCCCCTTAATCATTATGAAATGACCATTTTTGTCTCTGAGTACTTTTTCTGTCTTGTAGTCAGCATTATTAGATATGAGTATTGCTACACCTGCTTTTTTTTGGGTGTTGTTTGCTTGGAGTATTGTTTTCCAGCCTTTCACTTTGAATTTGTTTTTATCCTTGTTGCTTAGATGTGTTTCTTGTAGGCAGCATATAGTTGGATTTTCTTTTTTAATCCATTCTGCTACTCTGTGTCTTTTTATTGGTAAGTTTAATCCATTTACATTTAGTGTAATTATTGACACTTGTGGGTTCCCTACTGCCATTTTATAAATTGCTTTCTGTTAGTTTTGTATCTAGTTTGATTCTTCTCTTTTGTTTTTCTATCATTTGTTTTTGTTTGTTTGTGTTCCATACTTCTTTCCTCTGTTGCTACCTTTTTTAAGTCAAGTGTTTTTGTGGTGGTTTTTTTAAGGGTGGTTACCATTAAGTAATGAAAAGGGTACCTACCATATTCATTGTAGTACCCTATCTTATAAGTATTTCTGCACTTTATCATCCTTTGCTACTGTTAATCTCCATCCTCTCCCCCCTTTTTTTCCTTTGTTGTCACAGTTTAAGTTTGGTTTTATTGTGTTCTTGGTGGAGCTGTTACTTGTGGTGTTGTTTTCTTTTGTTCTTTGAATCTGGTTGGAAAACCCCCCTTAGTATTTCCTGGAGTGGGGGCTTTCTGTTGATAAATTCTCTCATCTTTTCTGTATTTGTGAATGTTTTTATATCTCCTTCATACTTGAAGGATAGCTTTGATGGGTATAGTATTCTTGGCTGAAAGTTCCTCTCTTTCAGGGCTTTAAATATTGGGGTCCACTCTCTTCTAGCTTGTAGAGTTTCTGCTGAGAAATCTGATGATAATCTAATAGGCCTTCCTTTATATGTTGTACTCTTCTTTTCCCTGGCTGCCTTGAGAATTTTTTCTTTGTCATTGGTTTGTGTCATCTTTATTATGATGTGCCTTGGAGTGGGTTTGTTGGGGTTAAGAAAACTTGGTGTTCTGTTTGCTTCTTGAATTTGAGGCTTTAGTTCCTTCCACAGGCTTGGGAAGTTCTCGTCTATTATTTGTTTGAGTATATTCTCCATTCCATTTTCTTTCTCTTCTCCCTCTGATATACCTATTATTCTTATGTTATTCTTTCTGATGGAGTCAGACAATTCCTGTAGGGCTTTCTCATTTTTTATTATTTTTGAGTCTCTTTCTTCTTCTCTCTGTTGTGCCTCAAGTTGTTTGTCTTCTATTTCACTAATCCTATCTTCAATCTGGGCTGTTCTGTTAGCTAAGCTTGTTACCTCGTTTTTCAGCTCGTGAATTGAGTTTTTCATTTCTGTTTGATTTGTTTTTATAGTTTCAATTTCCTTGGTAATATATTCTTTGTGTTCATTGAGTTGTTTTCTGATCTCCCTATATTGCCTTTCTGTGTTTTCTTGTATATCTCTGAGTATTTTTAAGATTTCTAGTTTAAATTCTCTGTCATTTAGCTCCAAGGCTTCCAATATGTTGTCTTTTCTCCATAGATTTTTCCACATCTATTTGTGTTACCTCTCTTTCTTTTGTATCCATAATATTCGATTTCCTCTTTCTTATCGGCATCTGAGGGTGGTCTTATTGATAGCACTAATTAGAATTAATAAAGAGTAAAAAAAAAAAAAAAAAAAAGGGTAAAACACCCCACAAAAAAAAACAGTAATAATTTATTATTTCCCCCTTTTTTCTCTCTTCTCTTTCCCTCCTCTCCCCTCCTCAGGGAAATATCGTGCCTATAATGGAGGGCCTGATTTGGGCTGAAGAGTTCAAGGGGAAAAAAAGGGAGTAGGGACCTACTAAATGCAAAAAAAAAAAAAAAAAAAGGAAGAAAATCTTAGACAAGCATAAGATGATTTGCTTGTAAGTGATGGTCAACTAAGAGATATAATGAGAGGGATAAGAGGGAATCAGAAAAAAGGACCAAAAAAGAATAATAAAGAAGAAAAAATAAAAATAATAAGTAAAAATTTGTTGTATTAAGTGGAGCGAAGACTAAATACAATGGAGACCTTAGGTTGGGAGGACCCAAAATGCCACAAAAATAAACAAACAAGAGAGAAAAAAAATAAAAACAAAAGCAAAAAAGAGAAATAAAACCAAAAAAAAAGCCTTGAGTCCCAAATTAACTAATTTGTTCGTGATTGAGGATTATATGGGAGGAAAGTAAAATGAGAAAAGAAAAAACGAATAGAAAGGAAAAAATAAGAAAAAGAGAAAAACGAAGGAAGAAATAAAATAGGAGAAAAAAACAAAATAAAGCAAGACAAAAAAAAAACAAGAGGAGAGAGTGAGAGTTAAGTGTTTTGGAGTATTACCTTAAAGGAGGGTGAGGATGAAGAAGAAAAATAAAATGCAACACTCATGGGTAGTGTAGTTCAAGAAAGGGGAAGCATAAGATGGGCAGAGAATAGAAGGACCGAGGTGGAGGAAATAAAGGCAAAAAGATAGAAGAAACAAGCAACAACAACAACAACAACAAAAAATTAGTGGATCAAGTTGTAAAGTCTGTGGGTTTTTCTTGATTTTGAGAGGTTAACTTCTTCCTTTTTCTTTTCTCTCCCTCTTCCTAGTCGGTGACTCTGTACCCCAGGCTCTGCCCCTGTGTCACTCTTAGTTAGGGATTTGCAGTTGATGGGATTCTATGGCAATGTCATATAATTGGCTTTAGTCTTGCTGGAAGTAAAGGCTTGTTGGCGTTTGCAGGGTCCAAGGATGAGAGAGTTTGCTTTCCTGGATTCTCTCTCCTAGTCCCCCCTTTCTGAATTAGCAGCCTGGTGATCCAGCTATAAGGCTGCAACTGCTTCTGCCTGGGGAGTAAGAGGCTCAAAGAGCTGGGAAATCCCCACTCTATCCCCACTCAGTGCAAGGCTTTGGGAAAGGCTCTGAGAGTCAGGGCCTCCAGTGTAATCAGGCGGGGGTGGGAGTCAATTGTTGTCAAGGTGACTGTTCAGCGCCTATTATTTAGTTGGACCTCTCAACCCAGGCTTTCCACACTTTGTAGCCTGTTTTTGCAGGGAAGAAGAGGCACTAGTCTCTGCTTACGACTAGTGTAGTATAGACCTTATTATCTGCCAAGTCCTTCTTGTTAGCGTTTATCCCTGAATATGGAGGCTCTATCAATCAGAAGTTGCCCCCACCCCTTTAGTGAGAGGCACTAAAAAATATCACGCCTCTTGTCTTGGATCGCTGAACTGAGAGAGATCTTATCAATTAGAACCGAGGGTGCACAGATTTTATGGGTTAAGCTAATTTCAGTGATTGGGTCGCAGCTGTGTTTCAGAAGGTATTTTAGGCTGCCTGCGCGCACCCCTCCCCCAACGCTTGATTGTTAGCTTGAATGGCTGGGTGAGGTGCCCCGCCCACGGAGAGAATCTCCCAAGCCTCTCCCGCTCGCCCCGCCGCTGGCGGCTGGACCGCACCAGGCGCAGGATAATGGAGCCCCCTGGGTGTGCGGGCCAGTAGGGCGCCCTGGGCGCGTGGAATGCCCAAGGCATGCGCGCGAATGGGGCGCTCAGGGCACCGGTGGCCGGCGACCCCCACTCGCAGTGTGCGGGCCGCTGGGAACGCCAGCAGTGCTCAACCGGACCGGGCGCGCGCGCGGCGGCTCGTGGCGGCCGCTCGCGGTGGCCGTTCCGCGGGGGCTCGCGGCAGCTCGCGGTGGCGGTTCGCGGGGGTTCACGGCAGCTCGCGGGCTCGCGGCCGCGAGTGGCGGCTTGAGGTTCCCAAGTATATGGGCTGACTCACCGCGGGCGCACTCCCTGGCGGCTTGAATGAGCGTCGTTGCAGTAGCTTCCTCCACACCCTCGTCTCTCAGATTCAAGTGATAACAGTCCTTTTGCTTTCAGTTTGTGTGGAACTCCGGAATGCTCCGAGGATAAATTTTTCTGTTTCTAGTTGATAAATTTGTTGTGATTTAGGGGAGAGCTGTCGGACGCGCTTCTCACGGTGCCATTTCCGTGACGTCACTCACCTCATTTGTTTTTTTATATTGTAAAATTTTATTTGTACAAAGGTTTCTGAATCTAATTTTTTGACAATTTGTAGACTATCTGATCTCTAAGACTTTGTCTAGTTCTTATATTCTGTGGGTCTGTCGAGTCATTGAAAATACCTGCAGGCTCAGGAGTATAAACAAATAATTTAAATATATCTTTGAATGAAGACAACAGAAAGACATGAGTATTATGGACTCAGAAAATATGCCATCCATGTTACTTATTTTTTAAATTGATCTTGGGGTCATCTGTGTCCTAGGCCAATACTCTATCCACTGTGTCACTGCCTGGTCAGGCATCACTGTGGTGTATTTTTCTAAGTACAAGTCTTTTACCTCCTTGGTTAAATATATTCCTAGTCACTTCATTTTATTTTTTTTGTTGCAATAGTAAATGGGTTATTTTCTTAATTACTTCTTATAGTTTATTATTGGTGTATAAAATGCTACTAATTTTTGAATATTAATTTTGTATCCTGCTACTTTGCTGAATTCATTTATCAAGTGTAGTAGATTTTTGGCTGAGACTTTAGGGCTTTCTACGTACAGTATCATGTCATCAACAAATAATGACTGTTTTACTTCTTTCTTTCCAATTTAGATACCCTTTCTTTTTATCTCATTGCTGTTGCTAAGACTTCCAGTACTATGTTGAATAAGAGTGGTGAAAGTGGACCTCCTGTCTTGTTCCTGATCTTAAAAGGACTGCTTTCAGTTTTGACCCTTTGAGTATGAGGTTGGCCATGGGTTTGTCATATATGGCATTTATTTTGTTGAAGTATGTTCTCTACTCTCACTTTGCTGAGAGATTTTTATTATAAATGGGTGCTGGATCTTTTCAAATGCTTTTTCTGCATCTATTGATATTTTCATGTGGTTTTTATTCTTCTTTTTGTTTAGGTGATGTATCATGCTTACTGGTGTGCAAATATTGTACCAGCCTTGCCTCCCTGAAATAAATCCCACTTGATCATGGTGTATGATCTTTTTAATGGATCCGGTTTGTTAATATTTTGTTGACAATTTTAGCATTTATGTTCATCAGTGGTATTAGCCCATACTTTTCTTTCTGTAGTGTCTTTATGATAATGCTCACATTGTATAATGAGTTTTGAGATCTTTCTTCCTCTTGAATTATTTTGGAATTGTTTGAGAAGAATAAGGGTTATTTTTCTTTGAATGTTTGGTAAAATTTGCCTGTGAAGCCAACCAGTCTAGGACTTTTGTTTGCTGGGAATTATTTGATTCCTGCTTCAATTTCATTGGTTGTAATTGGTCTTTTCAGGTTTTCTGATTATTTGATTTTCAGTTTTGGAAGTTTATATGTTTCTAGGATTTAACCATGTCACCCAAGTTGTCCATTTTTTTGAAATATACTTGTTCATAGTATTTTCTTACAATCCCTTATATTTCTGTGATGTCAGTTGTTTCTTCTCTTTTATTTATAATTTTATTTATTTGGGTCCTCTCTCTTTCTTTTCTGGTAAATCTGGTTCAAGATTTTTTTGTTTATCTTTTCAAAGAAGCAGATCCCAGCTTCAATGGGTTTTTTTTTTGTATTTTTAAATCTCTATGTCATTTATTTCTTCTCAGATCTTTATTATTTCCTTACTCCTACTTTATCTGAGCTTTTTATTTTTGTTGATATAATTATTTGAGGTGTATAGCATTAGCTTGTTTATTTCAGATTTTTCATGCTTCTTGAGCTATGCCTGGAATGCTATCAACTTCCCTCTCAGAGCTGTTCTCTCTTTGTCCCATAAATATTGGGTTGTTGAATGCTAATTTTTGTTTGTTTCAAGGAAATTTTTTATTTCTTCCTTGATCTCATTGTTAACTCATTCTTTTTTTAATAACGTGCTGTTTAGTCTTTAAGTGTTTGAATGTTTTTCTTTTTTAAATTGTAGTTGATTTTTAGTTTCATACTGTTGTAGTCAGAGAGGTGTTGATACGGTTTCAAAGTTCTTAAATTTATTGAAACTTGTTCTGTGTTCTAATATGTGGTTTATCCCTAAAAATATTCCATGTGCACTTGAAAAGAATGTACATTCTGATGCTTTGGGGTGAAATTCTCTGGAGATACCAATAAAATCCAGCTGATCTAATGTGTCATTTATGACCACAATTTTCTTGTTAATTTTCCGTCTGAAAGATATATCTAATTTTTGTCAATGGGGTTTTCAAATCCCATGCTATGATGGTAGTGCTGCCAATCTCTCCATTTATGTTAATCAGGATTTGCCTTATGTATTTAGGTGTTCCTACATTGAGTGTGTAAATGTTTACAAGGGTTATATCCAGTTGTTGGATCGCTTCCTTCATCATTATGTAGTATCTTTCTTTGTCTCTTACTATAACTGGTGATTTAAAGTCTGTTTTATCTACCTTGCCTGTGTGGTTGTAGTGGATAAAGCATCAACCTGGAATTCTGATGTTGTTGATTTGAAACCCTGGGTTTGCCGGGTCAAGACACAAACAATAAGCAATTAATGAACAACAAATTGAAGCAGCTATGAGTTGATACTTCTCACTCTTCCCACCTCCTCTCTCTTTAAAACCAATAAATAAAATCTTTTTTAAAAAAGAAAAAATAGTCTATTTTGTCAGATGTAAGTATTGCTACCCCACCTTTTTAAATAAAATTATGCATGAAGTATCTTTTTTTTTTATCTCTTCACTTTTACTCTGTGTCTTTTTCATTCTGAGTTGGTTCTCTAGTAGATTGAATTTATGTGGCTTTTGCTTCATTATCCAATCAGCTAACCTGTGTCTTTTGATTATAACATTTAAGCCATTTACATTTACTTTTTAATATAGACCTTGAGAACAGTATACTGAGTGAAATATGTAAATCAGAAAAAAACTAAGAACCGTATGATTTTACACATAGATGGGATGTAAAACTGAGACTCCTAGACATAGATAAAACTGAAGTGGTTACCAGGGGGAAGGAAACGTGGAGGGGATAGGCAAAGGGGTGGGGGGAAGGGTGTAAAGAGGGAAAAATATAAGGTGATGAAAAATGATTTGATTTTGCTTGATGGTTATACAACATAATCAACAATTCAAATGCTATAGAAATAATCTTATTGATCAATGTCACCCTGTTAAAGCTATTTTCTAAATAACATTTAAAAATTTATTCATTGATTTTATCAAGAGAGGAAGGGAGAGAGAGAAAGAGAAACATAGAAACATAGATTGGCTCCTGTATGTGCCCAGACAGGGATTGAACCAGAAACTTCTGCACTTTGGGACAATGCTCTAACCAACTAAGCCATCTGGCCAGGGTTAAGCCGTTTACATTTAAAATGATTACTGAGGCCCTGGCCTGTTCGCTCAGTGGTAGAGTGTTGGCCTAGCGTGCAGGAGTCCCGGGTTCGATTCCCGACCAGGGCACACAGGAGAAGCGTCCATCTGCTTCTCCACCCCTCCCCCTCTCCTTCCTCTCTGTCTCTCTCTTCCCCTTTGCTCCATTGGAGCAAAGTTTGCCTGGGCGCTGAGGATGGCTCTGTGGCCTCTGCCTCAGGGGTTAGAATGGCTCTGGTTGCAACAGAGTGATGCCCCAGATGGGCAGAGTATCACCCCCTGGTGGGCATGCCGGGTGGATCCCGGTTGGACGCATGTGGGAGTCTGACTGCCTCCCCATTTTCAACTTCGGAAAAATACCAAAAAAATAAAAATAAATAAAATGATTACTGATAGGTATTTATTACCATTTTATTTTTAACTATTTTTTTTTAATTTTTAAATTTTATTTAGAAAATTAACTTTAACACGGTGACATTGAACAATAAGAGTATATAGGTTTCAGGTAAACATCTCTATAGTATTTGAATTGTTGATGGTTGTTTTTATTTCCTCCCTTGTTATAGGTCTATTTAGGTTTTTATCTTTTTAATGACTCAGTCTAGGGAAACTGTATAGTTCTAGGAATTTATCTATTTCCTCTAGGTTGTTGAATTTGGGGCATATAATATTTCATAATATTCTACTATGATCCTTTGTATATATATGATGTCTATGGTAATTTCTCCTCTTTCATTTCAGATTTTGTTTATATTAGTCTTTCTTCTTTTTTCCTTAGTGAGTCTAGCCAGTGGTTTATTGATTTTATTGATGTTTTCAAAGACGCAGGTCTTTGTTTTATTAATTTTTCAATAGTTTTTTTTTTTTCTTTATTTCATTTAGTCCTGCTCTAATTTTTACTATTTCCTTTTTTCTGCTGACTTTGTTATTTTTTTTCTAGTTCTATAAGTTCTGATGTTAGGTTGTTTACTTGGTATCTCTTTTGTTTCTTGATATAAGCCTGTAATGATATCAACTTCCCTCTTATTACTGCTTTCATTGCATTGCAGAAATTTTGATATGTTGAGTTGTCATTTTTATTTGTCTTTATATATCTTTTGATCTTTGCTTTTTTTCTTCTTTGACCCAGTCATTCTTTTGAAGTATGTTGTTCAATTTCCACGTTTTTGTGGGTTTCTTTACTTTTTACAGTTGAAATCTAATTACAAAACCTTGTGGTCAGAGAATATGCTTGGAATAATTTCAATTTTCTTGAATTTGTTGATGTTAGTTTTGTGGCCCAACATATCCTTGATATATCCTTGAGAATGTTCTATGCACATGAGAAGAAAGTATAATCTGACATTCTGAGATGAAATGCCCTATAAATGTCTATTATGTCCATTTGGTCTAGAGCAGGGGTAGTCAACCTTTTTGTACCTACTGCCCACTTTTGTATCTCTGTTAGTAGTAAAATTTTCTAATCACCCACCAGTTGGTTCCACAGTAATGGTGATTTATAAAGTAGGGAAGTAACTTTATAAAATTTATAAAGCAGACTTACAGCAAGTTAAAGCATATAATAATAATTATTATCAAGTACTTTATGTCGGATTTTTGCTAAGTTTGGCAGAATAAATCTTTATAAAACAACTTACTATAGTTAAATCTATCTTTTTATTTATACTTTGGTTGCTCTGCTACCACCCACTATGAAGGCTGGAATACCCACTTGAGGGTGGTAAGGACCAGGTTGACTACCACTGGTCTAGAGTGTTGTTTAAGGCCAATATTTCTTTTTTTATTATTAATTTATTGTGTTTACATAGATTCTAATGTCACCCGTGTTAGCCAGTATATCCCCCCTGTCTTCCTCCTCGTAATGCCCTTGCCCCTTCCCTCCAGGATTTGCTTTTCTGCTCTTGTTCCATCCTATCACCCTATCATCCCCTTTACTTCTGTCTGCTTTCCTTCAGGATCCTTTGATCCCACCTCTGTCTCTATTCTGTTCCTCAGTTCATATATTTCGTCAGATTCCTCATATCAGTGACCTCATATGATATTTTTCTTTCTCTGCCTGGCTTTATTTCACTTAACATAATAGTTTCCATTTCCATCCAAGTTGTCACACACAAAAATATTTTTCTTCTTTTTCACGGCACCATAGTATTCCATTGTGTATATGTACCAAAGCTTTTTAATCCAATCCTCCATTGACAGACACTTGGGCTGTTTCCAGGTCTTGGTTATTGTAAACAATGCTGCCATAAACATGGGGGTGCATTTCTCCTTTTCAACCTGTGCTATGGTGTTCTTGGGGTATATTCCTAAAAGTGGGATGACTTTGTCAAAAGGCAGTTTGATTTTTAATTTTTTGAGGAATCTCTATACTGTTTCCACAGAGGCTGCACCAGTCTTCATTCCCACCAGTAGTGCAGGAGGGTTCCCTTTTCTCCACAACCTTGCCAGAACTTACTCTGTGTTGTTTTGCTGATTAGTGCCATTCTTACTAGTGTGAGGAGATATCTCACTGTGATTTTAATTTTCATTTCTCTAAGGATTAGTGATGTTGAGCATTTTCTTATATGCCTATTGGCCATCTGTATGTCCTCTTTGGAGAAGTGTCTATTCATCTTTTTTGCTCATATTTTGATTGGACTGTTTATCTTACTGGTGTTGAGTTTTACAAGTTCTTTATAAATTTTGGTTATTAACCACTTATCAGACATATTGTCAAATATGTCCTCCCATTGTGTGGTTTGCCTTTTTATTTTGTTCAAATTGTCTTTAGCTGTGCAAAAGCTTTTTAGTTTGATATAGTCCCATTTGTTTATCCTGTCCTTTTTTTCCCTTGTGCGTGGAGATAAATCAGCAAATTTATTGATAAGAGTGATGTTGGAGAGCTTATTGCCTATGCTTTCCTATAGGATGCTTATGGTTTCATGACTTACATTTAAGTCTTTTATCCATTTTGAGTTTATTTTTGTGAATGGTGTGAGTTGGTGGCTAGTTTCATTTTTTTGCAGGTAGCTGACCAATTTTTCCAGCACCATTTGATAAAGAGACTGTCTTTACTCTATTGTATGCTATCACCACCCTTGCCAAATATCAATTGTTCATAAAGGTGTGGGTTTATTTCTGAGTTCTCTGTACTGTTCCATTGATCTATTTGCCTATTTTTATGCCAGTTCCAAGCTGTTTTGAGTACAATGGCCTTGTAATATAACTTGATGTCCAGAAGTGTGATATCACCCACTTTATTCTTCTTTTTTAAGATTTCTGAGGCTGTTCGTGTTACTTTTTGGTTTCATATAAATTTATGGAATATTTGTTCTATATCTTTAAAGTATGTCATTGGTCTTTTAATAGGAATTGCATTGAATTTATAAATTGCTTTGGGTAATATGGACATTTTAATGATGTTTATTCTTCCTAGCCAAGAACACGGTATATGCTTCCACTTGTTTTTATCTTCCTTGATTTTTTTAATCCATGTTTTATAATTTTCCAAGTATAAGTCTTTAACCTCCTTGGTTAAATTTACTCCTAGGTATTTTATTTTATTGGTTGCAATAGTGAAGGGGATTGTTTTCTCAATTTCTCTTTCAGACAGATCATTGTTGGTGTATAAAAATGCCTCTGATTTCTGAGTATTAATTTTATATTCCACAACCTTACTGAATTCATTTATCAGGTCCAGTAGTTTTTGCCTGCAACTTTAGTGTTTTCTAGGTACAGAATCATATAATCAGCAAATATTGATAGTTTTACTTCTTCTTTTTCAATTTGGATGCCTTTTATTTCTTCTTCTTGTCTGATTTCTGTGTCTAGGACTTCCAGAAGTATATTGAATAAGAGTGGTGAAAGAGGGCGCCCCTGCCTTGTTTCTGATATTAAGGGGATTGCTTTTAACTTTTGCCCTTGAGTATGTTGTTGGCTGTGGGCCTGTCATAAATGGCCTTAATCATGTTGAGGTATGTTCCATGTATTCCCCCTTTGCTGAATGTTTTGATCATGAATGGGGGCTGGATTTTATAGAATGCTTTTTCTGCCTCCGTTGATATTATCATGTGGTTTTTCTCCTTCCTTTTGTTTATGTGAAGAATCACATTGATTGATTTGCAAATACTCTACCAGCCTTTCCTCCCCAAAATATATCCCACTTGATCATGGTGTATGATTTTTTTCATATATTTTTGGATCTGATTTGCTAATATTTTCTTGAGAATTTTAGCATCTAAATTCATCAGGAATATTGGCTTATTGTTCCCTTTCCTTGTGTTGTCTTTGAATAGTTTTGGAATCAGAATTATGCTCACCTAATAAAAGGATCTTGGAAGTTTTTCCTCCTTCTGAATTTTTCGAAATAGCTTGAGAATGATAGGAGTTATTTTTTCTTTGAATGTTTGGTAAAATTCACGCTTAAAGCCATCTGGCCCAGGGCTTCTGTTTGTTGGGAATTTATTGATAACTGTTTTGATCTCATTTGTTGTAATCAGTGTATTTAGGTTTTCTGATTCTTCCAGATTGATTTTTGAAAGATTACATTTTTCAAGGAATTTTTCCATTTCATGTAGGTTGTCTTAATTTTTTGGCATACAGTTCTTCATAGTATTTTCTTACAATCTTTTGTATTTCTGCTGTGTGTTCCTTGTTACTTCTCCACCCTCATTTCTAATTTTATTTATTTAAGTCCTTTCTTTTTTTTCTGGTGATTCTCGGTAAGGGATCATCGATCTTGTTTCTTTTTCAAAGAACCAGTTCTTGGTTTCATTGATCCTATTTTTTTTTTTTTTAGTCTCTATGTCATTTATTTCGTTCTGATCTTTATTATTTCCTTCCTTATACTTCCTGTAGGCTTTACTTGCTGTTCTTTTTCTAGTTCTTTTAGTTGCAGGATTAAGTTGTTTTTTTGAGGTTTTTCTTGCTTCTTAAGGTATGCCTTTGATGCTATGAACTTTTCTCTCAGGACTGCTTTTGCTGTGTCCCACTGATTTTGAGTTGTTGTATTCTTATTTTCATTTGTTTCAAGGAAATTTTTTATTTCTTCCTTGATCTCTTTGTTGACTCATTCATTATTTAACAACATGCTCTTTAGTTTCCAAGTGTTTTAGTGTTTTTCAGTTTCTTTATCATAGCTGATTTCTAGTTTCATGCCATTGTGGTCAGGGAAGAAGCTTGATATAGTTTCAATCTTCTTAAATTTGTTGAGACTTCTTTTATGCCCTAATATGTGGTCTATTGTAGAAAATGTACCATGAGCACTTGAAAAGAATGTATATTCTGCTGCTTTACAGTGGACGGTTCTGAAGATATCTATTAAATCCAGTAGATCTAGTGTATCCCTTAATTCTGTTGTTTCTTTTTAAAATTTTTTTTTGAGGATCTATACATTGACGTTAGTGGGGTACTGAAATCCTCTACTATTATATTGATAGTATTGCTGTTGATCTCTCCCGTTATGTCCATCAAAATCTACTTTCTATATTTAGGTGCTCCTATATTAAATATATATATATTTATAGTGGTTACCTCTTCCTGTTGTACTGCTCCCTTTATCATTATGTAGTGACCTTCTTTATCCCTTACTATAGTCTTTGTCTTCAAGTCCATTTTGTCAGATATAACTATTGCTACCCCAGCTTTTTTTAATTTTCACTTGCATGAAATATTTTTTTTACATCCTTTTACTTTCAGTCTATGTGTATCTTTTGTTTTGAAGTTTGTCTTGTGTAGACATCATATATATGGTTCTTGTTTTCTAATCCATTCAGCTACACTATGTCTTTTGATCAGATCATTTAATCTGTTTACATTTAAGGTTATTATTATTTTTTTTCTGAAGTTGGAAATGGGGAGGCAGTCAGACAGACTCCCGCATGTGCCCAACCGGGATCCACCCGGCATGCCCACCAGGTGGCGATGCTCTGCCCATCTGGATCGTCGCTATACTGCAATCAGAGCCATTCTGCACCTGAGGCAGAGGCCACAGAGCCATCCTCAGTGCCCGGGCAAACCTTGTTCCAATGGAGCCTTGGCTATGGGAGGGGAAGAGAGAGCCAGAGAGGAAGGAGAGGGGGACAGGTGGAGAAGCAGATGGGTGCTTCTTCTGTGTACCCTGGCCGGGAATCAAACCCAGGACTCCCACATGCCAGGCTGACGCTCTACCACTGAGCCAACCAGCCAGGGCCTTAAGGTTATTATTGATATGTAGTTTTTTTATTGCCATTTTATTTTTTAAAGGTATATTTCTCTTTTACTATATATTTTTTCCTATTTGTTCTGTTTACAACAGGCTCCTTAACATTTCTTGAAGCAATGGTTTGATTGTACTGAATTCCTTGAATTTTTTATTTGTCTGGGAAGCTTTTTATTTCTCCTTCAATTTTAAACGATAGCCTGGCTCGATAAAGAAGTCTTGGTTGTAGGTTCTTGTTCTGCATTACTTTGAATATTTCTTACCATTCCCTTCTGGCCTCAAGTGTTTCTGTTGAGCAGTTGGATTTTATTATTTTTGGGGCTCCTTTGTAGGTGATAGCCTTTTTTTTTTCTCTTGCAGCTTTTAATATTTTCTCTTTATCTCTTAGCTTTGATGTTCTAATTATGATGTATCTTGGTGTAGATTTTTTTGTTTTCTCTTTAATTTAATTCTATGTGCTTCTTGAACTTGTGTGACTTTTTCCTGAATCATTTTAGGGAAGTTTTCAGCTACGATTTCATTGAACATGGTTTCTAACCCTTGTTCTTTCTCTTCTTTAGATACTCCCAGGATGTGGATGTTGTTTCTATTTCAGTTGCCATATAGCTCTCTTAGAATTTCCTCAGATTTTTTCTGTCTCTTTTCTTTTTGCTGCTCTGCTTCTGTGCTTTCACTTATCTTGTTCTCTAAGTCACTGATTCTATCCTCTGCTTTGTACAGCCTGCTTTTAATTTCTTCCAGTGTCATTTTCATTTCTGATATTGTGTTTATCATTTCTGTCTGGTTCTTCTTTATGATTTCTGTGTCTTTTTTGATGCTTTCAATTTTTTTACTGAAGTTTTTATTAAGTCCATTTATTGCAGCTTTGAGATCTTTAAGCACCCTAAAAGTCATTGTTTTATACTCTACATCTTGTAATTTAATTACTTCAGATTTGTCCAAAACTTTATCAGAGGATTTATGTTGTTGAAGCATATGACTTATGCTTCTCTGCCTACCCATCATTCTCTATGACTTGTAGGCTTCTTCCAGATGTGTTCTCCTTACCTAGTAGAGCCTCTTTGAAGTCTTGATTTGTTTGTTTTCTTTTTCTTTTTTGTATTTTTCTGAAGTTGGAAACGGGGAGGCAGTCAGACAGACGCCCACATGTGCCCGACCGGGATCCACTCAGCATGCCCACCAGGGGGCAATGCTCTGCCCATCCGGAGCATTGCTCTGTTTCAACCAGAGCCATTCTAGTGCCTGAGGCAGAGGCCACAGAGCCATCCTCAGCGCCCAGGCCAACTTTGCTCCATTGGAGGCTTGGCTGTGGGAGGGGAAGGGAGAGACAGAAAAGGAGAGAGGGAGGGGTGGAGAAGCAGAGGAGCGCTTCTCCTGTGTGCTCTAGCCGGGAATCGAACTCGGGACTCCTGCACTCCAGGCTGGCACTCTACCACTGAGCAAACCGGCCAGGGCTCTTCTGTTTTCTTAACTCAGCAGTAGTCTTATTTACTGATCTCAGCAAGAGGTTTATTAGGATCTGTTATAATGAATGTGGTGGGTGTAACCTGAGATTCTGAAGGTCGGATCTATGCCAGCTTTTCTCTGGGGGTGGGTGCTTTTTCTGTTTCAGTAAGGGGAGGTATATCCCAGATCTCCATAGAGACCTGATTTACTACCCTTCCTTTCCACTTCTTTTTTTCAGCTGTGTCTTGTTGCTCTGATTGGAGCTAGAGAGCTTTCTGACGGTGGATCACCCGGAACCACTTTAGGCTTGTGCTTTGTTGAGGGGTAAACCCCTCCCCCAGCTATGGCCACCTCCGACTGGATGAGTCAGCTTCTCAGGTCATCCCATATATTCATCTGCCCATCATTGTCTGTCTCACTCTCCCCACTTTCCTTTTGGAAGACAAACCAGCCGTCTCAGCTCACCTGATTTCCAGGTCCCCAGTCAAGTAGCTGTGAGCAATATTCTCTGCTCTTCTCCTTGTAATGAGAGACCTTCTGGGCTCTCAGTCTCATCCCACCTTCATTCCTGGAAGCAGAGGAGACCCACCATGCCTTGGCACTCCCTACTAGGTTTAGTGTGGCTTCTTCTTTGCTCTTTAGTTTTTGAGACCTGTTCTTTTAATACATAGTTGGTTTTTCCCACTGATTGTTCCTAAATTAATTTATAATCCAGTTTGGTGGTGTGAGCTGGGAGTCTGTGCATCTGCCTACTCTGCTGCCATTAAGGCCAAGATTTCTTTATTGATTTTCTGTTTGGCTGATCTATCTAACGCTGTTAATGGTGTGTTGAAATTTCCAAGTATGATCGTGGTTTTGTCTGCTTCTATCTTTAGATCAGTTATATATTTTGGTGCTCCCTGGTTCGGTGCATATATATTAAGAAGTGTTATATCTTCTTGATATAACAACCCCTTTATCATTATGAAATGTCTGTATTTGTCTCTGGTTACCTTTTTTGTGTTGAAGTCAACATTGTCAGGTATGAGTATGGCTACACTTGCTTTTCTTTGAATATTATTTGCTTGCAAATAGTTTTTCAACCTTTCACTTTAAATGTATCTCCTGAAGGCAACATATGGTTGGGTTTTTGCTTTTTGATTCATTCTGCTTCTTAGGGCCTCTTTATTGGTGAGTTCAATCCACTTATATTTAGGGTAATTATTGACACTTGAGAATTTCTTATAGCCATTTTATATTTTGTTTTCTGGTAGCTCTGGGTCTTGTTTGTTTCTTCTTCTTTTTTTGTTTCTGTCCATTGTTTTTGTTTGGTGGTATTTTATACTTCTTTCCACTATTTCTTCTTTTTCTAAGCTGTGTGTTTCAATAGTGGGTTTTTTTGCAAGTTGTTACCATTAGGGTATTAAGAGAAAAATGTTCATATGTATAAGAATCCTTTGTGTTATGAGTGCTTCTGTACTCCATCCTCCTTTGCTTCTGTAAATCTGTATTCTCTCCCCTTTTTTTGTTATAGTTGTCAAAGATTATCCTTGTTTTATTGTTACCTTATTAGAGCTTTAACTTGTAGTTTTGATTTGTTTTGTTTTTTGTGTCTGATTGAATAACTCTGATGAGTGTTTCCTGAAGTGGGGTTTTCTGGTGTTGAATTCCCTCAGCTTTTGTAGGTCTGGAAAATTTTTTATTTCTCCCTCATATTTGAAGAATAACTTTCATAGATATAGTATTCTTGGCTGGTAATGCCTCTCTTTCAGTATTCTGAATGTTTGAGTTCACTCTCTTTTGGCTTGTAGAGTATTTGCTGAGAAGTCTGATGATAACCCAATGGACTTTTCTTTATATGTTATATTTTTATTTTCTTTATCTGCCTTGAGGATTCTTTCTTTGTCATTGATTTTTGATTATTTTATTACAATGTGCCTTGGAGTAGGTCTGTTTTGGTTGTGATAACTCAGTGTTCTGTTTGCTTCTTGGATTTGAGGCTCTACCTCTTTCTATAGGCCTGGGAAATTCTCATCAATTTTTTGTCTGAATAAGCAATCCATTCTCTTTTTCTCTCTCCTTCTAATATACTCATTAGTCTTATATTGCTCTTACTGATGGAGTGAGACAATTCTTGTAAAGCTCTCTCAGTTTTTTTTGAATTTGTGAGTCTCTTTACTCTTCTCTGTGTAACATCTCTAGTGTCCTGTCTTTGATGGGTCATTGATTCTTTCCTCTATAAGGCTTGTTCTATTAGCTAAACTTGCTCCCTCAGTCTTCAATTTATGTATTGAATACTTAATTTCTGTTTTTAAAGTTTTAATCTCTTTTATGAGGTATTCGATTTGTTCATTAATTTGTTTTCTGAGCTCTTTAAGTTGCCTATTGATGCCTTCTCACATCTCATTGAGTATTTTTAGAACTTCAGTTGTGAATTCTCTATGGTTTAACTCCAATATTTTCATGCGACTGAGATTTTTTTTTTCTGGAGATTTTTCACATTTTTTATGAACTACACCTCTGTCTTGTATACCCATGGTATTAAATTTCTTCTTCCTTAATGGCAGTTGTAAGTGGTATTGTTAAGAACATTAACAAAACAAAACTAGAAAAAGAAAAAATTAAAATAAAAAAATATAAAAAATTTTAAAATTATCACAAGATGAAGAACTACAGAAAAAATATTAAAAGCAAATAAAAATATCAAAAACAAAACACCACAAGAAAATAAGAATAAAAAATATAAAATTTAAAGAAGATGAAAGTAAAAATTAATAAAATAAAAAGGACTAAATAAACAAAGGAAAAATAAATTTGGGTTTTGATAAGTTTCTTCCATTAGGTTTTATTGTATTACCCAGCTTTTAGCTCTGTGAAGTTCCTGGGCTTTCTACCACTTAGATGTTGCTGTTGTAATAATGTAGGCTGTGTCCCAGTTGTGTTGGTATTTAGAATGTTTTGGGAGAGCTTTACAGCTTTGACCTTATGGCTTTGGCTTCAGCTTTCTGGCTTTACAGCTCTAGCAATGATGATCTCAAGCTTTTGGGTGCTCCTTCCCATGTCTCAACAGACCTGTGGACCAGAGGTTGAGCACCTCTGTTTTTCAGGGAAAGAGTGGCTCCAGAAAGCTAGCTTTAGGGTTTGTCTCTGCCACTCTCCATACTGTGAGGTAAGGGAGGTGGATTTGGGAGACTGGGGAAACTCACTTTAACTCTCTCTGTGTCTACTGAGTGTGTGCAGCAGGTAGACCTCAGTAACACTGGCCGTGATGACCCTGCACTCTAACCTCTTTGATTTATCCCCCCCCTCTGCCTCTCTCTCTCACTGCTTCTCCTGACAGAAGGAGATCCAGTCACTCTGAATTTCCCTCTCTGTATCCCTCATAAAAAATCCAGAAAGCCTGAGCTTCCCTCCTCCCCATAGTCCAGCAGAAAAAAAACCCCCAGTCATTTTAGGTTTGTCATCTCTCTTCTCCAAAGTCCACTGTGAATGCATTTTATTTTCTGCTCCCCTTTTCATCCTGTCCCACCATTAGTCCACTTGGGTATGGATCTTTCAGAAGTACCTGTGAGCCAAGCTAGGGTTCCTTTACTACATTATAGTTGTTCAATGTGGTGAAATTTCAAGGGGAGAGATCAGGATTATCTCCATTGCCACTATTACTGTGACATTTTCCTCTGTTTTTTATTTCTTCCTCTTTTTAAAGCAGGCCCTTTAACTTTTAGCTTTCTTGGGGGGGGGAACCTGGGAAGCTCTTTATTTGTTCTTCAATTTTAGATGATAAACTTGCCCCTTGGATTTTCGTCCTTGCTTTTTATCTCTTTGAATTTTTCTTGCCAATCCTTTCTGCCATTAAATGTTTCTGGTGAAAAATCAGCTGACAGTCTTATGGAAGCTCCCTTATGGGTAGCTAACTGCTTTTCTCTTGCTGCTTTTAAGATTCTATTTTTGTCTTTAACTTTTGTCATTTTAGTTGTGATGTGTCTTGCTGTATTCCTTTTTGACCTATCTTATTTGGGACCCTCTGTGAATTCTAGACTTGCATCTTGTCCCTTTACTAGGCTAGGAAAATTATTTTTGCTTGTTATTTCTTTAAAGAGGTTCTCAATCTCTTTTTCTCTCTCTTCTCTTTCTGGTACCTTTATGATATGAATGTTGTTATGTTTCATGTTGTCTAAAGTGTCCCTTAAACTTTTTATATTCTTTTTAATTCTTTTTTTCTGCTATAATTGAATGTTTTTTCTACCTTGTCTTCTAACTTGCTGATTTGATCTTCTGGTTTATTCAATCTATTGTTTATTTTTTCCAGTGTATATTTTTTAAGTGAGAGGAGAGGAGATAGAGAAAGACCCCCACATGTATCCTGACCTGGAGTTGGCAACAGAAGTTGCCAACTGGACCACTTGACTTACCCTCAGCACCTCAGGAAGATGCTTGAATCAATTGAGCCACTGGCTGCAAGAACGAAAGAGAGAGAAAAGGAGGAGTGAGAGGAGAAGAGAAGCAGATGGTCACTTCTCCTGTATGCTCTGACTGAGGATTGAACCTAAGGACATCCACATGGTAAGCTAACACTTTATCCACTGAGCCAACTGGCCAGGGGCCCAGTGTATTCTTGATGCTGAATATTTAATTCTTCATTTTTTTTTTTTGTATTTTTCTGAAGCTGGAAACAGGGAGAGACAGTCAGACAGACTCCCGCATGCGCCCTACCGGGATCCACCTGGCACGCCCACCAGGGGTGACGCTCTACCCACCAGGGGGCGATGCTCTGCCCCTCCGGGGCGTTGCTCTGCCATGACCAGAGCCACTCTAACTCCTGGGACAGAGGCCAAGGAGCCATCCCTAGCGCCCGGGCCATCTTTGCTCCAATGGAGCCTTGGCTGCGGGAGGGGAAGAGAGAGACAGAGAGGAAGGAGGGGGGGTGGAGAAGCAAACGGGCGCTTCTCCTATGTGCCCTGGCCGGGAATCGAACCCAGGTCCCCCACACACCAGGCCGACTCTACCGCTGAGCCATCCGGCCAGGGCTAATTCTCCATTTTTTGATTCTTTTTTATTATTTTTTTGTCCTTTTTTATACTTGCTAGTTCTTTGTTGAAATTCTCATGTTGTTCCTTGACCTTTTGTATTTGAGCCATTCCTTTGAGCCATTCTTTTGAAGTCTATATCTAATATATTTCTTATCTCCATTTCACTTAGCTCTTTTTCTATAAAATTCTCCTGTTCTATCATTTGGGGTTTGTTTCTTTTTCTTCCCATTTTGGCTCTCTCTTTTTGTTTGTTTTTATGTATTGAATAGATCTGTTACGATTATCAGTCTTCTTTGGTGGCCTTATATAATAGGTGTTCTGTTGTTTCCAATGATGCAGATTCCTTGTAACCTGAGCTGGGTGCTCCAAGCATGTCCCTTGTGTGGTTTAAATGAACTCCCTTATTTTAATTGAGTATTGATAGTTATTGACCCATTGTGTGTGTTACTGACTTTCTGGCATGCTGCCTTTGAGGTTCTACTTTGACCAAAGTGTGTGAACTGCTTGCAGGTGCTGAGCACAGAAAGCAGAATTCTCATTAGCTGGGTTTAGTGGCCCACATAGATGTTCCGTTAGATATGCTGCTTGTAAAACTAATTAAATCCTGCTTTGATGTCTGAATCTGGCCATTGTGTGTGTTTGTTCTGGACCTTTTTGGAAAGAACCTAATGCAGGATCATATAAGATGTTGTCTATGATTGGCCCTCAGCAACCTGTTTGGAGCTACAACTGATCCGTAGTTTCTGGAAGATTTGCTGGGTGTAAGAGCACACAGGAAGGATAAAGCTGCATGCCAAGACTGGTTTTTACCAACATCAAGCCTGGGTGCAGGTCAGAAAAAATCTCAAGGCACCCTGAGGTCTGCCTCTGGCTGCTTCCACCTGTTGGCTGCCTGTTAAGCTTAGTTACTGAAAGAGCCTTTGTTAGATTCAGAAAGATGGGGCTAGTGGATCTCTCATGGGAAGGAGATGCCCATCATGCTTCAGGGAAGATGGTGGATGTGGCTCCTACCCCAGAGCTGTGAGTCTCAGTCTGTCCTAGATTTTACTCCAGCCTCAGCAAGGTGGAGCCACTAGGATTCAGGTGAGTGGGGCCTCTGTGTCCTGGAGGCTGGATCTACCAGCATCTATGAAGGTGGTTATATTGAGTCTCCCATGAGTTGAAAACTCCAGTCAGATTCTTGAAAACGTGGGGGAAATGGCTCCTGCTTTACAGTCAAACAACTGAGTCATTGTTACCCTCTGAGTCTTTCCTGACCTCTACTCTCTGTCTACATCCACTGACCTCTAAACAGGGCCTAATCTCCACAGGATTGGTCAAGAGGGAGCCTAGAGGGTGTGAAATTGTTTTCCTCAGGCTGATGTCACATGGAGGGGACCATTCCACTTAAGAATGATGGCAACTTCAGTATTGGAAAATGAATCAGTACAAGGAGCTTGGTGTCTGTGTCCCTCACTGTCTCTCTCCTTAGAACTGCAACCCACAGATTCTTCTCCTACAATTCTGGTTTGCTTAACTCTCCCTTTTCTGGAGCCCAGGGTAAGTGGCTATGAACAAGATTTTGTGCATTGACCCTTTGAATTGGAGCCTGTGTCTCTGTGGACTGCCATCTTTTTCTGATAGACTGAAACCCTGCTGCTTTTCATAGCCAGATGTTATGTGAATGCCTCTTCCTGGGTCTAGTTCTCTATGCTGGGAAGCCTAGTTTGAGGTTTAGACCCAACCATTCTCAAGGTTAACCCCCTTATAGCTGTGATATCTCTCTGGAATGTCAGCTGCCTCTCATGGTAGTGTGGCCATCCCTTTTTGCTTGTCCACTTTTTCTACCTGTCTCAATAAGGCTTCTTTAAATCTTTCATTATAAGACTGCCCTTCATTTAATATTAAGTTGATTATTCAGGATTAGTGTTCTTAAATTTAGTTGTAACTCCAGTTTGGTTCTGAGAGGATGTGAATATAACATCCACCTACTTTGCTGTAATCTTGGACCCATGTTACTCTTTGAAAAAAAATTGAAGATCTAGTACATCTGTGTAAACATTTACTATATAGATTACAAAAGTTTATAATGTTTATACTTTCTAAATGACTAACAGGGATAAACACAAAAAATGTATAAGAATATGAGTCTTTAAAAGACCAAAAAGACACCAAAAATTGCATAAAAACAATGAAATACCAGTTATAACAGTAGTTATAACATCAGTTATAACAATAAATAAATTGTTAAAACTTATAAAATTAGAAATACTCTCATTATAATATAAACTATGCCCATATGTTGCTTATAAAAGACAGAATGACACTGAACCTTAAAACTTATAAATGGACAAAATTTATCTTTGTTTGCAAGGGCAAACAAAAGAAATGCAGAGGTATAATATTAATTTCAGGCAAAGGAGAATTCAAGGCAAAAATATACAAAACAAGGAGATATCAACTATGAACTGTATATGCCAAATAACTTAGCATTGATAGTTATAAAACAGAAATTGTCAGAAACTCATTGACAATCTTAAATAAATCTAATAGCTTTTCAATAACTTTAATACAACTATATTAGATTAAACATATAAAACAAGAGGGTGTGTCAAATTTAAATAATATAATTAATAAAGTTAATAAAAATGTCTTGAACATTTTACCTTACAGAGAATGTGTTTTTTTTCCAATTAGCTAAAAAATTTATTTTACTACATATCAAAGAAAAGGCCAAAGTATTTCAAAATGCAGAAATAATGCAGGCTATGTACTCAAGCACAATACAATAAAACTAGATGACAATTACTACAAAAGTTTAATATATTTAAACTTTTACAATTTAAAGCTATTCTATTAAATTACTGTTGCTTCAAATAACAAATAAAGTTGTATTTCATGGATTAAGAACAATTTATATGAAATGTAGCTACAGATATACTCAGAAGCAAATCTACAAATTTAAGTGTATTTTTAAAATTATTATTAATAAGACACAATAAAATTAAGTGATCAAGCAACTCAAAAATTAGGAGTTTCTGCTAGAGTAAATCCTGACCTCCCCTCACTCTCACTCAAACCTTCAGAGAGGAGAAAGTAACTTACTTGAAGGTGAGTGTGAGAGGAGAAATTGAGCATATTCCCTAGACCTTTATAGGTTCACTTGTGGAGACACCCAGACCACAGGGTGCACATATTTTCTACTGGTCATTGCCCCTATGAATGAAACCTACTGGTGTCCAGATAGGGTCTATACATTTCTAATTCAGTCTATTGAGCTGCAGTTCTGAAGAGTAATAAAGCTGACATATTCAATTTAACCTATTTCTTATAGCTCATTTTTCAGTTTAAGTCTTGGGAAGGGAAGGTGGGCATCTAACACCCTAAAAGAATTAAGAAAAAAAAAGTAGATTTGGAATCCCAAATTAGTTTCTTTGGCAAAATAAATAGTGAAATAGTCAAACCTCTGAAAAATCACACTATTCATTCATTGAACATTTGTTGAACACCTACTGTGTACAAGGCACTATATATGAACTGAGGATAAAATGGTGAACAAGATAGACACAGTTCTTATTTTTGTGGACTTTACAGTCTGGGGAAGGAATATGTACAGGTAAACAGTCAATACACATAATGTAATATAAGTCTTATGGTGGGAGCAAGTCATTTTTGAGGAGTTGAAATAAATTCAGTATTCCTAGAGCACAGGGTTTGAAAGGTTGACTGGTCAGAAATGAATTGGCAAGAGTTAAGCAAGGCCTAATTATGCAGAACCTTCTAAGTCTGAGAAACCTGAAATCCATCTTAAGTGTGATGAAGATTCATTAAAAAGTTTCAGTCAGGGGATCTTAGAATTAAAATTTTATATTGACAAAATTACCTGGTCATAATATGAAGAATGGTTTGAAGAGGGCAAAACTGGAGTGGTGGTAATCTATTTGAGAATATATCTCCAAAATCCTTCTACAATTTTCATTCTCACAGTTAATTTTCCAAACAGGTCTGTTTTAAGGAATTGATGGCAAGGATAAAAAATGGTGGGTGGATTTGAGAGATTCAGAAGAGATAGAAATTACAAGGTTTGTCATTGATTAGATATGGGGAGTGAAAGAGAGAAGAGTCATAGATATGCCAAGCATCTGGGTTGGAAAATTGAGTGAATGGTGGTGTCTTTTGCTGAGGGAAGGGACACAGGAAGAGCAGAATTAAAGAAAGCATTACCAATTCAGTTTTGGTTGTGTGGAGTTTGAGAGAACTGTTTGGCCTCTAAGAAGAAATGACATTTAGGCAAATGAATATATGAGTTTGAAGCTTAAGAGAGATATCGGGGCTTCAACCACAGTTTTGAGAATTGTCAGTACATAAATATAGCAATCAAAGCTATGGACATACATGAGAGTACTCTGGGACTATGTAAAGAGTGAAAATAGGACTTGCTGCTCTGTTATATCCAGATACATGCTTTCAAGTACCATGCATTGCACTTAGCTGTTATGACTCTAGTTTTCTTTCATACGGAACAACCCCTGTAGTCATTTTTTTGGAGGAAGGTTTATAACAATTATACTTTTGAGAAGTTCAGACACATTGTGAAATGTCCCACAATCTAGGTTTGTTCAATTGTTTCCTTATGTGATTCAGGTTACACCTTTTTTGCATGACTGTGTGTCTTGCTCAGTGCATCCTGTTAGGATGTACACTATGTCCCATTTCCTCATTATTCATTGTGCTACCTTTGGCTATTGGTTGAGGTATATTCACCAGATTTCTACATTATAACTTGTCTTTTTTCATTTGTGTGTAGAATGTAACCTACATTGTAAAAATTGAGACTGTAAATTCTTTGTTCTCTAACAATTTTTCACTAAGGTTTGAATAAATTTTTATAATTGTGGTTATAAATGATCAGTTACAGACTATAAACTCCACGAAAATAAGAAGTCTATCTTGTTCACCATTTTATCCTCAGTTCATATACAGTGCCTTGGATACAGTAGGTGTTCAACAAATGTTCAATGAATGAATGGTGTGATTTTTCAGAGGTTTGACTATTTCACTATTTATTTTGCCAAAGAAACTGATTTGGGATTCCAAATTTCCTTTTTTTCTTAATTCTTTTAGGGTGTTAGATGCCCACCTTCCCTTCCCAAGACTTAAACTGAAAAATGAGCTATAAGAAATAGGTTAAATTGAATATGTCAGCTTTGTTACTGATAAAGTTGACTTAAACTCACTTCAGAACTGTTACAATTTTTATCATTTTCTCTGTTTATTAGCTGCCATTCTTTTGAAAAAAAGAAAAAAAGCTGATTTTCTTGCCCTGATCAAAAAGCTCAGTTGGTTGGAACATTGTCCAGATACACCAAGCTTGTTGTTTTGATCCCCAGCCAGGGCACATACAAGGATCAGCCAATGAATGCATAAACAGGTGGATCAACAAATCAATGTCTCTCTCCCCCTTTCCTTTCTGTCTCTAAAAATCAATCCATAGAAAAATCAAAATATATTTTAAAAAAGCTTTTCTTCTTCCTCCTTTTTAAAGAATCATAATATAAATGAATTATATTTTTAAATGTTCAATGTGGGCCTTGGCTATATGGCTCAGTAGATAAAGCATTGTCCTAGTACATGGAAGTTGCAGGTTCAATCCTGGTCAGGGCAAATACAAGAAGCAATCAATAAGTACAAAACTAAGTGGGACAGCAAGTAGATGCTTCTCTCTCTCTCTCTCTCTCTCTCTCTCTCTTGTTTCCCTCTCTCTTCCTCTTTTTCTCAATTAATAAAAAATTTTAAGAAAATTAAATATAAAAGTTAAAATGTGTTGTAATTAATTGTCATTATTATTCATTTTGATGTTCAAATTGGCCTAAATTAGGCCACCTTGCCATTTTTACTTGAGAAGCAATATAGGTAGAAGTCAAGGGAATACAATGACTCCTACATTAAGGAAGGGGGACTCTCAGGACACATTCCAATTTCATCATGGCACTGAACTTAGGAGCACCCCTTGCCTTCCTGCTCACAAAGACTGCTGACAACTCCCTTTCTCCAAGATAATTTGGTCCTGCCTCTAATCCTGGCCTTGGCCCATTCACGTAAGAATGGCCCTTATCTTTTCCTCACATGATGCTATTACTGACCATGCTCTGGTATATTCTCAAATTCCATTGATTTTATTTAGAAAACAAAAAAGTATTGATACTATTAGGGTATTGGTACATATGCTGTAACAAAGAGATTTAAACTAATAGTGGCTTATACAAGATGAAAGTTTATTTCTTTTTAATATAAAAATATGGATGGATGGTTCAAGACTGGTATGGTGGCTCCACAGTCATCATGGTCCAAGCACCTTCTATTTTGTTTATTTCTCTTCTACCTTTAATTTATTGCTTCCAACTTATGTCCAAAATGTTTTCTTTAGTTACCCCCATTAAGCTACAATTTTAGTAAATAAGAATGAAATTAAGTGCAAGGAATCTGCTTTATAAGGGCACAACCTGAAAGTTGAACATACTACATTTATTCATATGCCATTAGCTAGAACTGGATCATTTGTCTTATCTTGGTGCAAAGGAGGCTGGGCGATATATTTTGGGTCATGTACCCGTGTTATTACTATGCAAGTCAAGGAGAATGGAGTTAGGGTGGCATTAACAGTGTTAGCCACAGCATCTTAATATAAATTGACATAGCAGTAATTTTAATCATGTAAAATTCAGTATCAGTTTTTAGCTGAGTTCTACACCTTTCTGTTTAAGCCTATATAAAAGATATGCAAGAAGAAAAATGTCAAATGGCATTGGCATACTTCTGACTTAATTTTCTATCTCTGGGTACTGTGCATGTTCCTGATGTCCAACTGAGGAATCTATTTGAAAGAATTATATTAAACACAACTGAAGATAGAAAGTCCATTAATAGATAATACTCCAAATTTACAGATTTTTGATTTCAAATTATTTAATATTTTGTAGAAGTTTGAATTTCACAGATAGAAACTGATGAGTCACAGTACAGATGACCAAAGCTATTTTGCTGTATTTTTTTGCTAGAAAAATAAGTAGATGGGGCTTTAATTAGTGTACAGTGAGCAGGGAGGGGGTTGATTCATGATCAGTTAAAAACCTTTTTTTCTCTTTGAGCCATACCTGCCTAATATTCAGGCTGATGTAAGTATGAGCAAATTGCTCCAAGAAAAATATCTGGGCAACCCACTCCTTCCCTTCCTTATTGCTTATCTTCCTTACAGTAATCAGAAACTTCCTTTGTCTTTTCCCTTCTCTCACTTCTACCTTCCATTTATTATAGCTCTGTGCTTTACTGGAGAGCATTAGAGGTGGAGTTGGTCATTGAAACAGTGGAGATAAGTTGTTAAATGAAAAAAAAAGTCAAGACTCAAAGCAGTTCTCTGGATTGATAGGAGGAACAAAAATCATGCACCACAACCCTATTTCCAAAGGCTTTGTTCAGCACTACATTATCCTTATCAGGGAAGGAACATGTGTGAACTACTGAAAGGCAAGTTTGTAGAGAGAACCCAAAGTCTCTTTTAGTAAGTACCTGAGAAGGTCAAGGACTTAACAGATTGAGGTTCTTTGATGAAATTAAATTTAATAGAAAACTAACATTGGTAAAGATGTCACTCAAAGCATTATTTCCTAGAATAGTAAACTCTGATCATAAGCAGTAACCATGAAATGACTCAATTAAAAAAAGACAAAAGAACCTAGCACAAATATATCAAAATATCCACATCTAAGAAATGGTGTCCTCCAAATAAAGATAAAAAACTAGTCAGTGAAATAATTTCTCTAGTTTAGAAAGAGTCTACAGTGAACTCTTAGAGCCTTGTACAACTAAAGTTGTGTGCTTAATGATTATAACCCTAAAACTCAGATTTTAAGGGCTAAGTGTTTTGGCTATATACTATAGAAATAAACAACAACCTGATTAAGTCAGCAGACAAAAGAAACGTGACTCACAGTCTGGTTCCAACAACACAAGGCAAGCATGTGCCAGACACAACTGTACTTCTGTGTCATTCTGATATCTGATTGGGTATGTGGTCAATACAAAGAAAGAACTCTGTTTTGTTAGTAGAAAAAAAAGATATATGGGCATACATCCTTTTAATTGTTTTTCATCTAACATTTATGGAACCCATATGTGGAGTCAGACATTGTGTTAGGCTGTGGGCATAAATTAAAGAATTTCAGAGTTTTTCAGTTCAATGAGGAGAAATAGACATATAATTGAATATAATATACATTATAAATATTGGGCCAGTACTTCTCAACATAAAGAACACCTGAAGAACTTGATTAAAGTACATGCCAACTAAAATAAGTTAGATGGAAGAAGACAAAAAAACCCTGCATGATTTCACTTGTATGTGGAATATCAAACAAAAAAAAAACACACCAAAAATAAATTCACAGAGACAACAAATGGTGGTTACTACAGGGGAAAGAGAGTGGGGGGAAGGCAAAGTGGGTAAAGGGGCTCGGATTATGATAACAGAAGGAATTTAGAGTTAAGGTAGGGAATGTTCAATAGAGTATACAGATGACAAATTATAATCTTGTACACCTGAAAATATGTTATTAACAAATGTTACCTCAATAAATTTTATAAAAAAACCCTAGCCAACATGAAAACACATACAAGAATAACCAGTACATAAAAAAGGAGTTTTTTGTTTTAGCTAAAAGTTACAATAAAGTTCAGTTTAAAAAAATAAGTATATATGTATTGACCAGATAAAACACAAAGAAGTGGATAAAATTTAGAAACAGATTTCTCTGTGTTTGTGGCCCAATATGTGACAGATTAGAATGTAGCAATAAGTGTGGAACATATCATCAAGGGTCTTAAATTCCACATTGAGGAGTTGAAATTTCATTCTATAGTCAATGGAGAAGTATTGTGAGTGTTAAGCAAAGAAGCAAGTCATGCAGGCATTTGACAGAGAACATTTTAGTGAGAGAATAGTAAAGCTAAAAATCTTAAAGTTAGAATGTCTTTGGCTTGTTTATGCACAAGCAAGGAGGCCAGTGTGGCTGGAATATGAGGAGGGATAACACTAGGTGATGATGTCAGAGAAGTAAGCAGGGATCAGATTGTGTAGGGCCATGGAGACCATAATAATAACACTGGATTTTATTTTAAACCTATTGAACATAGATATAAATGATATAACTTAGGTTTGAAAGTGTCACTCTATACTAGATATTTACAGGGTATATCATCCCAGAACATCATATTATACATTCTTTTCCAATGTGTATGGTATATTCTCAAAGATAGACCATATAGTTGGGTCACAAAATTAACATTAACAAATTGAAGAAGATTGAAATTATATCAAGCATATTTTCTGACCATAAAGCTTTGAAATTAGATTTCAACTGAAGAAAGGAAGTAAAGAAACTTACAAAAATGTGAAAATTAAACAACATACTTCTAAAAAATTACTGGGTCAAAGAAGAAATAAAAGAGATTAAAAGATGTATTCAGACAAATGAGAATGACAACATGACATCAAATTTTCTGTCTTGCAGTGAAAGCAGTAATAAGAGGGAAGTTTATATCAGTATGGGGTCATATAAAGAGACAATGGAAATCCCAAATAAACAACCTAACATCACCTCTTAAATAACTAGAAAAAGAAGAACAGAGGCAAATCAAAGTTAGCAGAAGAAAGGAAATAGTAAAAAAATTGGAGCAGAACAAAAATGAAATGAACAACAACAAAAAACTATAGAAAAAATTAATACAACAAAGAGCTGGTTCTTTAAAAAGATCAATGAAATTAAAAAAAAAAAACCCTGGCAATACTCACTAAGGAAAAAAAAATAACAGACTCATATAAACAAAATCCAAAATGAAAGAGCTGAAATTAGATATAAAAGGATCATACTAGAATACTATGAAAGATTATATACCACCAAATTTAACAATGTAGAAGAAATGGATAAGTTCTTAGACTATACAATTTTTGTAGACTGAGTCACAAAGAAATGGAAAACTTAAGTAGACTCATGAGCAGGGAGGAAATAGAAACAACTATCAAAAGCCTCCCCCCAAATAAATGTCCAAGGCCAGATGGCTATACTAGTGAATCCTACCAAATACTCAAAGAAGACTTGGTACATACCCTTCTCAACATATTACAAAAAATTAAAGAAGAAGCAATACTCCCTACCACATTTTATGAGGCCAACATAACTGATACCAAAACCTGACAAAGACAACACACAAAAAAGAAAGCTACAGACAAATATCTCTGATAAATACAGATGTAAAAGTCCTAAACAAAGTACTAGCAAATTGAATATAACAACACATTAAAAAATTATACATCACGATCAAGTGGGTTCATTCCAGGAGCAGAAGGATGGTTTAACATACGGAAATCAATCAACATAATACACCACATCAACAAACCAAAGAACAAAAATCATATGATCTTATCAACAAACACGGAAATAACACTTGGAAAGATACAATATCCATTTATGTTTCAAATACTCAATAAAATAGATATAGAAGGAAAATATTTCAATATAATAAAGGCCATGTATGACAAACCATCAGCCAATATCACACTAAATGATGAAAAATGAAGGCTTTTACTCTAAAGTCAAGAAGAAGACAAGGTTGCTCACTCTCTCCTCTCTTATTTAACATAGTTCTAGAAGTCTTAACCAGAGCAATTAGGGAAGAGAAAGAAATAAAAGGCATTTATATCAGGAAAGAAGACGTAAAGGTATCACTTTTTGCAGATGACATAATACTGATATAGAAAACCCAAAAAACTCCACTAAAAATCCATTAGAAATAATCAATTAATAAGTAAAGTTGCAGGACACAGTATCAATATACAAAAGTCTATTGCTTTCCTATACACCAACAATGAAATTTCAGAAAATTAATTTAAAAAACCCAATTCTTTTACAATTGCAATGAAAAAATATACTTAGGAATAAACTTAAAAAAGGATGTGAAAAATCTGTATATTAAAAAGTACAAAGCATTATTGAAATAAATTGAAAAAGACACAATAGAATGGAAAAATATTCCATGCCTATGAGTGAGAATAACCAACATAATTAAAATGACCATATTACTTAAAGCAATATACAAATTTAATAGGATCCCCATAAAAATTACAATGTCATTAAAGAAATAAAACAGAAAAATCGCCACATTTGTATGAATTTATAAAAATCTCAGAATAGCCAAAGCCATCCTGAGAGAAAAGAATGAAGAAGAAGGTATAACACTACCTGACTTCAAATTATACTACAGAGCCATGATAATCAAAACAGCATGGTATCAGTGGAAAAACAGACATACAGACCAATGGAACAGAATTGAGAGTCCAGAAATAAAACCACATGTATATTGATAAATAATTTTTGACAAAAGATCCAAAAACACACAATGAAGAAAATAATGCCTCTTCAATAAATGGTGCTGGGAAAATTGGAATGCCACATGCAAAAAAATGAAACTTGACTAAAGTATTTCCCCCTGCACAAAAAATAATTCAAAATGGATCAAGCCCTGGCTGGATAGCTCAGTTGATTAGAGCATTGTCCTGAACCATAGAAGTTGGCAGTTCGATCCACAGTCAGGGCACATACAGGAACAGATGGATGTTCCTGTCGTTCTTTCTCCTTTTCTCTCTAAAATCAATAAACATTAAAAAATTTTAAAAAGAAAAAGAAACTAAAACCAAACAAAAATACCAAAAAGGTATCAAATGCCTAAATATAAAATCTGAAATAATGAATTACATAGAAGAAAACACAGGTACTAAACTTACAGACCTTGACCATAGAGAACAATTTATAAATTTGACCCCAAGCCTGACCTGTGGTGGCGCAGTGGATAAAGCGTCGACCTGGAAACGCTGAGGTCGCCAATTCGAAACCCTGGGCTTGCCTGGTCAAGGCACATATGGGAGTTGATGCTTCCAGCTCCTCCCCCCTTCTCTCTGTCTCTCCTCTCTCTCTCTCTCTCTGTCTGTCTCTCCCTCTCCTCTCTAAAATGAATAAAAAAAAAAATTTGACCCCAAATGCAAGGGAAATAAAAGCAAAAATAAATGAATGGGACTATATCAAACTAAGAAGTTTCTGCATAACAAAAGAAACCAACAACAAAACAAAAAGGCAGCCAACCAAATGGGAGATGATATTTACAAACAATAGCTCCGATAACAGGTTAATATCCAAGATATATAAAGAGCTCACAAAACTCTCCAACAAACAGGCAAAAAAATTAATTAAAATGTGGGGGAGGACCTGAACAGACACTTCTCCCAAGAAGAGATACAAATGGCTAACAGATATATATAAAAAACACTCTTTACTAGCTATTTGAGAATTGCAAATCAAAGCTATAATGAGATAGTATCTCACACCTGTCAGTTTAGATATTATCAGCAAGACAGGTAATAACAAGTGTTGGAGAGGCTGTAAAGAAAAAGGAACCCTCATTCACTGCTGGTGGGAATGTAAACTGGTACAGTCATTATGGAAGACAGTATGGTGGTTCTTCAAAAAATTAAGAATAGAACTACTATATTTACCCAGCAATCCCTTCACCAGGTATCTATCACCAAACTCAAAAACATTGATATGCAAAGACACATGAACCCCCATGTTCATTGCAGCATTATTCACGGTAGTCAAGACATAGAAACAACTAAAATATCCCTTGACTGAGGATTGATAGGATAAAGATGTGATACATATATACAATGAAATAGTACTCAGTCATAAGAAATGATGACATGTTGTCATTTGTGACAACATGGATGGACCTTGAGTACTTTATAGTGAGTGAAATAAGAACATCAGCAAGAGGTAAGGGCCCTGACCGGTTGGCTCAGTGTTAGAGCATCGGCCTGGCGTGCAGGAGTCCCAGGTTCAATTCCCGGCCAGGACACACAGGAGAAGCGCCCATCTGCTTCTCCACCCCTCCCCCTCTCCTTCCTCTCTGTCTCTCTCTTCCCCTCCCGCAGCCAAGGCTCCATTGGAGCAAACTTGGCCCCGGGCACTGAGAATGGCTCTGTAGCCTCTGCCTCAGGTGCTAGAATGGCTCTAGTTGCAACAGAGCGATGCCCCAGATGGACAGAGCATTGCCCCCTGGTGGGCGTGCCGGGTGGATCCTGGTCGGGCGCATGTGGGAGTCTGTCTGACTGCCTCCCCGTTTCCAACTTCAGAAAAATACAGAAAAAAAAAAAAAAGAAATGGCCCTGGCCAGTGGCTTAATGGATAGAGCATTGATCCAGCCTATGAACGTTTCGGCATGATTCTGGTCAGGGCACACAGGAGAAGTGCCCATCTTCTCCCCTCTCCATCTTTCCCTTCTCTCTCTCTTCCCCTTCTGCAGCCATTAGCTCAATTGGTTTGAGCCTTGGTTGCCTGTGGTGCTGAGGATAGCTCTGTTGGAGCACATCAGCTCAGGCACTAAAAATAGCTCAGTATATTGGTCCCATATGGGGTCCTGGGTAAATCCCAGTTGGACAGATGCAAGAGTTTGTCTCACTATCTCCCCTCCTCTCACCTAAAAGAAAAAAAGAAAAAGAAAAAAGTAAGTACTATATGATTTCATGGATAAGTAGGATATAAAACTGAGACTCATGACCATAGATAAAAGTGAAGTGGTTACCAGGGGAAAGGGATGTAGGGGAGGGAAAAGGGCAGGGGTAAGGGAAAGGGTAAAGAGGGACAAATATAAAGTGATGGAAAACGATTTGACTTTGGGTGATGTGTATACAACATAATCAACAGTTCAAATACTATAGAAATGTTTACCTGAAACCTATGTACTCATTGATCAATGTCACCCTATTATATTTAATTTTTTAGATAAAATTTTAAAATAATAAATAAAGCATTTTACTAGATTAAAAAAACTCAGAAAGTGTCACTTTAGGCACCACGTGTACTGTAAGTAGGCAAAGGTGTTGGTAGAAAGATAAGATTATAGTAAGGATTCAGGGATTAGTTGATGCTAGCTTGGACCATGAAAGTTTGAACAAATTTCATATATTTATGTATTTACTACCAGTCATGATATTGAACAGTTCCATTCAAAAATTTTTTATGCTGCCAAAGCCCAAGCTCTGGCAACAACTAATCTTCTTTTCTCTCCCTACAGTTTTGCGTTTCCCAGAAATTCAATAAATGAAATCATATAATATATTGCCTATTGGATCCAGGTTCTCTCATTGAGTAAAATGCATTTGATATTCATCTTGGGTATGTGAGAACAATTATTCTTTCCTTTTTATTACCATGTAGAATTCCATTTTATAGATATGCCACAGTTTGTTTCTGCATTCACCAACTGAAGGACATTTGGGATATTTACAGTTTGGGGTAATTATGAATAAAGCTGTTATAAACATTTGTGTGTATGCTGTAATATAAACATTAGTTTTCATTTCTTTTGGGTAAATACCTGAGAATGTGATTGATGTGATTGGTAAGTGTTTATTTAATTTTATTAGAGACTGCCAAATTCTTTGGTATTAAAGGTGGACACATTTGCATTCTTTCCAGCAAAACATGAGAGTTCCAGTTGCTCTACAACCTTGTCAGCATCTGGTATTATCAGTATATATATAAATATATATATTTTTCAAAGGGAGAAGTGGCGGGGAGGCAGACAGACAGATTCCTGCATGAACCTGACTAGGGTCCACCTGGCATGCTCACCAGGGGGTGATGCTTGGCCCCTCTGGGCTGTTGCTCTGCTGCAATAGGAGCCATTCTAGCACCAGAGGTGAAGGCCATGGAGCCATCCTCAACACCCAGGCCAACTTTGCTCCAATGGAGCCTTGGCTGCAGAAGGGGAAGAGAGATATAGAAAGAAAAGAGAGGGAGAAAGGTGGAGAAGCAGATGGGCGCTTCTCCTGTGTGCCTTGGCCGGAAATCCAACCCGGGACTTCCACACACCAGGCCCATGCTCTAACACTGAGCCAATTGGCCAGGTCCATCAGTATATTTATGTTAGCCATTTTAGTAGGTATAAAATGGTATCTCATTGAGATTTTAATTTGAATTTTCCTAATTATTAAGGTTGTTAGTCAAGGAAGAGCCAGAAGAATTTAATAATTGAATGCATGTAGGATGTGAAAGATTAAAGAGTCAAGTAAGATTTCAAGATCTTTGGCCTGAGGAAATTGACAATGGAAGGAGGTGGAGAGAATTTAGAAATAGAATTAATGTGATATGACTTCAATGACTCAAAATCTCAGAAATAGTTATTAAGATAGATAAAATGGTTATTTTTTTGGGGAAAAATAAAAGTGATATCATGCTCCTATTCCATATTCCCATCAGGAACTGCAAAATAAAACTAATTCAGCCTGACCTGTGGTGGCGCAGTGGATAAAGCATCGACCTGGAATGCTGAGGTCACCAGTTCGAAACCCTGCACTTGTCTGGTCAAGGCACATTTGAGAATTGATGCTTCCTGTTCCTCCCCCCTTTCTCTTTCTCTTTCTCTCTCTCTCACTCTCTCTCTCTCCTCTCTAAAATGAATAAAGAAAAAGCTAAAAAAAAGTACAAAACTAATTCAGAGCACATAAAACTGAAGATGATTAAAGAACTTTTATAGGTGGTGTGTGGGTGAAAAATGAAAGGTGTCGCCTTTAAGAAAAGACATGTCAGTCTGGGAAAAGCAGGTTTCTGTTAACATCTCAGGGATATGATTCACTGTGAAAACCTGAAACTTGTTTTATAGCCTGGGTGGGTGGTGGCTGCACCAGAGTTTGTTACTGACACAAAGAACAGAAAGAAATTGTTGGATTGGATAATGACACCTGGTATCTTGGCATAATGGACCATGATGTCATCTTAAATAAGCAAATGTAAGGAAATAATTACACTTGCCTGTACCAACTATAATCATAAGAAAGCTGACAAAGCAAGAGGGCCTGCCAGAAACACTATGTCCTAGGTTCTCTATCTGGCTTCTCAGAGGAATCCAAGATAATTATCCATGTATAGATTGTCAATCATCTCTGGTTCAGATATTGGTGAGGGTGATTTGAAGAATAATAGAGGGGATTATCTGAGACCCTTCTGACTCTGGCACCATGGTGACAGGATCCAATGAAAGAAAACAGATCACTTTCCTACAGTATTCCTGGGATACTCCCATGCTCAATTTCTAATTCTACTTTGGCTTTTTTATCAATTACCTCTTTTCAACTTTATATATTCATCTTTATTTATTGTGTTTAACAATAAAATAGCTTTATTATTTTGATTTTTGAATAGTGAAAAATTCAAACAATTTAGATAAATGTACTAAAAAAAGTATAAACTTCTTGAAATCTTATCACCCTAGAACCTCGCCATTGCCTGACCTGTGGTGGCGCAGTGGATAAAGCGTCAACCTGGAAACACTGAGGTTGCTGGTTCAAAACCCTGGCTTGCCTGGTCAAGGGACATATGGGAGTTGATGCTTCCTGCTCCTCCCCCTTCTCTCTCTCTCTCTCTCTCCCCCTCCTCTCTAAAATGAATAAATTAAAAAAAATGACATATGACCAAAAAAAAAAAAAAAAGCCTGATCTGTGGTGGCACAGTGGATAAAGCATCGACCTGGAATGCTGAGGTCGCTGGTTCAAATCCTGCACTTGTCTGGTCAAGGCACATATGAGAGTTAATGCTTCTTGCTCCTCCCCCCTTTCTCTCTCTCTTTTCTCTCTAAAATGAATTAAAAAAATTAAAAAAAAGAACCTCGCCATTAATGTTTTGGGAAGCTATATTTTCATGTTTATGCATGCATATTGATAGCTGTATTTTTACATAAATGAGATAATATCATACATGATAATTTCTTGAAATCATGGAACACCTTTGAAAAATAATCTGTATTTTTTTTTATATTGCCACCTTCCACGTCTCACTGACACTCTTGGTAACCAAAGCTTTCAGGTAAACATTTCTATAGCATTTGAACTATTGATTATGTTGTATAACTATCACCCAAAGTCAAATTATTTTCTGTCACCATATATTTGTCCCTCTATATTGCCCTCTCTTCAACCTCTCAACCCCTCTATTGCAACCCTCTCCATCTGCCAACCACTTCACTATTATTATTGTCCATGAGTCTCAGTTTTATATCCCACCTATGTGTGAAATCACAGTCAATTTTTTAATAAAAAAGGTAGCCTTTTCTAATTTATTTATTTCACTCAGTATAACTTTTCAAGATCTATCCATGTTGTTATAAATGGCAACATATCATTATTTCTTATGGCTGAGTATTATTCCATTGTACATATGTATACATCTTCTTTATTCAGTCCTCCATCGAAGGGCATATTGGTTGTTTCCATGTCTTGACCACCATGAATAATGCTGAGATAAACATGGAGGTGCATGTGTCTTTATGTACTACTGTTTTTAAGCTATTGGGGTAGATACCTGGTTTAAGGATTGCTGAGTCATATGGCACTTCTATTCTTAATGTTTTGAGAATGCTTTCTTCCACAATGGCTATACTAATTTGCATTCCCAATAGCAGTGAATGAGGGTTCCTTTTTCTCTGCAGTGTCTCTGATACTTCTTGATAATCAATCTAACAGGTGTGAGGTGATATGTCACTATAGTTTTGATTTGCATTTCTCTGATAGCTAGAGAATATAAGCACCTTTTTATATATCTTTTGGTCATTTATATTTCTTCTTGGGATGTGTCCTTAATTAGATTGTTTGCTTGTTTGGTGCTGAGCTTTGTGAGTTCTTTATATTTTTGGAATATTAACCCCTTATTGGAGCTGTTGTTTGTGAATATCAACTCTCATTTGGTTGACTGCCTTTTTGTTTTGTTGATGCTTTTTATTGCTGTGAAAAACTTTTTAGTTTGATATAGTTCCATTCATTTATTTTTTCCTTTAATTACCTTGCCTTTGGTGTCAAATTTATAAAATGTTCTCTATGGCCAAAATCCATAAGTTTAATATCAATGTTTTCTTCTATGCAATTTTTTATTTCAGACCTTATATTTTGGTCTTTGATCTATTTTAAATTAATTTTTGTGCATGAGAACAAACTGTAGTCATTTCATTCTTTTGCATGTGGCTTTCCAGTTTTTCCAGCACCATTTATTGAAAAGGCCTTCAATTCTTCATTGTGTAAAAGATTATATGCCAAGTGGCAGCAAGATGGCGATGGAGTAAGCAGATGTACCAACTTCCACTTCCCAGAACCAAAGTGGATTACAACTTAATTTTAAGAACAATTATCTGGAAAAACCATCTTTGGACTACACTAAGAGGACTCTTTAACCAAAGATCACTGAAGAAGCCACACTGAGACTGGTAGGAAAAGAAGAAATGCAGAGAGGGCTGCCTAGCTCTCGGGAGTGAGTAGCAGCCCAACAGGCCTTGTATTGCAGGAAGAGAATTTAGTGGAGAGGAGAGAATCTTGGGCCCCAGGAACAAAGCCCCAGACTGCAGGCCCAGAGCCTAGAAGAGGCCTACAAACAGTATTTCACTGTGAAACAAGCCAGGATACTGTTTGCAAGAAAGAGACAGATTTCTCAGACCCAGGATTCATCTTAAAGCAGGGGTCCCCAAACTTTTTATACAGGGGGCCAGTTCAGTGTCCCTCTGACTGTTGGAGGGCCGAACTATAAAAAAACTATGAACAAATCCCTATGCACACTGCATATATCTTATTTTAAAGTAGAAAAACAAAATGGGAACAAATACAATATTTAAAATAAAGAACAAGTAAATTTTTTTTTTCATTTTTCTGAAGCTGGAAACAGGGAGAGACAGTCAGACAGACTCCCGCATACACCCGACCGGGATCCTCCCGGCACGCCCACCATGGGGCGATGCTCTGCTCAGCCGGGGAGCGATGCTCTGCCCATCCTGGGCGTCTCCATGTTGCAACCAGAGCCACTCTAGCACCTGAGGCAGAGGCCACAGAGCCATCCCCAGCGCCCAGGCCATCTTTGCTCCAATGGAGCCTTGGCTGCGGGAGGGGACAAAAGAGACAGAAAGGAAAGTGTGGCGGAGGGGTGGAGAAGCAAATGGGCGCTTCTCCTATGTGCCCTGGCCGGGAATCGAACCCGGGTCCTCCGCACGCTAGGCCGACGCTCTACCACTGAGCAAACTGACCAGGGCAAGAACAAGTAAATTTAAATCAACAAACTGACCAGTATTTCAATTTGAACTATGCTCCTCTCACTGACCACCAATGAAAGAGATGCCCCTTCTGGAAGTGCGGCGGGGGCCAGATAAATGGCCTCAGGGGGCCGCATGTGGCCTGCGGGCCATAATTTGGGGACCTCTGTCTTAAAGGGTCTGCACAAAAAACCTCTTTTACAACCACTCACCCAGGGCTCCAGGGGATGGGGAGAGCTGAGAGGACCAGAGTAGCAGGAAGAGAGTATAATCTAGGAGGCACAGGGAGAAACACTTTGAGGGACAACTACCCTAACCCTTGTGCTGAGTCACTTCCCAAAACTGAAGTGAATATTTTTCCTGAACCTGCAATACTAGCAAAAGGAAGCAGGTCACCAGCCAAATAGAAGCTCTCCTGCTACAGAGCAAAGAATCACTTAGAAGCAGGAAGCAATCAGGGATACAGTATTGAGTACTAATGTCTGAGCTGCATTACCACACCCACACTGCTGAGTGCTTGCTGGAGGGCAGGCAGCAGCGGGACATGGAAGCACAGTTCCATTGGTGGGGGCAGAAGCTGGGGGCTGGCCATGGCTGCGGTCCGGGCATGAGCACAGTCAAGCCTGGTAGGGGTGGAGGCTATGGGCAGCCACGATGTTGGAAGAGGTGCATGAAAGCATTCTAACCCATGGCTGAGAGCCAGGTGCATGAGAGTGGTCCTGCCTGCAGTCCTGTCCACAGGGGCAAGGCAAAAGCCTGGGAACCAATTGAAACTTGCAGCTTGGTGCTGGATCACAGCCCCACTGGAGGACAGAGGTTTTCTGTCCCAGTGCATGAGCACAGTCCTTCCCACAGGGGCAAGGTGAAGGCCAAAGGCCAGCCAAGACTTGCAGCCCAAATGCAGGAGCACAGTCCCACCCATGGGGGTGGGATGGAGGTAGGGGTCTGGCCAGGGAAGGTGAAAGCTTGGGGCTGGCCAGGATTTTCAGCCCAAGCAGAGGAGTTCAGTCCTGCCCTCGAGGCATGCAGCAGCTGGGCAGGCCAAGGTTTCCAGCCCGGGCATGCAAACACAGTCCTGCTCATGGAGGAGAGGTGGAAGCCTCAGCAACTGCCACAGCAGGCCAGTGGTGGCAACAACCATGTTTAAATGACTGAGGCAGCGGTAGAGGGAGTGGTGGGCCTGCAGACAGATCACATTTAGGGAACACAGAGGCCACACCCATCAGAGTCCTGTGGTCACACATTTTTTATACACAGACAAAATGGGAAGGCAGAGCAATGCAACCCAAATGAATCAACAAGAGAAATCCCCAGAAAAAGATTTGAATGAGATGGAAATAACCAAATTCCCAGATGCAAAGTTTAAAATAATGATTGTTAAAATGCTGTAGGATCTTAGACCAACAATAGATGGACATAACAAGCACCTAAATAAAGAGATAGCAAGTATAAAAAAAATGACATTTAAATAATAAAAAGAATCAGTCAGAAATGACAAATACAATATTAGAAATGAAGACCACACAGGAAGGAATTAAAAGCAGGATAGATGAAGTTGAGGATCAAATCAGTGAATCAGAGGACAAGATAAATAAAAATACAGAAAAAGAGCAGCAAAAACAAAAGAGGCTCAGAAAGTCTGAGGACACTCTAAGAGAGCTCAATGGCCACATTAAGAGGAATAACATCCACATTATAGCAGTTCCCAAAGGAGAAAGAACAGGGATAGAAAATCTGATTGAAGAAATCACAGCTGAAAACTTTCCTAAATTGATGAAGGAAAAAGTCACACAAGTTCAAGGAGCACAGAGAATTGTATTAAGGGTGAAGCCCAAAAAACCAATACCAATACACATCATAATTAAAATACAAAAATTGAGAGATAAAGAAAGAATACTAAAAGCTGCAAGATAAAAGCTGTCTATTACCTACAGAGGAGCCCTCATAAGGATGACATCTGACTTCTCAACAGAAACAGTAGAGACCAGAAGGGAATGGCAAAAAATATTCAAAGTAATGCAAAACAAGAGCCTACAACCAACACTTCTTTATCCAGCAAGGCTATTATTTAAAACTGAAAAAGAAATAAAATGCTTCCAGACAAATTCAAGAAATTTATTACAACCAAACCAATGCTACAAGAAATGTCAAGGAGCCTGCTATAAACAGAACAAATGGGGGAAATCTAGTAAAAGAAGAATGTAGATTTAAAGATTAAAGTGGCAATAAACAACTACATATCAATAATAACCTTAAAAGTAAATGTATTAAATGCTCTAATCAAAAAGCATAGAGTAGATGAGTGGATAAGAAAACAGAACCTGTACATATGCTGTCTACAAGAGACCTACCTCAAAACAAAAGATACACATATACTGAAAGTAAAAGAATGGAAAAAAATATTTCATGGAAATGGAAATGAAAAAAAACTAAGGTAGCAATGCTTATATAAGAAAAAGTAGACTTTAAAACAAAGGCTATAGTAAGGGATAAAGAAGGTCACTACATAATTATAAAGGGAGCAATTCAACAGGAAGATATAATCATTATAAATATCTATGCACCTAATATAGGAGCACCTAAATATATAAAGCAGATTTTGATAGGTATAAAGGGCGAGATCAACAGCAATACTCTAATAGTAGGGAGTTTTAATACCCCACTAAAATCACTGGATAGATACTCAAGAAAAAAAATTAACAACAACAACAAAAAACCTTAAAGGACACACTAGATCTGTGATGGTGAACCTTTTGATAAAAACCATCGACTTTAGCCGTGCTGGTCAACCTGGTCCCTCACACCCAGTAGTGGGTGTTCCAGCTTTTATGGTGGGCGGTAACGGAGCAACCAAATGGCACTGCTATTGGCCCACTGTGAAAGCTGGAATGCCCACTAGTGGGTGGGAGGGACCAGGTTGAACAGTAATGCAAAAGTAGGTGGTTTTTATAAAAATTTTTGCCATTGTGGCACTAGATCAACTGGATTTAATAGATATCTTCAGAACCTTTAACCCTATAGCAGCAGAATATACATTCTTTTCAAGTGATCATGGTACATTCTCTAGGATAGACTACATGCTAAGACACAAAACGAGTCTCAACAAATTTACGAAGATTGAAATCATATCAAGCATCTTCTTGGATCACAATGGCTTGAAACTAAAAATCAATTACAATAGAAAAACTGAAAAAATATTCAAACACTTGGAATCTAAATAGCATGTTATTAAATAACAAATGAGTTAACAATGAGATCAAGGAAGAAATAAAAAATTTTTTTGAAACAAATGAAAACAAACATACAACTCAAAATTTATGGGACGCAGCAAAAGCAATCCTGAGAAGGAAGTTCATAGCACTACAGGCATACCTTAAGAAGCTAGAAAAAGCTCAAATAAACAATTTAACCCTGCATCTAAAGGAACTAGAAAATGAACAGCAATTAAAACCTAGAGGAAGTAGAAGGAAGGAAATAATAAAGATCAGAGTGAAAATAAATGGCATGGAGGCAAAAAACCAAACAAACAATAGAGAGAATCAATGAAACCAAGAGCTTGTTCTTTGAAAAGGTAAACAAGATAGATGAATCTTTAACCAGACTCACCAAGAAAAAAAGAGATGGGACATGAATAAATAAAATTAGAAATGAGAGAGGAGAAGTACAAAGGATTGTAAGACAATACTATGAAGAACTGTATGCCATAAAATTAGACAACCTAGGCAAATTGGACAAATTTCTCAGAACATGTAATTTTTCAAAAATCAATATAGAAGAATCAGAAAACCTAAACAGACTGATTTCATAAAATGAGATTGAAACAGTTATCAAAAACTCTCAGCAAACAAAAGTCCTGGGTCAGATGGCTTCACAGGCAAATTTTACCAAATATTCAAAGAAGAACTAACTTCTATCTTTCTAAAACTATTTCAGAAAATTCAAGAGGAGGGAAGACTTCCTAACTCTTTTTATGAGGAAAGTATAATACTCATTCCAAAACCAGGCAAAGACACTACAAAGAAAGAGAACTCTAGATCAATATCCCTGATGAACTCAGCTGCCAAAATTCTCAACAAAATATTAGCAAACTGGATCCAGCAATACATGAACAAAATCATACATCATTATCAGGTGGGATTTATTCTAGGGAGACAAGGCTGGTACAATATCCGCAAATCAATCAATGTGCTTCAACATATAAACAAAATAAAGGATAAAAATCACATGATAATATCAATAAATGCAGAAAAAGCATTTGATAAACTTCAGCACCCATTTATGATCAAAACTCTCAGCAATGTGGAGATAGAGGGATCATACCTCAACATGATAAACACCATCTATGACAAACCCAAAGTCAACATCATAATTAATGGGTAAAAATTAAAAGCCATCCCGTTAATATCAGGAACAAGGCAGGGGTGCCCCCTTTCACCACTCTTATTCAACATAGTTCTGGAAGTCCTAACCACAGCAAGAAGAAGAGATAAAATGCATCCAAATTGGAAAAGAAGAAGTAAAACTATCCTTATCTGCTGATGATATGATACTATACATAGAAAATCTTAAAGTCTCAGTCAAAAAACTACTGGACCTGATAAATGAATTCAGCAAAGTGGCAGGATATAAAATCAATATTCAGAAATCAGTTGCAGTTTTATACACCAACAATGAACTGTGTGAACGAGAAATTAAGAAAACAATCCACTTCACTATTGCAACAACAACAAAAAAATAAAGTACCTAGGAGTAAATTTAACCAAAATGTTAGAAATTTGTACTCAGAAAGTTATAAAACATTGACAAAAAAATCAAGGAAGATACAAACAAGTTGAAGCATATACCATGTTTGTGGATAGGAAGAATAAACATCATTAAAATTTCTATATTATGCAAAGCAATCTATAAATTCAATGCAATTTTTGTTAAACTACCAATGACATACTTCAAAGATATAGAAAACATATTCCAAAAATTTATATGGAATCATAAAAGAACACGAATAGCTTCAGCATTCCTGAGAAAGAAGAATAAAGTGGGGCATATCACAATTCCTGATATCAAGTTATACTACAAGGCCATCGTACTCAAAACAGCTTGGTCCTGGCATAAGAACAGGCATACAGATAAGGGGTTAATAACCAAAATTTATAAAGAACTTGCAAAACTGAACACCAGGAAGATAAACAATCCAATCAAAAATGGACAAAGGAAATGAATAGACACTTCTCCATAGAGGACATACAGATGGCCAATAGGCATATGAAGAAATGCTCAATATCACTAAGCATTAGAGAAATGCAAATTAAAACCACAATGAGATACCACCTCACACCTGTTATAATGGCGCCTATTAACAAAACAACACATAATAAGTGCTGGCGAGGTTGTGGAGAAAAGGGAACCCTCCTGCACTGCTGGCAGGAATGCAGACTGGTGCAGCCACTGTGGAGATCAGGGTGGAGATTCCTGAAAAATTTAAAAATGGAACTGCCCTTTGACGCAGCTATCCCACTTTTAGGAATATATGCTATGAATACTAAATCACTGATTCAGAAGAAGAAATGCAACCCCATATTTATTGTAGCATTGTTTATAATAGCCAAGATCTGGAAACAGCCCAAGTGTCCATCAGTGGATGAGTGGGTTAAAAAGCAGTGGTATGTGTACACAATGGAATACTATGGGGCCATGAAAAAGAAGAAAATCTTACCTTTTGTGACAACATAGATGGACCTGGAAACTATCATGCTAAGTGAAATAAGCCAGGCAGGGAAAGAAAAATATCATATAACCTAACTCATTTGAGGAATCCAATGAACAATGTGAACTGAACAACGGAATAGAGGCAGAGGTGCAATCAAACGGACCAGTGGGAAAACGGTCAAAGGGAAAGTAGAAGAGAAGAAAAGATCATAGAAGGGAAAGAGATTTATAAAATTATATATACATAACACAGCATTATAGAAAACAGGACAGCAAATCCTGGAGGGAAGGGGGAAGACATTGGAGGGAGCATGTATGGGGGATGAGGGGAATAAGGGGATAGATGGAGATATATTTGGTGGGACACGTGAATCTATGTAAACACAAATTAAAATCATAAATAAAAAATTGCGAAAAAAAGATTATATGCCACCATTTTAACAATCTAGAAAAAGTGGATAAGTTCTTAAAACTATACAATCTTCCTAGACTGAGTAATAAAGGAGTGGAAAAACGAAGTAAACTTATAAACACAGATAAAATAGTAACGACTATCTAAAGCCTCACCCAAAATAGAAAGTCCAAGACTAGAGGGCTACACTAATGAATTACATTAAACATTCAAAAAATATTTGGTACTTAGCCTTCTCAAAGTCTTCCAAAATAGAATGAGAAGCAATACTCCCTAACTCATAAGGCCAACATAACTTTGATACCAAAACCTGGTAAGTGCCTGACCTGTGGTGGCTGAGTGGATAAAGCATCGACCTGGAAATGCTGAGATCGCCGGTTCGAAACCCTGGGCTTGCCTGGTCAAGGCACATATGGGAGTTGATGCTTCCAGCTCCTCTCCCTTCTCTCTTTCTGTCTCTCTCTCCTCTCTCTCCCTCTGTCTCCCCTCTCTAAAAAATGAATAAATAAAAAAAAAATAAAAAAAAACCTGGTAAGTACAACACAAATAAAGAAAACTGTAGAACAATATTTCTAATGAATATAGATGCAAACTAAACAAAATACTAGCAAATCAAATACAATAATACATTAAAAACTTATACATCACAGTAAAGTGGAATTCATTCCAGTAGCACATGGGTGGTTAAACATATGCAAAATGATCAACGTAATACACCACATTCACAAAACAGAGGACAAAAATCATATGATTCTATTAATCAGGGGTCCCCAAACTTTTTACACAGGGGGCCAGTTCACTGTCCCTCAGACTGTTGGAGGGCCGGACTATAAAAAAAGTATGAACAAATCCCGATGCACACTTCACATATCTTATTTTAAAGTAAGAAAACAAAATGGGAACAAATACAATATTTAAAATAAAGAACAAGTAAATTTAAATCAACAAATGGACCAGTATTTCAATGGGAACTATGGGCCTGCTTTTGGCTAATGAGATGGTGAATGTGCTCCTCTCACTGACCACCAATGAAAGAGGTGCCCCTTCTGGAAGTGCAGTGGGGGCCAGATAAATGGCCTCAGGGGGCTGCATGCAGTCCGTGGGCTGTAGTTTTGGGACCCCTGTTATTAATAGATGCAGAAACAGCATTTGATAATATTCAGCATCCATTTATGCTTAAAATGCTCAATTTAATCAGAATAGAAGGAAAGTACTTCAACATAATTAAGGCCACATATGACAAACCATCAGCAATATTATACTAAATGGTGAAAAAATGAAAGCTTTTCCTCTAAAATTAGGTGCAATATGAGGTTTCCCACTCTTCCCACTCTTATTCAACATAGTACTGGATGTTTTAGCAATATCAGTCAGGCAATAGAAATAAAAAACATATCAAGAAAGAAGTAAAGGTATCACTTTTTTGACATGACATGGTCCTGTATATAGAAAACCTCATCCACTGATTTTTAAAAAGTGAAAAACAAACAAACAAAAAAACATGTTTCTTGGACCCATAAAGTCTAACTTTGAACTGTATTTGACCATTATTAGGTATTCCTTCTTTTACTCCATATTGTTACCTATGTCCTTTAGGAATTCTGTTTCAGAATTGTAGTTTCTTTCTGGCATGTGTTCTGCTTTCTGTATGGGCACCAAGATAAAGCACTGCTCACCATCTCTTGAGATTGAAAGGCTAGATTTGCTCAGCCTCCTTGGCAGGGAAGATTCACTTCCATATTCAGCTGCCCCACAGATCCTCTCTACACCATTCCTTATGGTTTGTAGTACCCTTCTTCTGAGGTGATTAAGTCCCAAGATTTTTTTTAGGGAGCAAACTTATTTATAGGAACTGGGAAACTCTGGTTCTCACCTCTAGAGTGTTTGCCACAGAAATTTTCTAGACTCCAGTTAGCTTTGGATGGCATCAAAGTTTTATTCCATCTCCTTCCTCAGAAATCTAAGGTGTCTGACCAAGTCTTTTTCACTTTCTTCAGTTTCAACTTTCCCACTGAACTCTGCGGATGCTCCTATACAGAAGAAGTAAGGGGCATTTGGATTGGTGCTGTGAGGCAGTTTGCAGCATGGATACATGTTTCTGCTGACATCTTCCTGGAAACCCTTTTAACCTTCTTTCCATTTCTGAATGTAGGTGGTGCCCACAGAAATCTAGGTCATGGTTATTGGTGCATAAAATATGCATGGAAACTGAGAGTCTGAACAGTGTTAAGCATTGCCAACGTTAAGGAATTTTGAAATCAGTCTGTCATCATTATCAAACAAACTAAAAAACTTGGCTTAAAACACTGAATATTATAATAACAACAAGCATGCTTTATTTAGCTCTGGTTCCCCATGAAAGAAGAGTAAATAAAATTTCATAGAATTTTAGAATGTATCAGTATCAATTCTCACAGCTTCCAAAACTAACTTTAACCAAAAGATTTAATAAAGGTGTCACATAGATTTGTTTAACTCTTAAACAATGTTGTTTCTGTTTTGATGCTGACCTTTTTAATGCCATTCTTATACTAACGTGTATTTAAAATAGCCAAGAGGAGGAAATCAGCACTCATGGTAGCCTACCAATTATTTGGGGATATATTGCTTTATTTTAGTGACTTGTTAAAAAACGAATCATTCTGTCAGTCATCAATGACATCCCCCACTTGGACGAGGTATTGTGTTTTTGCTTGAATTCTCACAAAAGCATATCCTATGAGTAAGTGTAAGTGGAGACTTATTTCAGAGGTAATGTCAGGAAGCACTACAAAGGCCACAGGGAAGTGAGACAAGGAAGAGAAATAGACAATACAGAGTGTGTTAATGTGGATAATAAGGGATCAGGTTTGCTGAGGACTTTTACAAGAAAATCCTATTTAAAAGGTGAGAAAGCTGAGAAATTTATCAACCAAATCTTATGCTTCTGTGTCTGGGGGTAGTGCAAAGAGAAAAGTTGGTTCCAAGGGCATATGGCTTGGGTGCCAACAGTGTCAGCTACGTATTGTAAATGGTATTGCAAAAGGTCATGGATCTCACATTTACACTGTCTTCATTTCTTTGTCCCTCGTAGTGCTGCTTCTTTAAATCCTAACCAACCTTCACGTTCTACGTCAAATACTAATTCCACCATAAATTCTTCCTTAAGTTTCCTAGCTACAAATAACATCAATCATTCTGTTAACCATCGTAGCATTAGTTTTAAATCTTTAATAATTTTTCTCCTCTTGTACAATTTCCTGCTATTGCATTACAGTTATTCATAATTAAATTCTATTTCTTTTACCAAGACACTTTACCCTTGAAGGAAAGGACATGTCTTATTCACCTTTCTAAACTTGCAGTATTTAGTACAGTGGCTTGTGCAGGATAAAAGCCCTATAAATGCCTGTTGAATAACTGAAGGTCTTCAAATTCTAGAACAGAGACATCATTAACACAGACTGATTTAATGTACAAAGAATTCAGTTGTTACTTCTACAAGTAAAAATATGTCTTCAATCACTTATTTTTGGAATAGTCATTCTCATTTGTTGGATGAAGTTTGTATCTGGATGGCAAAATATTTAAATAAATGCCAGGAGGAGCTGGAAAATTTCATCATTCCATCTGGACTGCAAGACATGTGTATGGGTGGGTCTGTTCTGAAGGCATGCTTAGAAGTAAAGTATATGCTTGACAATCTTCTGACTTCATGCAAACAGATGTTTTCTTTGTTTTTCTAACTAGTATTGTTCTTTGTTTAGATAAATATAGAAGTCAGGATAGTTCCACTTTGTTTTTAATTAAAAAACCTATTTCTTCTGCGTTAATAATGTATGTTTATAGTGATTTATATATATTAATGCTATTAATCAAAAGAAGTAATCTGAGTTAAGATATTACCTTAAATAAGTAAAAAATAAGAGTATAATTGCAAATTACTTCCCCTCTCCTATTTTTGTACTGTTCTACTTAATATTTGGCAGATAGAGTATGAGCAACAGTGCTTACGAGAAAATGCTTTATGGGGCTTCAAACTGTTGGTAATTAGTCATGAAATAATATTAATTACTTAAAAGTTTTATTATGACCATGCTTTAACTATATCACATATTGGCAAACTATTACAGATTGTAGATTTAAAATCATTTTACTTTCAGTTATATTTATGGGAAGGAAAATAAGTGAATATATTTAATACATTTATATAGAAGAGATTTGACAGGGTAAAGAAAAACTGTTTACTTTATATTAGACTATGAAAATCCTGAAGCCTTTGAGTTTTTATCAGCAGTTCAAAGCAATTACTTAAAAAAATTTGAAAAATAGTGTGAATAAAAGGGAAAGATCTTTGAATGTTTGGTAGAATTTACCTGTGAAGCCATCTGGCCCAGGGCTTTGTTTGTTGGGAGTTTTTTGATAACTGTTTCGATCTCATTTGTTGTATTCAGTCTATTTAGGCTTTCTGATTCTTCCAGATTGATTTTCGAGAGATTATATTTTTCAAGGAATTTTTTCATTTCACCTAGGTTGTCTAATTTTTTAGCATACAATTCTTCATAGTATTTTCTTACAATCCTTTGTATTTCTGCTGTGTCAGTTGTTACTTCTCCACTTTCATTTTTAATTTTATTTATTTGAGTCCTCTCTCTTTTGTTCTTGGTGAGTCTGGTTAAAGTTTCATCTATTTTGTTTACCTTTTCAAAGAACAAGCTCTTGGTTTCATTGATCTTCTGTATTGTTTTTTAGCCTCTATCATTTATTTCCTCTCAGATCTTTATTATTTTCTTCCTTCTACTTCCTCTGGGTTTTACTTGCTGTTCTTTTCCTAGTTCTTTTAGTTGCAGGGTTAAGTTGCTTATTTGAGCTTTATTTTAGCTTCTTAAGGTATGCCTGTAATGCTATGAACTTCCCTCCCAGGACTGCTTTTGCTGTGTCCCATAAATTTTGAGTTGTTGTATGCTCATTTTCATTTGTTTCAAGGAGATTTTTTATTTCTTCCTTGATCTCATTGTTGACCCATTCAGTATTTAATAACATGCTTTTAGTTTCCAAGTGTCTGAGTGTTTTTCAGTTTCTCTATTGTAGTTGATTTCTAGTTTCATGTCATTGTGGTCAAAGAAGATGCTTGATATGATTTCATTCTTCTTAAATTAGTTGAGGCTCATTTTATGCCCTAACATGTGGTCTATCATAAAAAATGTACCATGAGCACTTGAAAAGAATATATATTCTGCTGCTTTAGGGTAAAAGGTTCTAAAGATATCTCTTAAATCCAGTTGATCTAGTGTGTCCCTTAATTCTGCTATTTCTTTGTTAATTTTCTGTCTATAGGATCTATCCAGTGATAATGGTGGAGTTTTGAAATCCCCTACTATTATACTATTGCTGTTGAGCTCTCCCTTTATGTCCATCAAAGTCTGTTTTATATATTTAGGTGCTCCTGTATTAGGTACATAGATATTTATAATGGTAATCTCTTCCTGTTGGATTGCTCTCTTTATCATTATATAGTGACTTTCATTATCTCTTACTATAGTTTTTGTTTTAAAATCTATTTTGTCAGATATTAGTATTGCTACTCCAACTTTTTTTCATTTCCATTTGCATGAAATATTTTTTCCATCCTTTTACTTTCATTCTATATGTATCTTTTGTTTTGAGGTGGGTCTCTTGTAGACAGCATATGTATGGGTTCTGTTTTCTTATCCATTCAGTAATCCTATGCTTTTGATTGGAGCATTTAATCCATTTATATTTAAGGTTATTATTGATATGTAGTTGTTTACTGACATTTTTATCTTTAAATCTACATTCATCTTCTACTAGATTTTTTTTCTCACTTTGTTTTGACTATAGCAGGCTCCTTAACATTTCTTTTTAAAATTTTATTTATTTATTTATTTATTTACAGAGACACAGAGAGAGAGTCAGAGAGAGGGGTAGACAGAGACAGACAGGAATGGAGAGATTAGAAGCATCAATCATTAGTTTCTCGTTGTGCATTGTGACACCTTAGTTGTTCATTGATTGCTTTCTCATATGTGCCTTGACTGCGGGCCTTCAGCAGACCGAGTGACCCTTTACTTAAGCCAGCGACCTTGGGTCTAAGCTGGTGAGCTTTTCTCAAACCAAATGAGCCTGCGCTCAAGCTGGTGACCTTGGGGTCTCAAACCTGGGTCCTTAGTATCCCAGTCCAATGCTCTATCCTCTGCTTCACTGCCTGGTCAGGCAGGCTCCTTAACATTTCTTGCAGCATTGGTTCGGTTGTGATGAATTCCTTGAGGTTTTTTTTTACATACACATTGTCAGTGGTCCCTTGTGAAACACTCCTCGATTGCCCCATCAGTGCAGCTCTGGCATCCTGATTGTTGAATAAATGAATGACATAGGTGACAATGACAGGGTTAGAGGGTGGGGACAGACCACCAACTTACACCATTTACAAAAATAAACTCAAAATTGATAAAAGACTTAAATGTAAGTCGTGAAACCATAAGTGTCCTGGAAGAAAACATAGGCAATAAGCTCTCTGACATCACTCACAGCAATATATTTGCTGATTTATCTACATGAGCAAGGGAAATAAAGGACAGGATAAACAGATGGGACTATATCAAACTAAAAAGTTTTGCACTGCTAAAGACAATAAGAACAAAATAAAAAGACAAACCACATAATGGGAGAACATATTCAGACAATACATCTGATAAGAGGTTAATAACCAAAATTTATAAAGAACTTGTAAAACTCAATACCAGAAAGTTAAACAATCCAATCAAAAAATGGGTAAAAAGGATGAATAGACACTTCTCCAAAGAGGACATGCAGGTGGCCAATATGCAGATGAAAAATGTTCAACATTACTAATCATTAGAGAAATGCAAATTAAAGCCACAATGAGATACCACCTCACACCGGTCAGAATGGCACTCATTAACAAAACATGTAATATGTGCTGGCGAGGATGTGGAGAAAAGGGAACTCTCCTGCATTGCTGATAGGAATGCAGACTGGTGCAGCCACTGTGGAAAATAGTATTGAGATTCCTGAAAAAATTAAAAATCAAACTACCTTTTGACACAGCCATCCCACTTTTAGAAATATATTCAGAGAACACCACATCAGTGATTCAAAAGAAGAAATGCACCCCCATGTTTATGGCAGCATTCTTAAAATGGCCAAGATATGGAAATAGCCCAAGTTCCATCAGTGGACGAGTGGATTAAAAAGCAGTGGTACATATATACAATGGAATACTATGGGGCCATGAAAAAAGAAGGAAATCTTACCTTTTGCAAAAACATGGGTGGACCTGAAAACTATTATGTTAAGTGAAATAAGCCAGGCAGAGAAAATAAAATATTATATTACCTCACTCATTTTAGGAATCCAATGAACAATATGAATTGAGGAATGGAATAGAGACAGAGGTGGGATTAATGGGTCGAGAGGGAAAGCAGACAGTGGGAAATGGGATGATAGAAAGGGATCAGAAAAGGATAAGAGATTGGTGAAATTACACACACATAACACAATGTTATAGAGAGCAAAATAGCAAATCCTGGAGGGAAAGGGGGAACGCGTTGTGGAGAGGGAGAAAAGGGGGATGTTGTGGGGAATACAGGGGAGGGGTGATTCATTCAGGGGGACACTAGAATCTATGTAAACAATAATTTTTTTTAAAAAAGGGAAAGATTTATTGAGTCTAGGCCCCTTCTTCCAAGGTCTTCTTTCTACTATTTTTATCCTCTCTCACTCTCTCATTTTTTTCTGGTTATTTGTACTTTTGTTCTTAGCCCAGAAAAAAAGTGTTAATAGTTTTGACTATCAAAAGTAGCCTTTTAATAGCTCTGGGAGGATTTGTTGAGAAAGGATAATGTGAAATTATACACACATAACACAATGTTATAGAGAGCAAAATAGCAAATCCTGGAGGGAAAGGGGGAGTGCGTTGTGGGGAGGGAGGAAAGGGGGATGTTGTGGGGAATACGGGGGAGGGGGTGATTCATTCAGGGGGACACTAGAATCTATGTAAACAATAATTTTTTTTAAAAAGGAAAGATTTATTGAGTCTAGTTATATATAAGGTACTAGAAAATTAAGAGTGATTTATTCTTTTGTCCATTCAATCATTTAAATATTTGTTAAATGAATAAGTGAGAAATTAGGAAGACACAGATCTTAACTTCAAGGGATTTATAATTTAGTAGGAGACAGAAAACATACAATCTAATGACTATTATAAAATACAGACTATGTAAGCATCCAAATATAAATTAGAAAATATTTTTAAAAACATAAAAAAGGGAAAATCACTTCATATTTGGTGGGCAGTATTGTGTTGGAGTCAGAGAAGACTTCTTTAAAAAGATAGCACTTGAGTCTTAACTTGAAGAATGCATAGAATTTAATAGGCAGGTAGGTAATATTCACAAGAGATACATTATCTTTGTCCCCTTCCTCTAACTGTACCTTCCCTTGTTATAGACCAAGTATGTTGGGAAGAGATGACCCTTCCAAGTTGCAAGGGTGGCCTTGGTTGGATTAAGCAAATCAGAACCTTCAGTTTCCAAACTGAATTAAAGAAAGGGCCAAGGCAATCAATGGATCAGAAATATAAATGAGGTCTTTTGCATCAGATAGCTAGATTGGAGGAGGATCAAGAGCCAGAAGTTGAACTTATTTGGCAGTGGGGCTCTTAGAGTGTTCAGAATTTGTATTGAGTATCAAATGTCCTGAATCTATTATTTAGGGCTAGGAAGTAAATTCATTTAAAAATAATATGAGATTTGACTAATAGAGAAAAATTACAGTATTCTTATATCAGGTCCAGAATCCAGTGCCTTATCCAACCACCCAGCCTGGTTTAAGTATGACACTCCCCCCACACTACGCTAATTAATTTTTCAATTGTATCTTCATAAATTTCTCAAGTGTTTTTACTTCTCTTTGTCCCAATTGCTGCTGTTCTAGTTTTCCTCTCATTGATTCTCATTGATATGCCTGTAATAGTCTTCCAATCTCCCTGGAACCCATCTTGCCTCTTTCTAGTCCAGAATGACCTTTCTAAAACAAAAATCTGATCATGATATTCCCAAACCTTGTCTGTTATCACTCCTCAACCTTGGTCTATGCCCCAGTCATACTGAACATGCATGCAGTGGTTTCCTAAATATAACAATGCTCTCAAATATAATATGCAAAAGCATAAAACTCCTACAACAAAACGTAGGCAGTAAAATCTCTGACATTTTACTTAGCAATAGTTTTTCTCACAGATCTTGGACAAGAAAAAAAAGAAAAATAAAACTACATCAAACTAAAAAGATTTTGCACAGCAAAGGAAATCATTAACAAATGAAAAGACAACCTACTAAAAGGGAAAAGGTGTTCACCAATGGTACATCCAATAAGTGGTTAGTTTCCATAGTTTATAAGAAAAACTCATATAACTCAACACCAAAAGAAAAAGCAATCCAATTAAAAAGGACTTCAATAAGCACTTCTCCGAAGAGGACATACAGATATATGAGAGGATGCTCAATATCATTAATTATTAGATAAATTTAAATTAAAACTACAGTATCATGTCACACTTGTCAGAATGGCTATCATCAATAAATCAACAAACAACAAATTTTGGTGAGGATGTGGAGAAAAAGAAACCCTCAGGCATTGTTGGTGGGAATGCAGATTTGTGCAGCTCTTATGAGAAACAGTATGAAAGTTCCTCAAAAATTAAAGATGGAACTGCCTTATAACCCAGAAATACTACTTCTAATTATATATCTGAAGAAAACACAAAGACTAATTTGAAAAAATATATGCACCCCTATGTTCATTGCAGCATTATTTATAATAACCAAGTTATAGAAACAACCCAAATGCCCATCAATGAGGGGATAAAAAAAGTCAGGAGATATATATAATATATCTATTATTAATAAATAAATTCTATTATATATATGTCTCTATATAAATAATAGAATATTACTTGGCCATAAAAGTGAATAAAATCTTACCACTTGTGACAAAATGAGTGGACCTAGAAGATATTATGTGCAGTGAAATAAGTCAGTCAGAGAAAGAAAAATACTCTATGATTTCACTTGTATGTGGAATCTAAAGAATAAAATAAACAAATAAACAAAATAGTAATAGACTCATAAAGAGAACAGATTGATGGTTGCCAGAGGTAATAGGGTTTAATTTTTATTTATTTATTTATTTTTACAGGGACAGAGAGAGAGTCAGAGAGAGGGATAGATAGGGACAGACAGACAGGAACGAAGAGAGATGAGAAGCATCAATCATCAGTTTTTCGTTGGGACTCCTTAGTTGTTCATCAATTGCTTTCTCATATGTGCCTTGACCGTGGGCCTTCAGCAGACCCAGTAACCCCTTGCTTGAGCCAGTGACCTTGGGTCCAAGCTGGTGAGCTTTTTTTTTTTTTGGCTCAAGCCAGATGAGCCCGTGCTCAAGCTGGCAACCTCGGGGTCTCGAACCTGGGTCCTTCCGCATCCCAGTCCGATGCTCCATTCACTGCGCCACCACCTGGTCAAGCCAGAGGTGATAGTGTTTAGGGGGCTGGGTGAAAAAGGTGAAAGGATTAGAAAGTACTAATGGGTAGTTACAAATCATGGGACTGTGGAGTACAGCATGGGAAGTATGGTCAATAATATTTTAATAACTATGCATAGTTCCAGGTGAGTACTTGAAATATTGGGGGGATCACTCTGTCAAGTAAGTGATTGTCTGGCCACTACACTGTACATCTGAAACTAATAAAAAGTAGTGTTGAATGTAAACTGTGATTGAAAAAAAATTTATTTTTTAAATTTTTATTTAGAAAATTAAAGTTAATAGGGTGACATTGATCAATAAGAATACATAGGTTTCAGGTAAACATTTCTATAACATTTGAACTGTTGATTATGTTGTGGACCCATCGCCCAAGGTCAAATCATTTTTCATTACTGTATATTTGTCCCTCTTTACTCCCCTTTCCCACCGCTCCCCCACAGCCCCCTTTCCTGGTAGCCACTTGACTTTTATCTATGTCTATGACTCTCAGTTTTATATCCCACCTATGTGTGAAATCATAGAGTTCTTAATTTTTTCTGATTTACTTATTTCACTTAGTATATAAAGAAAGAAAAATAAAGTTTAAAAAATATAACAATGCTCTCTACCTTTGTACATGATTGTTCTTTCCCTATAACTACTGTTTGTCCATCTGCTTGCTCCTAGTTTATACCCCAGACCTTCTGAAGAATATGAGTATTTGGGATTCCTTCTTCCCAATTTTTAATCTACAGTGACTCCAAGGGCTGACACATTAGTCTCCTGATGTGACTATGATGATGAACATGGGCAGCAGAATGTCAGCTAGCTTTAGTGATGTGTTTTAGAAAATGTAGTATCAGACTGAGCTCTTTACTATGGCTCCTGCTCCAACTCCTGTGAAGCTAGTAGTGAATGGGGTCAGGGCACTGGAGGACAGGCTGACCATTTATCAAGGTCAGAACAGCCAGAAGTCAGAGTCTCTAGAGGAACATTGACTATAGAGCATTCAAGGACTTGGAAGCAAGAGTAGGAGGGACAAAATGTTAAAGGCTCTGGACTCTAATGCCTCTTCCATCCTCTGGTTTTGCCTTTTCCAGTTTGTCTGCACCACTCCCACCTTCCAAAGGTGTCTGAAGTAATATTATCTTCATTTGTAAGAGGACTGTTTTGCATTATATTTGAATCTCATTAAATTTAGTAACAAATATTTCTAGTTTTGAAAATGTTTACATTTTGAAATACTTCTCCAGAAATTCATCTTTAAATTAACTTTGTTCTACAGGGAGACATGGTTAACTAATAAATTCATAAGAATGAACTTTTATAATAATTCCTTTCTTGCCTCATGTTGTATGGAATTTTAAGTAAGTACCAGATAAATTAGTTTTGCCTTTGCAGCATTTTCCATAAGTAATATTTTACATCTATTCAAAATCACAATCAGTCATTTCAGGACAGCAGATTTGTAGCTGCATTACAAAGAAAGTTTCATGATCTGGATTTGTCATCTTCACCAATCTTAATGTTGTTGCTGTTAAACTTCTATTAATAAAGATTAAATAAACTTATTTATTCAACAACTGCTTATTTAGTGTTTAGTGTAACAATACATTGTATTAGGCACTGGCAAGGATAAAAAGATATAAAAGAATCATTGTAACTCTGTGAAAAAGAATCTGGGAGAGAATATAAGATACACACAGAAAAAGTAGAATTAGAAGGAAGGATGTAACACATGTCATTAAAGAGGTATAAAGTTCAGTAGTCATTCCACTGGAGTGATTGAAGAATTCTTTGAATATACAGTACATAGTGAGCAAAGGTGAGGATGCAGGAAAGAAATGTGTAGGCAGGAATAATTCTATGAGCAAATGCTCAATGATAAAAACACATAGGACTTGTTCAGGGGAGTGGAGAAGGAGTATTTGATATTTGGGAAATGTCAATTTTGGCTGATTATCCAAGGCTTTTAACACATGCTGGTGTGAATTCCCCTTTCCTCTCCGCAGTATTTCTTAAAATTAGATCTACAGAAATTTTCCAAGATTTGTATCTTTTACTTTAGAATATTTTTATAATAGCAAAAGATTATTTCTTATTCACATGGCATCTATGTTATGAGTCAGTTATAGCTTTCCTTCACTGTAGAAACAAGCTATTGTTATAACATCTGTCTGAAACATTTCTAATTGGCAAGGCAGAAAGAAAGGCTATGGAAAGCCATGCCATGTCATTTAAAGCCATGCCATGTTCTTTTGTTCAGAAGTGGTGCAGTTTATTGGCCAAATGAGGTATATGAGAAATGAAAAAGTTTTTTATTTAGATGATAATCGAAAAAAAATCAGTGTATTTTGGATGACCTAACATTTACTTTTAAATTTAGAATAATCATAATATTTCAATTTGTGTTGGCTTCAGTGATTAGATAACATCAAATAGTACCACTGGGTTGCATTATTAGCATTGCCTGGGCAATTGACAAATGATTCTCATGTTTTGTGCTTTATTTGAAGTCAAATGGCATTACTAGTGTATAATGAAGATATCCCAGGACTTTAAATAGAGAAGTGGAAAGATTTAGTCATCACAGGTGCATTGAAATATGGGTGTGCCAAAAAATAATGGCAACAATGGCAAACAAATCTGTGCAATAGCATTCAGTACCATATGTATGTTTAAAATGATTAGTTTAAGCCTGTTTTTATCTGTCACATTAAATTAATGTTGTTAATTTGACTTTATTGGTTTGGTAGTTTTGCTTTTATTTAATTTATAAAGTTATTTTAATTTAAGGTTATATAAGACATCTAAACACAAAGTGTTAATGATATTTTTATATTTTATATAAGCAAAATGTTGATAAAATAATTTAACGTTTTTGCCCTTTACAGAGATATTATATATTACAATAACTTGAGAAACACTGAGGTAAGTAGTGGGAACCTAGTGAAGAATTTTGTAAATACGAATGACATGATTGGGCCTGTGCCTAAGGAAACTGGTATGGCAACAATATTGTTTACTAGTAAAAGGGAGAGGAGGGAAATGCAATGTCAAGAACCCAGGTTATGGTATTAAGAGTTTAAGGGAATGGACAAGAAGAGACAGATGGAAGAGATGTTGGTAGATAAACATTAATAGGAAGTTTTCAGTGGTTACTATGAGGTATGGAGAGAAGGAGAGGAAGGAGTCAAAGTGCTCTTGAAATTTTTATTCTCTGTAAAGACTAAGAGTACCATGAATATGATGTAAAGAAATGGAGAAGGAATAAGCTTAGCAAAGACACAGTGTTACTTTAGACATAATTTTCACTCTGTTAATAATAGTTTTCAAATAAATTAATACATTTAAAATATAGGAAAGTAAATAAGAAAAATAATGCTTTTTGAGTGAGGGATGCTAAAAAGTAGTTTACCTAGTTTTATTTTCATAATTCCAACTCCTAGGAAATTGCTTGACACATAGTATATATTTAATAATTATTAGATGAACTAAACTTGTTGAATTAAATAAGACTACTTAAAAAGATCAATCAGTTGGATTCTTGCTGATATTATAGCTAAGTAAGTTCTTCAAAGAAACCTGTTACTTCAGAACAACTATACTCTGCATAGAACACACCTTTTGAAACATTGCTTGTATTATCAGAGGAAGGGGGTATTTTCAGGGAGCACTCCCAATGTACAATGAACTGAAGCTGGAGTGGCAGAGAACTGGGACCAGAAAAATGGGCTGCAGTGAGAGGCAGATTTTCCCTGAGGGTATATTGCAATAGAGACATTGTTCCTGGGAATTAAATTTTGGGGCAATGAGGAGGGAAATAATCCCAGGGATCCTACACTGAGCTAAAACGATCCGGCTCAAGTGAACCCTTGGCTTTGGGAAAAGCAGAAGCAAACACTCTCTAGAGCAGTGGTTTTTAATATTTTTACACTTGGTGACCAGTGAAAATGGACTTATTTGTGGACTGCTAAGGCAGAAATCACCCTGAGCGTGAGGAAATTTGACTATAATCATTGGGTCTATAATCTTCATACAACATCAGGGTAGTTAATTCTTTTGCTGATCAGCACATTTCTGGCAGACCGATCTAAAGACTGTTAAAAAACACTGCTGTAGAGGAAAGTTTCCCCGATTTTCCCAATAAAACCTGCACAGATTATTATTATTATTATCATTATTATTATCTTTTTAGATTTTATTTATTCATTTTTAGAGAGACAGGAAAGAGAGAGAGAGAGAGAGAGAGAGAGAAGGAGGAGGAGCAGGAAGCATCAACTCCCATATGTGCCTTGACGAGGCAAGCCCAAGGTTTCGAACTGGAGACCTCAGGCACTTCCACAGATTAAATTAAAACAATAAGTTCACAATCAAATGTTATGAAACCCATGGTAAGGAAATTCAGAATGACTTAAAATCAGCAGAAACAACAAATAATAGATTTGGACCCTTTAAGGATACAGATATTAAAATAATCAAATATTGAGCACAGGTCAGTCAAAAAATGTCTAAAGAATTAAAGAACAAAAGAATAAATCTAAGCATAAAACAAGATACAATGAGGAATTGAATTTTTTTAATCTTTAAATTTATTTAGAAAATTAACTTTAACATGATGACATTGATCAGTAAGAATACATAGGTTTCAGGCAAGCATATCTATATCATTTGAACTGTTGATTATGTTGTATACCCATCACTCAAAGTCAAATCATTTTCTGTCACTTTATATTTGCCCCTCTCTATACTCTTCTCCTCATCTCCTTACTTATATCCCCCTTCTCCATGTACCTATTCTCCTAGTAACCACTTCATTTTTATCTATGTCCATGGGTCTCATTTTATATCCCACTTATGTGTGAAATTATACAATTCTTAAGCTTTTTCTGATTTACTATTTCACTCAATATAACATTCTCAAGGTCCATCCATGTTGTCGCAAATGTCACTATATCATTTCTTACAGCTGAGTAGTATTTCATTGTACTACATCTTCTTTATCCAGTCCTCTATCAAGACACACTTTGGTTGTTTTCATGTCTTGGCCATTGTAAATAACTCTGCAATGAATATGGAGGTGCATGTGTCTTTAAGTACCAATGTTTTTGAGTTTTTGGGTTAGCTACTCAGTAGAGGGATTGCTGGGTCATATGATAATTCTATTCTTAATATTTTGAGGAACCACTAAACTTTCTTCCATAATGGTTATACTAATTTGCATTGCCACCAGCAATGAATGAGGGTAATGTTTTCTCCACAGCCTCTCCAACATTTGTAGTACCTGTCTTGTTGATGATAGCCAATATAACAAGTATGAGGTGATATCTCATTCTGGTTTCGATTTGCATTTCTTGAATAGCTAGTGAAGATGAGCATCTTTTCATATATCCGTTGGCCATTTGTATGTTTTCTTGGGAAAAGTGTCTGTTCAGGGCTCTCCATAATTTTTAATTGGATTGTTTTCTTGTTTGCTGTCAAGCTTTGTGAGTTATTTATAAATTTGATACTAAACCCTTATTGGAGCTTTTGTTTGCAAATATCATCTCCCATTTAGTTGGCTGCCTATTTGTTTTGTTGTCAGGTTTTTTAGGCTGTGCAGAAGCTTTTTTATAAAATTGACATACCACTTATTGACTCACTTAGAAAAAAAGGAAAGGGCTCATATAAACAAAATTTGAAATGTAAGAGAAGAAATTACCACAGATATCATAGATATATAAATGATGATAGTAGAATATTAGGAAAGATTATATGCCACCAAATTCAACAGCCTAAAGGAAATGGATAAATTCCTAGAAGTATACAGTCTTCCTGGATGGAGCCAAAGAGAAGTGAAAAACTTAAGTAGACATATAAGCAGGGAAGAAATAGAAAGACCTATCAAAATTCTACCTAAAAGCAAAAAGTCCAGCACCAGATGGCTACATTGGTGAATTCTATCAAACATTCAAAAATGATTTGGTACCCATCCTTCTCAACATCTTCAAAAAAAAAAAAATAGAAGCAACACTCCCCACCACATTTTATGAGACAAACATAAGCCTCAGACCAAAATCTGTCAAGGACAACATAAAAAAAGAAAACTACAGAACAATATCTCTAATGAATACAGATGCAAAAATTCTAAACAAAATACCAGCAAGTTGAATACAACAACACACCAAAAAAAAAATAATAATAATGTATCACGATCAACTGGGATTCATTCCAAGAGCATAAGGATGGTTCAACATATAAAAATTGATAAACATAATACACCACATCAACAAAACAAAGAAAAAAATCAGTAGATGCAGAAAAGGCACTTGATAAATATAACATCCTTTTATGTTTAAAAACTCAATAAAATCACAATAGAAAAAAAGTACCTCACCATAATATGGGCCATAAATGACAAACCAGCAACTAATATCATACAAAATGGTGAAAAAATAAAATGAGGGCTTTTTTCTAAAATCAGGAACAAGATAAGGCTGTCCACTCTCTCCTCCCTTATTCAACATAGTTCTGGAAGTTTTAGTCAGAGGGATCAGGAAGAGAAAGAAATAAAAGGTATTTATATCAGGAAAGAAGAAGTAAAGTTATCACTTTTTCTAAATGACATGATACTGTATATAGAAAATCCCACCAAAAAGACTCCACCAAAAAGTACTAGAAACAATAAACTAATTCAGTAAAGTAATAGGATACAAAATAAATGTACTAAAGTTTATTGGTTTTCTATATGCCAAAGATGAAACATCAGAAAATAAACTAAAATAAAAAAGACAACTCCTTTTACAATTGCAACAACAAAAAAATAAAATATCTAGAAATAAACATAACAAAGGATGTGAAGGACCTATATATTGAAAACTATAAAACTTTATTGAAAGAAATTGAAAAAGATACAATGAAATGGAAATGTTCCATGTTCATGGATTATAAGAATCAACATAGTTAAAATGTCCATATTACCCCAAGCAATATACAAATTTAATGGAATCCCCATCAAAATCCTGATGTCATTTTTAAAAGGAATAGAATCAGTTTTTACGGAACCATAAAAAATCCCGGCCCTGGCTGGTTTGCTCAGTGGTAGAGCGTCGGCCTGGCATGTGGAAGTCCCAAGTTCGATTCCCAGCCAGGGCACACAGGAGAGGTGCCCATCTGCTTCTCCACCCCTCTCCCTCTCCTTCCTCTCTGTCTCTCTCTTCCCCTCCCACAGCCGAGGCTCCACTGGAGCAAAAGATGGCCCAGGCGCTGGGGATGGCTCCTTGGCCTCTGCCCCAGGCACTGGAGTGGCTCTGGTCGCAACAGAGCGACGCCCTGGATGGGCAGAGCATCGCCCCCTGGTGGGCGTGCCGGGTGGATCCTGGTCGGGCACATGCGGGAGTCTGTCTGACTGCCTCCCCGTTTCCAGCTTTGGAAAAATACAAAAAAAAAAAAAAAAATCCCAAATAGTCAAACCAATCCTGAGGAAAAAGAATGAAGCCAGATATATCACACTACCTGACTTTAAATTATATTATTGAACCATGATAATCAAAACAACATGGTATTAGCAGAAAAACAGACATCCAGATCAATGGAGCAGAATCGAGAGCTCAGAAATAAAACCACGTATATATGGACAAATCATCTTTGACAAAGGAACCAAAAACACACAATGGTGAAAAGAAAGCCTCTTCAATAAATGGAACTGGGAAAATTGAAAAGCCACATGCAAAACAATGAAACTTGTCTAAAGTTTGTTCCCCTGCATAAAAATTAATTCAAAATGGATCAAAGATCTAAGTATAAAATCTGCAATAATAAATAAACTGTATAGAAGAAAACATAAGTACTAAGTTCATGGACCTTGGTCATAGAGAACAATTTATGAATTTGTTCCCTTCCCCCAAAGGCAAGGGAAGTAAAGGTAAAAATAAATGAATGGGACTATATCAAACTGAAAAAAATGTAAACCTTAGAAATAAAAAATATAATTGTGGAAATAAATAACTCAATTATAGGTGAAACAGCATAGTAGAATAAAACTTAAAGAAAATCAGTGAATGTAGTTTAGGAAGCCAGGGAGATAGAAAACAGTCCAACAAAAACATAGAATGATATGTATCTAATCGGAGTCCCAGAAGAAAAGAATAGAAAAAATGGAGTAAAGCAAAACTGGATGGATATTGGATGTGAATTTTCCATACCTGCTGAAAAATATAAATTCATAAACCCAGGAAACACAACTAACTCCAAAAAGATAAAATAAAATACAATTAGAATGAAAGTGACTTCCAACAGCAACAATGCAAAACAAAATTAGTGGAATATCTTCAAAGTGTTTAAAGAAAATATTGTCAATTTAGAAGTATTAGCAGAAGAAAAGCTTTCAAAACTGAGAATAAAATAAAGACATTTTCAAGTAAGCAAAATAATGCAATTTCAACTGAGAAAATGCCACAAAAAGAAATTCTAAATAATGTTCTTCATAAATTAGGAAAATAATCCCATGGGGACAGTATAAGATTCAAGAAAGAATGGTGAAAAAATAAAATCATATATATGTATGTAAATCCAAACAAACATTGTGTCATAAAACAATAATTATAATTTTTTAATAAAAATAAATTTTTATTAATTTTAATAGGGTGACATTGATAAATCAGGGTACATATGTTCAGAGAAAACATCTCCAGATTATTTTGTCATTTGATTATGTTGCATACCCATCACCCAAAGTCAAATTGTCTTCCGTCACCTTTTATCTGGTTTCCTTTGTGCCCCTCACCTTCCCCCCTCGGAAACGCCCCCCCGTAACCACCACCCTCTTATCCATGTCTCTGAGTCTCATTTTTATGTCCCATCTATGTATGGAATCACATAGATCTTAGTTTTTTCTGATTTACTTATTTTACTCAGTATAGTGTTATCAAGGTCCATCCATGTTGTAAAATGTAAATGATCCGATGTCATCATTTCTTATGGCTGAGTAGTATTTCATAGTATATATGTTCCAAAGCTTTTTAATCCACTCATCCACTTATGGACACTTGGGCTGTTTCCAGATGTTTGCTATTGTGAACAATGCTGCCATAAACATGGGAGTGCATTTCTCCTTTTGAAATAGTGGTATGGTGTTCTTGAGGTATATTCCTAAAAGTTGGATAGCTGGGTCAATAGGCAGTTCAATTTTTAATTTTTGAAGGAATCTCCATACTGTTTTCTACAGTGACTGCACCAGTCTGCATTCCCACCAGCAGTGCAGGAGGGTTTTCTTTTCTCCACATCCTCACCAGCATTTATTCTGTGTTGTTTTGATGAGCGCCATTCTGACTGCTGTGAGGTGATATCTCATTGTGGTTTTAATTTGCATTTCTCTAATGATTAGTGATTTTGAGCATTTTTTCATAGGCCTGTTGGCCATGTGTATGTCCTCTTTGGAGAAGTGTCTATTCATTTCTTTTGCCCATTTTTTGATTGGATTGTCTTCCTGGTATTGAGTTTTACAAGTTCTTTATAAATATTGGTTATTAACTCCTTATCAGATGTATTGTCAAATATGTTCTCCCATTGTGTGTTTTGTCTTTTTATTCTCTTCTTATTGTCTTTGGCTGTGCAAAAGATTTTTAGTTTGATATAGTCCCATTTGTTTATTCTGTCTTTTATGTCACTTGCCTGTGGAAATCAATAAGCAAATATATCGCTGTGAGAGATGTCGGAGAGCTTACGGCCTATGTTTCCTTCTAAGATGATTATGGGCCCTGGCCGGTTGGCTCAGCGGTAGAGCGTCGGCCTAGCGTGCGGAGGACCCGGGTTCGATTTCCGGCCAGGGCACACAGGAGAGGCGCCCATTTGCTTCTCCACCCCTCCGCCGCGCTTTCCTCTCTGTCTCTCTCTTCCCCTCCCGTAGCCAAGGCTCCATTGGAGCAAAGATGGCCCGGGCGCTGGGGATGGCTCTGTGGCCTCTGCCCCAGGTGCTAGAGTGGCTCTGGTCGCAACATGGCGACGCCCCGGAGGGGCAGAGCATCGCCCCCTGGTGGGCAGAGCATCGCCCCTGGTGGGCGTGCCGGGTGGATCCCGGTCGGGCGCATGCGGGAGTCTGTCTGACTGTCTCTCCCTGTTTCCAGCTTCAGAAAAATGAAAAAAAAAAAAAAAAAAAAAAAAAAGATGATTATGGTTTCATGGCTTACATTTAAGTCTCTTATCCATTTTGAGTTTATTTTTTGTGAATGGTGTAAGTTGGTGGTCTAGTTTTATTTTTTTTCAGGTAGATATCCAATTTACCCAACACCATTTGTTAAAGAGGCTGTCTTTACTCCATTGTATGCTCTTACCTCCTTTGTCAAATATCAGTTGTCCATAAAGCTGTGGGTTTATTTCTGGGATCTCTGTTCTGTTCCATTGATCTATATGCCTGTTCTTATGCCAGTACCAGGCTGTTTTGAGTACAATGGCCTTGTAGTATAACTTGATATCAGGAAATGTGATACCTTCCATTTTATGATTCTTTTCAAGATTGCTGAAGTTATTCATGTTCTTTTTTGGTTCCATATAAATTTTTGGATATTTTTTTCTACATCTTTGAAGTATGGCATTGATATTTTAATTGGTATTGCATTGAATTTATAAATTGCTTTGGATAATATAGAAATTTTAATTATATTCTTCCTAACCAGGAACATGGTATATGCTTCCACTTGTTTGTATCTTACTTGAGTTTTTTTTTTAATCAATGTTTTACAATTTTGTGATTCCAAGTCTTTAATCTCCTTGGTTAAATTTACTCCTAGGTGATTTATTTTTTTGGTTGCAATAGTGAAGAGGATTGTTTCCTTAATTTCTTTTTCTGACAGTTCATTGTTGGTGTATAAAAATGCCTTCAATTTCTGAGTATTAATTTTATATGCTGCCACCTTACTGAATTCATTTATCAGGTCCAGTAGTTTTTTGACAGAGACTTTAGGGTTTTCTATATACAATATTATATCATCTGCAAATAATGATAGTTTTACTTTTTGTTTTACAACTTGGAGGCCTTTTATTTCTTCTTCTTGTCTGATTGCTGTGGCTAGGACTTCCAGAACTATGTTGAATAAGAGTGGTGAAAGGGGGCACCCCTGCCTTGTTCCTGATCTTAAGGGGATTGCTTTTAATTTTTGCCCATTGAGTATGATGTTGGCTGTGGGTTTGTCATAAATGGCCATTGCCATGTTGAGGTATCTTCCCTGTATTCCCACGTTATTGAGAATTTTGATCATGAATGGGTGTTGGATTTTATCAAATGCTTTTTCTGCTTCTACTGAAATTATCATGTGGTTTTTCTCCTTCATTTTGTTTATGTGATGAATCACATATTGATTTGTGAATATTGTACCAGCCTTGCCTCCCCAGAACAAATTCCAATTTATTATGATGTATGATTTTTTTTCATGTATTGCTGGATCCGGTTTGCTAATATTTTGTTGAGGATTTTAGCATCTAAATTCATCAGAGATATTGGCCTATTATTTTCTTTTCAGGTGTTGTCTTTGCCTGGTTTTGGAATCAGAATTATGCTCACCTCTTAAAAGAAGAAGCCTGGAAATCTTTCTTCTTCTTGAAATTTTTAAAATAGCTTGAGAAGGATAGGAGTTAGTTCTTCTTTGAATATTTGATTAAATGCACCTGTGAGGCCATCTGGCACTGGGCTTTTGTTTTTTGGGAGTTTTTTTTTTTAACATTGTTTCGACCTCAGTTGTTGCAATTGATCTATTTAGGTTTTCTGAGTTTTCCATATTGATTTTTGGAAGATTATATGTTTCAAGAAATTTGTCCATTTCATCTCGGCTGTCTAATTTTTTGGCATACAGTTCTTCATAGTATTTTCTTACAATATTTTGTATTTCTGTTGTGTCAGTAGTTATTTCTCCACTCTCATTTTTAATTTTATTTATTTGAGTCCTCTCTCTTTTTTTCTTGGTGAGTTTGGTTAAAGGTTCATCGATCTTGTTTACCTTTCCAAAGAACCAGCTCCTGGTTTCATTGATCCTCTGTATTGTTTCTTTAGCCTCCATGTCATTTATTTCTACTCGGATCTTTATTATTTCCTTCTGTATACTAGCTATGGGCTTTATTTGCTGTTCTTTTTCTAGTTCTTTTAGATGCAGGGTCAAGTTGTTTATTTTACCTTTGTCTAGCTTCTTGAGGTATGCCTGTAATGCTATGAACTTCCCTCTCAGGACTCCTTTTGCTATGTCCCATAAATTTTGAGTTGATGTATACTCATTATCGTTCATTTCTAGGAATTTCTTAATTTCTTCTTTGATCTCATTGTTAACCCATTTGTTATTTAATAACATGCTATTTAGTTTCCAAGTATTTGAGTATTTTTCAGTTTTTCTGTTGTGGTTGATTTCTAGTTTCATGCCATTGTGATCAGAGAAAGTGTGCCCATGCTCATTAGTGGGACTCTGCCTGTTCTGGGCTTTTGGCTACAACCCCGTGGGAGAAGCCAGCTCCCAGTTGAGGCCACAAGCCTTGGTTCTTTGGGCGGGGTAAGGCTGTGCTCCTGCACCCTTACTCAAGGGCGGGTCTCTGACGCTCCCAGGGCTCCTGCTCTTCCCCTGCAGGCTGGATTGCTGGTGGCCCACAGCTGGGCTTTACCACTTTTGCTCATCCTCTCCTCCCCAGCCAGGAAAGACTGAGCTCACACCTGGGCCTCGGTGGTGGCCAGCTGGCTTCTGCCCTTGCCAACAGAACCATGCTTCCATGTCCTGCCACTGCCCGCCCTTGGGTGAGCCCTCAGCCATGTGGATGGGGGTGCTGCAGTCAGACACTAAGACTCACTAATGTAGTCCCGAAAGCTCCCTCCTTCTAAGTGACTCTGCTCTGAGTGTCGCAGGAGAGCTTGTTTGGCTAGTGTCCTGCTTCCCTTTGTTGGTATTGCTGTTTGCAGGGGAAATATTCACTTCAGATTTGAGGAGTGACTCATTCCAGGGGTTCGGGTGGCTGTCTCTGAAAGTGTTTCTCCCTGTGCCTCCTAGATTACACTCTCTTCCTGCTACTCTGGTCCTCTTCTCTCTTTCCCCATCCCCTAGAGCCCCAGGTGAGTGGTTGTGAGAGAGGTTTTCTGTGTGGTCCCTTTAAGAAGAATCCTAGGTCTGAGAAATCAGTCTCTTTCTCACAAACCGTATCCTGTCTTATTTCTAGCTAAATACTGTCCATACGCCTCTTCTAGGCTCTGGGGCTGCAGGCTGGGACTTTGTTCCTGGGACTCAGAACCCTCCTCTCTCTGCTAAACTCTCTTCCCACCACGTGAGTCTCTGCCAGCTGCCGTTAGCTCTGGGGAGCTGGGCAGCCCTCTCCGAATTTCTGCTTTTTCTACCAGTCTCAGTGTGGCTTCTTCAGTGTTCCTTGGTTGAAGAGTCCTCTTAGTTTAGTCCAAAGTTGGTTTTTCCAGATGATGGTTCTTAAAATTAGTTTGTAATCCACTTTGGTTCTGGGAGGTGGAAGTTGGTATGTCCGCCTACTCCATCACCATCTTGTCTTCTCTCTAATCTTTTCTATTTTGATGTAGGTATTTTCTCATTCATGTATAGGAATCACTCAAGTAGTTTTTGAAATTCTCCATATGTAGCTGTATCCAATGGTACATTCCAGTGAGACACTCAAGACCCTGCCATGTCACCATCTTAGTCAACTATAAATCTATTTCAAAGAAACTCTTTCTTTACTTCTCTTTCTTTCTTTTCTTCTTCCTTTCTTTTTATTAATTGACTTTGAGAGAGAGAGAGATTTGTTGTTGCATTTAGTTGTGCGCTCATTGGTTGCTTCCCATTTGTGCCTTGACTGGAGATTGAACCCACCACCTTGGTGTTTTGGAATGATGCCCTTACCCAGTATTTTTCAACAGCTGTTCTGAATTCTTTCAGGGATGGGCACAAAATTTCTGGTGGACACAGGTCTGTGGATTGCAGGTTGAAAAATGCTGCTCTAACCAACTGAGCTAACTGGCTAGGGTCCAAAGGGATTCTTAAATAAATGAATATCATTGTATTTATGAACATGTAAAAAACATAAAATATTATCCTTACCCTACACCATACATAGAATTCAATTCCAATAGATAAAATTGAGGAATATAAAAGGTAGAAATTAAAAACCTTTCACAGAAAATATGGCAGAGTGTATTTCAGACCTGGGACTATGGAGAGATTTGTTAAATAATTTAACAAGTTACAACTGTAAAAATAATATTGATAAATTTGTCTGCATTTAAATTAAAAACTTATATTATCAAATGACAGTTTTAAAAGCAAATAAAACAGTACAAATTGATCAAAGATATATTTAATGCATAAAACTGACAAAGATTTAGTATCCAAATTATATGAAGAACTCCTAAGTCAGTAAGAAAAAACAACTCATTAGGAAAGCAGACAAAGACATTAGTTAGCATTTTATAAAGAAAAAGAAAAACAATAGACGTGTATCAGCTCTGTTTTAGTTTGGGTGCTCTAGAAGCCAGAGGCATTGATTCTTCAGTAGGAAGTGCTCCAAGGGGAAACCCAGAAGAAAGTTGGGGAAGCAGGATAGAGCAAGGGAAGGAGATAGAGAGAGATGAGGTTTCAGCCTGACCATGGGGAAACTCTGGTATGTGAATGACAACACACACCTGTCCCCCTTAAAGCGAAGGAACCGGATTTTGCATTGCTCTATCAGCCAGCAAGTGGCTATGGGCTGCCTCAGGTGTTTTCAGGTGAGATTACTCCCATTGTCTAAAAGCATTTCATTGGAGAAGTGTGAAGCTGTGAACCATTAGCAAGCTATTTAGTTGCATCTAGGGGGAAAATACACTGGCCTAATAAAAAACAGCACTAATTATGTTATGATAATTATTCTCATTAGTAATCAGGGAATTAGAAACTGTAACTAAAATAAAATATAATTTTAAAAATCTATCCATCTATTTTCTTTTTTATTGAATTTATTGGGTTAACATCGATAATAAAATTATATGTCTCTGGTGTAAATTTCCATAATACATCATATGTGTATTGTATTGTATGTTCACTAACCCAAATCAAATCTTCTTCCCTCACCATTTATCCTCCTTATGCCCTTTACTACCTCCCCTCCCCCTCCTTTCTATCTAGTATTCACCATACTGTTGTTTGTTTCTTCATTTATTTGTTTGTTTACTTATTTATTTATTTATCTATAACTATTGAGGTAAGTTATGGATCAAATTGTATTCCTACTTTTGAATTTCTAAACCCCAATGTGACTGTGTTTGGAGATGTGGTCTTTAAGGAAACAATTAAGGTAAAATGAAATAATAAAAGTGGGCTCCAATCTGATAAAATTGCCTTTCTTATAAGAAGAGGAAGAAATACCAAAGTACAATCTCTCTCTCTTTTCCTTGTCACACACACACCAAGAGAAAAGGCTATGTAATGACACAATGAGAAAGCAACCCTCTTTATCAGGAAGAGAGGCTTCACCAGAAACCAGCCCTAATGGCAGCATGAGCTTAGTTAGACTTCTAGTCTCCAGAACTGTGAGAAGATAAATTTCTGCTGTTTGAGTCACCCAGTCCGTAGTATTTTGTTTTGTATTTTGTTTTGGCAGCCTGACCAGACTAATGCAAGGTACACTTTATATAAAATAGAACTCACTCATTTGAAGTGCATAGAATGATGAATTCTGGAAATTGTGTTCACTCATATAACATCCACCGCAACCAAGATATAAAACAATTTCATCATTCTAAAAAGTTTTCTAACTAAAATTAATTCAAAATGGATCAAAGACCTAAATATAAGACCTGAAACAATAAAGTACATAGAAGAAGACATAGGTACTAAAATCATGGACCTGGGTTTTAAAGAACATTTTATGAACTTGACTCCAATGGCAAGAGAAGTGAAGGCAAAGATAAATGAATGGGACTACATCAGAATTAAAAGTTTTTGCTCAGCAAGAGAAACTGATATCAAAATAAACAGACAGCCAACTATATGGGAACTGATATTTTCAAACGACAGCTCAGATAAGGGCCTAATATCCAAAATTTACAAAGAACTCATAAAACTCAACAACAAACAAACAAACAATCCAATAAAAAAATGGGAAGAGGACATGAACAGACACTTCTCCCAGGAAGAGATACAAATGGCCAACAGATATATGAAAAGATGCTCAGCTTCATTAGTTATTAGAGAAATGCAAATCAAAACTACAATGAGATACCACCTCACTCCTGTTAGATTAGCTATTATCAACAAGACGGGTAATAGCAAATGTTGGAGAGGCTGTGGAGAAAAAGGAACCCTCATTCACTGTTGGTGGGACTGTAAAGTAGTACAACCATTATGGAGGAAAGTATGGTGGTTCCTCAAAAAACTGCAAATAGAACTACCTTATGACCCAGCAATCCCTCTACTGGGTATATACCCCAAAACCTCAGAAACATTGATACGTGAAGACACATGTAGCCCCATGTTCATTGCAGCACTGTTCACAGTGGCCAAGACATGGAAACAACCAAAAAGCCCTTCAATAGAAGACTGGATAAAGAAGATGTGGCACATATACACTATGGAATACTACTCAGCCATAAGAAATGATGACATCGGATCATTTACAGCAAAATGGTGGGATCTTGATAACATTATAAGGAGTGAAATAAGTAAATCAGAAAAAAACAAGAACTACATGATTCCATACATTGGTGGAACATAAAAATGAGACTAAGAGACATGGACAAGAGTGTGGTGGTTACCAAGGGTGGGGGGGGAGGGAGGACATGGGAGGGAGGGAGGGAGAGAGTTAGGGGGAGGAGGAGGGGCACAGAGAACTAGATAGAGGGTGACGGAGGACAATCTGACTTTGGGTGAGGGGTTTGCAAAATAATTTGATGACAAAATAACCTAGACATGTTTTCTTCGAATATATGTACCCTGATTTATTAATGTCATCCCATTACCATTAATAAAAATTTATTAAAAAAAAAAGTTTTCTAATGTCTTTTTGTAATTGATCCCCTCCCCTGTCCCCAGGCAACCACTGATCTGTTTCCTGTCACTGTAGATTTGACTCTTCTAGAGTTTCATGTAACTGAAGTCATGCAGCATTTAATCTTTTGTGTTTGACTTCTTTCATTTAGCATAATGGTTTTGAGATTCACCTGTGGTTTTTTTCAAATAATATAAAACATGATTTATACCGACTATATTTGTAAAAATAATACACTCTGTCAGTACCAAGTGTTGGACAATATTGAGCAGAAGCTCATATATTGTTTATAGATTGTAAATTGTTGCAACCACTTTTGAAAAAAAATTGCACTTATCTTGTAAAATTAAGCATTTGCTTAACTTATGAGCTAACAATTTCTTTATGTAAATACCCTAAATATAATCATTCCTATGTATTCCAGGGTATATATACATACATGAAAAGTGCTCTAAACATGCAAATGTTTAGTCATAGAAGAATGGATTAAAGTGTGTTATATATACATAAAAGTGAATATTGTACAGCAGTAAAAATAAATCAACTATGTATCCAAGCAACAACAGAATATTTTTGGAAGCATAATATTGTATTAAGTGAAAAAAATAAACTTCTAAACATTTATGTGCAGGTATACACAGATTTTTATTATTAAAAATGATAAAACTCAATAACAGTGTTCAAGTATACATATGTAATTGATGGTAGTATTAAAAAAGGAATAGAGTGATAGTCACAAAATTTAGGACAGTAAATACTTCTGATAGGGAGATAGGAGGATTGGGTAAGGAAGAATAATAAGTAGATGCAAATTATTTACAATGTTATAGTGCGTAAGTAGTCACTTAATTGATTTTTATGCCTCATAATTTGTTTAAATGCTTTATTTATTCATTCCCATGTCCAAAATATATAAAAATATAAAGATAAAAATACTTGAAGTTGATCATATACAAATTGGAACTCATTTTTTAAGAGAGCCATGTTGATTATAATTTTTTATCTAGATTTCTTGAATAATCCAACGTTTTTTTCAAGGGTCTTTATTCATAATAATTCTGTGTCATATTCATTTTTCTTCTGGAAAAATCCGAAAAGGAAACTGATCATTTTTGCTCAGCAGTTTTTCTTTCAAAAATGTTAGTCATATGAAACTGCCTAAAGATTTTACAGTCTCTAATGAAGAATTTTTTACTCAGATGAATACTTTTAGACTATGTCATTCTGATATAATAATTAAATAAACAAATATACCTTAATTTTATTTCACTGGGTCTATCGTGTTCTGTGAAGTGTTGGTTCAAGATGCCTGAGAAAATAACACTCTGATAAAGGAAATTGAATTGAAAGATGACCCATACAGACCATGTGATGGTGGTTTGTGAAAAAAATTTTATATACACTTTTTTTACCCTTTCAGAAATAGTTGTCTCTCTACAATTTGGACATTTTGGGAAATAATTTTCCAAGAAGTACATTTTTTCTCCTTTTTTATGTGAGAGGAGAGGAGATAGTGAAACAGACTCCTGCATGCATCCTGACCGGGATCAACCCGACAACCCCTCTATGGGGCTGATGCTCAAATCAACCAAGCTATTCTCAGTGCCTGGGGCCAACACTCTAAGCAACTGAACCACTGACTGCAAGAGGGGAAAGAGAGAGAAGGGGAAGATGGAGGGGAAGAGAAGCAGATATTTGCTTCTCATGTGTGCCCTTACAGTGGATTGAACCTGGGATGTCCACTCAATGGGCCTATTCTCTATCCACCGAGCCCTTCTTCTTGAATATCTACTGAGATATTCCTGGGTTTTCCACTATGACACCCAAGCTATTAATCTCTGCTGGAAAAAAATGATACGACCTTGAGGATTGTGTCATACATAATAATGGTTTCTAAATTAAACTGGCCTAACTGTCCATGTCAGTCCATCTACTCAGTTCTTCTCTACTTTCTTCAGTTCTACAGAGAAAACAAGTATATGCTAGCTATGAAGTCCTTCAGTTCTACAACCTGTTTCTGTAAATTTAGGACTTTTCAGTTCTCATCTTACTTTAGCTTTTTATAGCATTTAATTCTACTGACCATTTATAATAGGAAACTTAAATAATTGCAGTGATTAAGTGTAGGATTATAGGGAGGGTGAGGACTAGGTAAAATGAAAAGCTGATTTTTGTTGTGTACCGAGAATGTAAACTTTTGTTTCCAAGTGACACTATTAATTTGTTTTCTGCCATTTAATTTTTTTGTTTATAAATTAAATTTAATGGGGTGACATTGATCAGTAAAAGTGCATAGGTTTCAGGTGAACACTTCATGACATTTGAACTGTTGATTGTGTTGTGTGCTCATCAACCAAAGTTAACTCATTTTTTGCTACCATATAGTTGTTCTACCTCATTTGCTGCTCCCTCCCATCTCTCCCTGGTAACCACTTTAATTTTATCTATGTCCATGAGTCTCAGTTTTATATCTCACCTATGTGTGAAATCATATACTTTTCCTCATTTACTTGTTTCACTTAGTATAATATCCTTGAGGTTTATCCATGTTGTCATAAGTAGCAATATGTCATCATTTCTTATGGCTGAGTAGTATTCCATTGTATATATGTACCATATCTTCTTTAACCAAACCTCTATTGAGGGACACTTTGGTTGTTTCCATTCCTTGGCCACTGTGAATAATGCTCTGATGCACATGGGGGTGGATGTATCCTTACATACCAGTGTTTTCAATATTTTTGTAGATACCTAGTAGAGGGATTGCTGGATAATATGGTAGTTCTATTTTTTTTAAGAAAAACAAGACCAATTTTTACTTTTAAAAGAGCACTTGGCAAAACTAGATAACAGGATTTGTCCCTAGGTTTAAATTTTTTTTCTCAAATGCATATCCCCTACATTGTATTCCCCTCAACATCTCCCTTGCCCCACTCCCCATAGTGCTCTCCCTCCTTCCCTTCAGGTTTATCCCTCCTATCATTCCCTTTCCCTCTGTCCTCTTTTCCTATGGCCACTTTGATCTCTCCTCTGTCTCAATTCCGTTCCTCAGTTCACAGTGTTCATTGGATTCCTCAAATGAGTGAGGTCATATGATATTTTTCTTTTTCTACCAGGCTTATTTCACTTAACACAGTGGTTCTCAACCTTTCTAATGCCATGACCCTGCAATACAGTTCCTCATGTTACAGTGACCCCAAACCAAAAAATAATTTTGGTGGCTACTTCATAACTGTAATTTTGCTACAGTTATGATTCAGAATGTAAATACCTGATATGCATTATGTATTTTCCGATGGCTTTAGGTAACCCTGCCAGGGTTGCGACCCACAGGATGAGAACCGCTGACTTAACATAATAGTTTCGATGTCCATCCATGTTATCACAAAAGGTGAAATTTCCTTCTTTTTCATGGCCCCATAATATTCCATTGTATATATACACCACTGCTTTTTAATCCACTTGTCCACTGACAAACACTTGGGCTGTTTTCAAATCTTTGCTATTGTAAACAATGCTGCCATATACATGGGGGTACATTTCTCCTTTTGAAACAGTGCTATTGTGTTTTGGGGTATATTCCTACACATGGAATGTCTGGGTCAAAAGGCAGTTTGATTTCTAATATTTTGAGGAATCTCCATTCTGTTTTCCACAGTGGCTGCACCAGTCTGCATTCCCGCCAGCAGTGCAGGAGGGTTCCCTTTTCTCCACATCCTCGCCAGCACTTATTCTGTGTTGTTTAATTGATGAGCATCATTCTGATTGGTGTGAGGTGATATCTCATTGTGGTTTTAATTTGCATTTCTCTAATAATTAGTGATGTTGAGCATTTATTCATATTCCTATTGACCATCTGTATGCCCTCTTTGGAGAAGTGTCTATTCATTTCTTTTGCCCATTTTTTGATTGGATTGTATATCTTTTTGGTGTTGAGTTTTATAAGTTCTTTATAAATTTTGGTTATTAACCCCTTATCAGACGTATTGTCGAATATGTTCTCCCATTGTGTAGTTTGTCTTTTTATTCTGTTCTTATTGTCTTTAGCTGTGAAAAAGCTTTTTAGTTTGGTATAGTCCCATTTGTTTATCCTGTCTTTTATTTCACTTGCCCATGGAGATAAATCAGCAAATATATTGCTGCGAGAGATGTCCAAAAACTTACTGCCTATGTTTTCTTCTAAGATGCTTATGGTTTCATGGCTTACATTTAAGTCTTTTATCCATTTTTAGTTTATTTTTTATGAATGGTGTAAGATGGTGGTCTAGTTTTATTTTTTTGCAGGTGGCTGTCCAATTTTTGCAACACCATTTGTTGAAGAGGCTATCTTTACTCCATTGTAGGCTCTTACCTCCTTTGTCAAATATCAGTTGTCCATATAAGTTTGGGTTTATTTCTGGCTTCTCTGTTCTGTTCCATTGTTCTATATCCCTGTTCTTATGCCAGTACCAGGCTGTTTTGAGTACAATGGCCTTGTAGTATAACTTGATATCAGGAAGTATGATACCACCCACTTTATTCTTCCTTTTCAAGTTGCTGAGGCTATTTATGTTCTCTTTTGGTTGCATAATTTTTTGGAATATTTTTTCTATATCTTTGAAGTATGTCATTGGTTTTTTAAGTGGTATTGCATTGAATTTATACATTGCTTTGGGTAATATAGACATTTTAATGATGTTTATTCTTCCTAACTATGAGCACAGTATAAACTTCCCTTTGTTTGTATCTTCCTTAATTCCTTTATCAATGTTTTATAATTTTTAAAGTACAAGTCTTTAATCTCCTTGGTAAAATTTACTCCTAGGTACTTCATTGTTTTGGTTTACAATAGTGAAGGGAATTGTTTCCTTAATTTCTCTTTCTGACAATTGATTGTTGGTGTATAAAAATACCTCTAATTTCTGAGTATTAATTTTGTATCTTGCCACCTTTTTGGATTCATTTATCAGGTCCAGTAGTTTTGTGACTGAGACTTTAGAGTTTCTATATATTAGAATATCATATTATTTGCAAATAATGATAGTTTTACTTCTTCTTTTCCAATTTGGATGCCTTTTATTTCTTTTTCTTGTTTGATTTCTGTGTCTAGGACTTCCCTGAACTGTGTTGAATAAGGATGGTGAAAGGAGGAACCCCTGCCTTGTTTCTGATCTTAAGGGGATTGCTTTTAATTTTTGCTAATTGAGTATAATGTTGATTGTGGGTTTTCATAGATGGCCTTTATCATGTTGAGGTACGTTCCCTGTATTCCCATGTTTTCTTCTAAGATGCTTATGGTTCCACTGCTTACATTTAAGTCTTTTATTCATTTTGAGTTTATTTTTGTGAATGGTGTAAGTTGGTGGTCTAGTTTCATTTTTTTTGCAGGTAGCTGTCCAATTTTTGCAACAGCATTTGTTGAAGAGGCTGTCTTTACTCCATTGTATGCTCTTACCTCCTTTGTCAAATATCAGTTGTCCATAAAGGTGTGGGTTTATTTCTGGGTTCTCTGTTCTGTTCCATTGTTCTATATCCCTGTTCTTATGCCAGTACCAACCTGTTTTGAGTACAATGGACTTGTAGTATAATTTGATATCAGGAAGTGTGATACCTCCCACTTTATTCTTCCTTTTCAAGATTGCTGAGGCTATTTGTGTTCTTTTTGGTAACATATAAATTTTTGAAATATGTGTTCTATATCTTTGAAGTATGTCATTGGTAGGCCAATAGGCATATGAAAAATGCTCAACATCACTAATCCTTAGAGAAATGGAAATTAAAAACACAATGAGATATCACCTCACACCAGTCAGAATGATGCTCATCAACAAAACAACGCAGAATAAGTGCTGGCGAAGATGTGGAGTAAGGGGATCCTCCTGCACTGCTGGTGGGAATGCAGACTAATGCAGCCACTGTGGAAAACAGTATGGAGATTCCTCCAAAAATTAAAAATCAAACTGCCTTTAGACCCAGCTATCTCACTTTTAAGAATATACCCCAAGAACACCATAGCACTGTTTCAAAAGGAGAAATGCACCCCCATGTTTATAGCAGCATTGTTCACAGTAGTGAAGATCTGAAAACAGCCCAGTGTCCATCAGTGGACGAGTGGATTAAAAAGCATTGGTACATATATACAATGGAATACTATGAGGCCATGAAAAAGAAGAAAATTTTTACCTTTTGTGATAACATGGATGGACATGGAAACTATTATGTTAAGTGAAATAAGCCAGGCACAAAAACAAATATATCATATGACCTCACTCATTTGAGGAATCCAATGAACAATGTGAACTGAGGAATGGAATTGAGACAGAGGAGAGATCAAAGGGACCAGAGGAAAAGAGAACAGATGGAAAGGGGATGATAGGATGAGATAAAGCTGAAGGTAAAGGGTGAGGGTGCTAGGGGGAGGGGGCAAGAAAGATGTTGAAGGGAATACAGGGGAGGGGGGATGCATTCGGGGCAACACTAGATTCTTTGTAAACAGAATAAATAAAATCAACTAAAAAATAAATAAAAAATAAAAAGCCTGACCTGTGGTGGTGCAGTGGGATAAAGCGTCGACCTGGAACACTGAGGTTACCAGTTTGAAACCCTGGGCTTGCCTGGTCAAGGCACATATGGGAGTTGATGCTTCCTTCTCCTATCCCCTTCTCTTTTTCTCTCCCTCTGTTCCTCTCTCTCTCTTTCTCTCCCCTCTCTGAAAATTGAATAGTCTTTAAAAAAATAAAATAACCTCATATTTGATGTATTGGTGAATATGTTATCCCATTGAATGAGTTGTCTTTTTATTTTGTTAATGGTGACTTTTGCTGTGCAAAAGTTTTATAGTTTGATATAGTCCCATTTGTTTATTTTGTCCTTTATTTCACTACCCATGAAGATATATTGGCAAAAATATTGCTATGAGAGATATTGGGGAGTTTGCTGCCTATGTTTTCTTCCGGGATGTTTATAGTTTCACTACTTAAATTTAAGTCTTTTATCCATTTTGTGTTTGTTTTTGTGAATGGTGTAAGTTGGTGGTCTAGTTTTATTTTTTTGCATGTAACTGTCCAATTTTCCCAATACCATTTATTAGAGACTGTCTTTACTCCACTGTAAGCTCTTACCTCCTTTGTCAAATATCAATTCACCATAAAGAAATGGGATTATTTCTGGGTTCTATGTTCTGTTCCATTGATCTATATGCTTGTTTTTATGCCAGTACCAAGCTATTTTGATTACTATGGCCTTTTGTATAACTTGATATCAGAAAGTGTGATACCTCTCACTGTATTCTTCAATTTCAGGATTGCTGAATCTATTCAGGTTCTTTTTTGGTTCCATGTAAATGTTTGGAATATTTGTTCCAGATCTGTAAAGTATGCTGTTGGTATTTAATAAAATTGCAGTGAATCTATAGATTGTTTTGTGTAGTAAAGAAATTTTAATGTTGTGAATTCTTTCTATCTATGAACATGATATATGCTTTCCTTGTTTGTTTCTTCCTTGACTTCTTTTTTCAGTGTCTTAGAATTTTCTGAGTACAAGTCTTTTATCTTCTTGGTTAAATTTATTTTTAGGTACTTTATTATTTGTTGTTGTTTCAAAAGTGAAGTAGATTGTTTCCTTAATTTTTCTTTCTAACAGTTTATTGTTAGTGTATAAAAATGCCACTTATTTTTGAATATTAATTTTATATCCTGCCACCTTGCCTAAATCATTTATCAGGTCTAATAGTTTTTTCACTGAGACTTTAAGGTTTTCTATGTCAAGTATCACGTCATCAGCAAATAACGACAGTTTTACTATTTTTTTTCCAATTTGGATGCCTTTTATTTCTTCCTCTTGTCTGATTGCTGGGGCTAGGACTTCCAGAACTATGTTGAATAAGAGTCGTAAAAGGGGGCACCCCTATCTTCTTCCTGGTCTTAAGAGGATTGCTTTTAATTTTTGCCCATTGAGTATGATTTAGGCAGTTGTTTTGTCATATATAGCCTTTATTATGTTGAGGTGTGTTTCCTGTATTCTCACTTTGCTCAGAATTTTTATCATAAATGGGTGCTGGATTTTATCAAATGCTTTTTCTGCATCTATTGTTATAATCATGTTATTTTTATTCTTCATTTTGTTTATGTGATGAATCACATTTATTGATTTGCAAATATTGTATCAGTCTTGCCTCCCCAGAATAAGTCCCTCTTGATGATGATGTATACTCTTTTTAATGTGTTACTGGAACTGATTTGCTAATATTTTGCTGACAATTTTAGCATCTGCATTCATCAGAGATATTAGCTTATATTTTTCTTTCTTTGTAGTGTCTTTACCTGGTTTTGGAGAGAGGATAATGCTTGCCTCATAAAATGAACTTGGATGTGTTCTCTCCTCTTAAATTTTGTGGAATAGCTTGAGAAGAATAGGTGTTGATTCTTACTTGAATGTTTGGTAAAATTCACCTGTGAAGCCATCTGGTGCAGGTCTTTTGTTTGCTGGGAGATTTTTGATAACTGTTTCTATTTCATTTGTAGTGATCGGTCTGTTTATGTTTTCTAATTCTTCCAGATTGAATATTGGAAGTTTGCATGTTTTTAGGAATTTATCATTTTGCCTAGGCTGTCCAATTTTTTGGCATATAGATCTGCATAGTATTTTCTTACAATCCTTTGTATTTCTGTGGTGTCAGTTGTTACTTCTCCAATCTCATTTGTAATTTTATTTATTTGAGTCCTCTCTCTTTTTTTCTTGATGAGTTCGATTAAAGGTTTGTAAAACTTGTTTATCTTTTCAAAGAACCAGTTCTTGGTTTTATTGATCTTTTATATTATTTTTTTTAGTCTCTATGTCATTTATTTCCACTCTGATCTTTGTTATTTCTTTTCTACTACTTCCACAGGGCTTTGTTTTTCTAGCTCATTTAGTTGCAGGGCTAGGTTGTTTATTTGAGCTTTCTTTTGCTTGTTAATATATGACTGTAATGCTGTGAACTTCCCTCTCAAGACTGCTTTTGCTGTGTAATATAGATTTTGTATTGTTGTATGTTTATTTTCATTTGTTTCAAGGAAATTTTTTATTTCTTCCTTTATCTCATTGGTAACACAATCATTATTTAATAACAAGCTATTTAGCATTCAAGTGTTCAAATATTTTTCAGTTTTTCTCTTGTAGTTGATTTCTAGTTTTCTGTCATTGTGATCAGAGAAGATGCTTGATATGATTTCAATCTTCTTAAATTTACTGAGACTTGTTTTTTGTTCTAACATATTATCTATCTTAGAAAATGTACCAAGAGCACTTGAAAAGAATGTATATTCTGCTGTTTTGGGTGAAAGTTTCTGAAAATATCAATTAAATCTAGTTGATCAAGTGTGTCATTTAAGGCTCTGTTCTTTTGTTAATTATCTGCCTGGAGAACCTATTCATTGATGTTAGTGGGGTATTAAAATTCCTTATTAATATAGTATTGCTGTCAATCTCACCCGTTATGTCCATCAAAATCTGCTTTATATATGTAGGTGTTCCTGTATTAAGTGCATAAATATTTATAATGGTTATATCTTACTGTTAAAATGCTGCCTTTATCATTATGTATTGACCTTCTTTGTCCATTATTATATAGACTTTTTTTAAGGCTATTTTGTCAGATGTAAATATTGCTACCCCACCTTTTTTTTTTTTTAATTTCCACTTGCATGAAATACTTATTCCCATACCTTCACTTTCAGTCTTTGTGTATCTTTTGTTTTGAGGTGGGTCTCTTGTAGACAGCATATAGATGGGTCTTTTTTGTTTTGTTTATCCATGTAGCTATGCTTTGTCTTTTGATTTAAACATTTAATCCATTTATATTTAACTAGAAAGCATGGCGGTCATACGAAATGACCGCTGTTCTAGATATTATAAATTGTAATTAAAATGATTTGTGCAAAGGTGTCTGCTAATTCAAACTGAATTACCCAGGGCAGGCGACGAGGACGCCCCTTTGCTTAGTGCCCCACGGGGTTTCCCCCTTCTACTTGCTTAATTGCTTAAAGTAGAGTGCAATGAAGGAAACCATTGGTGGTCCATTTCTTAAGAGCCACCGCTAGCTCAATAAATAAAGGTGATTTAAATAATAAAATGTTAATTCACATGTCAAAGATCTCTTTGTACACAACATTTCTTTTGTAGATCTTTCCATCATTTTTAAGCTCGCCTTGCAGAAGACCATCAATTTTTTTTAATTTTATGTCCGTTCTTTCACAAACTCTTGAACAGGCAACATAAAGTTGACCGTGTGCAAATGCAGGCTCAGGTAAAAAAATGCCAACACGCTTAAGCGTTTGGCCCTGAGACTTACTGATGGTCATAGCAAAGGCAAGTTTTACAGGAAATTGTCTAGGTCTCAATTGAAATGGCAACCCTGTTTGAGATGGAGCCAAATCAATTCTTGGAATGACATGTATTTCACCTTTAGAGGAGCCAGTCAAAGACTTAGCTATTATGACATTATTTTTAAATTTGAGAACCTCTAGTCTTGTACCATTGCAAAGACCCCTTCTGGTGTTAATATTTCTTAACAGCTTAATAATTGCTCCAATCTTTAACCTCAATTTGTGAGGTGGCATGCCAGAAGGCGACAGACTATTTAAAAATTCTGTTGGAAAGTTGTTGGCACTCGCTTTATTATCAGCTACAATGGAATCAACACTTAAATATGTCGTGTCGTTCCCTTCTATGATATTTAAGACATCATCATTTAGTTTGTCTACATCAAAATTTTTAGAACACAATATTGCCCTTTCACTAATTTCACTGATGTTTCCAGGTTGGATTTTATTACCAAAAACCCAATCCACTAACTATCTTTGATCTAAGTTATGATCACAGACAATGGCCATGGCAATGCTGATTGCTGGCTAATTGCTTGCTATAGCATTAGAGGCCAACTTTTTTTCAACTTCGTGCATCATTTTATATGCAGTAGCAAATGGGTTAATGTCTTGAAATAATTCCCCCATTTTATTAAGTAAGGTCTCAGGAACTCTTTTATTCCATTCTAAATGTGCCGAACTGGCTTCTGAGGGATCAAGTATATATAATTGAGCAAACTTTCTTTTCCCGTCAGAAGGATGTAAAGTTTCAGTTTGATGGTAAACTTGATCATGAAGTCTAAAGCAATAAAGTCCTGGTCCAGGCAAGTCAATTGGTTTGTTTGCCATGGACGCAAAAGCAAACGAACTATTAATGGATCGAATGCTATCCATGTACTGTTTGCTATTTGGATGCTGATTAATCAATAATTTATTCAAGAGTGGTGGATAATTCTCAATTAGTGGAACTACAATGTTTCCGTACTTGCAACATTGAGAAAATCCTTTCTTGCCACTGTCAAATCGATTAGTTTCTAACTTGAAGTTTAAGGACTGATAGTGTTCACATTTAATATTCATGTCACCAGAGGAATGCTCAAAAATTAAAGTTTCTCTGTTTGAAAGTGTTTTAATCCTTTTTGCGTTTCAGTCAGCATTACTCTGTCATTTTTTTGCATTTCTCTCCTGCCTTTGTTCAAGGGACTCATTTTGTTGAGACAGGCTTTTTGGTCTTGCATCTTCTGAGGCAAGCCTTTTTTCTCTATGCTCATCAGTCTCATTTTGCCGAGAAAGATGCATTTGCTCTGCGACTGAAGCAAGCCTTGTCTTTCTCTGCTCAGTGGTTTCTTTTTGTCAAGAAAGCCGTTTTGTTCAGCTTTAGCTCCTTTTCTCTCCTCTTCAGTGCTGTATTTTCTAGGAGGGACTTTTTTTTTTTTTGTATTTTTCTGAAGCTGGAAACGGGGAGAGACAGTCAGACAGACTCCCGCATGCGCCTGACCGGGATCCACCCGGCACGCCCACCAGGGGCAATGCTCTGCCCACCAGGGGGCGATGCTCTGCCCCTCGGGGGGTCGCTCTGCCATGACCAGAGCCACTCTAGCACCTGGGGCAGAGGCCAAGGAGCCATCCCCAGCGCCCAGGCCATCTTTGCTCCAATGGAGCCTTGGCTGTGGGAAGGGAAGAGAGAGACAGAGAGGAAGGAGGGGGGGTGGAGAAGCAAACGGACGCTTTTCCTATGTGCCCTGGCCGGGAATCAAACCCGGGTCCCCTGCACACCAGGCCGACGCTCTACCGCTGAGCCAACTGGCCAGGGCCAGGAGGCATTCTTAAAAGAAATTACATTAAGACGTAGTTTTTATGTAAAACAGATGATTGCCAATGCAAACAAATATTCACCTTCCCCCTGACCCGCTTAATTTGCATTCAGCCATGGCAACTTCACCCCATTGGCTAGTACAGTAACGCAAGCAACCAATAAGCTATCAGCAACAAACAGACACTTAAGCTGCATATATAATAAGATGTTATTCTTGATATATACTTATTTATTATCATTTTATTGTTTAAACCTACAGTCTCTTTGTCTCGATTTTTTTCTTTGCTCCTTTTATAGCAGGTCTTTTAACATTTCTTGCAGTAATTGTTAGGTTACAATAAATTTCTTGAGTCTTTTTTTTGTCTGGGAAGCTATTTTTTCTTTAATTTTAAATGATAGCCTTTCTAGATAAAGACATCTTAGTTGTAGGTTCTTGTTTTGCATCTCTCTGAATATTTTTTGCCAATCCCTTCTGGCCTCAAGTGTTTCTGTTGAGAAGTCACATGTCATCCTCATGGGAGCTCCTGTGTAGGTAATAAACTCCTATTTCCTTGCAACTTTTGGTATTCTTTCTTTGTCTCTTAACTTTGGCACTTTAATTATTATATGTCTTGGTGTAGGCCTCTTTGAGTTCATCTTTAGTGGGACTCTCTGTGGTTCTTGGACTTGTGTAACTTTTTCCTTCATAAATTTAAGGAAATTTTCAGCTGTAATTTTATCAAACAAATTCTTTTTCCCTTGTTTTTTTCTCTTTCCCTTCAGGCATCCCTATGAAGCAGATGTTGTTTCTCTTCATGTTGTCGCAGAGGTCTCTTAGATTTTCCTCAGTCTTTCTGAGCCTCTTTTCATTTGCTGCTATGCTTCAGTGCTTTCATTTATCTTGTTTTCTGAATTACTGATTCAATCCTCTGCTTGATCCAGCCTGTTGTTGTTGATTTCTTCTAGTGCTGTCTTCATTTCTGATATTGTATTTGTCACTTCTGACTGGTTATTTTTTTATGATTTTAATGTCCTTTTTTATGCTTGCTATCTCTTTAAGTTCTCATTGTTATCATCCATTCTTGCTCTATGATCCTTAAGCATCCTAAAAATCATTATTTTAAACTCTTCATCTGATAGTTTGGTTACTTCCCTTTCACTTAGTTCCTTCTCTGGAGATTTCTGTTGTTGATGTATTCGGGTCATATTTTTTTTGTTTTCCCATTTTGCCTGTGTATTAGGTAGCTCTTTTCTGAGTTTGAAATTTGTTGTGATGTTTTTATGAGGAAGATGGGCTCAGTGGTACTGACCTCCAGGCCACCTGATTTCCTTGCTTTAGGAATACTTCTTGAGTGTAGTATTTACCCTCCTGTTGCATATGAGTATTGAATGCAGATCGTCCTTTCATGGGTGAAGTTATCCCTTCAGGCTGGTTGGCTCTAAGGGTCAACTTTGATCATGTGTATTACACACTGTTCAATGTCTGTCCTGTTGGGTATATTTCTTCTTCACAGTATCTAGTGCCTGCTAGATTCCTCCTATGGGCATGTTGCTTGTGTAGCTAGCTAAGTCTAGTGTTGGTACTGTCTGACACCCACTACTGGTTGTGTTGGTTCTGGGTCTTCTTGGGTTGGCATCAGCAGTTTTTTGTAACCTGCTGTGGGATAACTATCTGGAGCTACTGCTCTTTTTGCTCTTTGTGTCTGTGTTTATTGTTCCTGGGTAGTGTGAAAGGAGCTAACCTGTGTATAAAGATCAGTGTTCTCCAGCATAGAGATGACAGTAGCTCCATTAAAGGACCCAAACTACATAAGATTTGCCTCCACTTTTCAGCTGCTCTACCTGCTCTTGTATCTTCCTGGTCTTCCTACAGAGTCATCTGCAGAAAGACTATAGCATAGGTCAGACTGGATTCACCCCACCAACCCCTTTACAGATTTCAAGTTTGTTGGGTTAGGGCAGCTTAGGTTGGAAATATAACATTATTGGTACTACCTTCTTCAGTGGTCCGATTTCTCCCCAGTGAGGTGAGCAGACGTTCAGATGGGGTGGGGCTGACAGTTCCCTTCTGCATAAGTTCTTCTAGTTGTGGAGCCCCAGGTCTCAGGGAGGATGACTGAGAGAGGCCTCACCTGGGTCTGACTGTGCCCCTCCAGACAGTGGTTAAGCCCTAGGGCCAGATCCAACAATAGGGTCACAGAGACCCATATTTGAATGTTCGTGTTCCAAACTCTATTCTTTTTCTGTGTGGAACCTAGCCTAATGGGGAAGGCTATCCAGATCCCAGACCAGCTGCAGTTGTGAAGCTCCAGCCTGTCCAATATACATGAGCCACTGTGCCAGTGCTGATATTATAAAGCAGTGCTCATCTTAGCTGGGCCAGTTGTCTGATGAGCTCTCCCTTAGGACACACCATCAGCAAGCATTGTTAGGTCCTGAGCTGATGCTCTCTGAAGCTGGCCTCTGGATGTGACAGCCCTGGACCTCCCTGGAGGGAACCTGTCACAGATCAGTAAGGGACAGTGCCTGTGACTGACCCTCAGCAACCTTCTTGGAGTTACAAGCAATCCAGAGTTTGTGGCTTTCTCTACTGGGCCCTGGTGCAATAGAAATATTTGGCCACACACCTAAGCTAGCTTTTACCAACACTGGACCTAGCGTAAGGTCAGCAATAAACCAAAGTTCCCTGAGAATTGTCTCCTGAAACCTCTGTCTGCTTGCTGCTTGTTAGGCTAAGCCAGTGGTCAGCAAACTCATTAGTTAACAGAGCCAAATATCAACAGTACAATGATTAAAATTTATTTTGAGAGCCAAATTATTTAAACTTAAACTATATAGGTAGGTACATTGTTATTAACTTAATTAGGACTGACCAACACCCCATGCATACCTACACACTCGCATGTGGTATTTGTGGAAAAGTCACACTCAAGGGTCAAAGAGCTACATGTGGCTTGTGAGCCGTGGTTTGTCAACCACTGGGCTAGGCCACTGAAATAAAGTCTCTGGTAGAGTCTAGAGCAGGGGTCCCCAAACTTTTTACACAGGGGGCTAGTTCACTCTTCCTCAGACCATTGGAGGGCCGCCACATACAGTGCTCCTCTCACTGACCACCAATGAAAGTTGTGCCCCTTCTGAAAGTGTGGCAGGGGGCTGGATAATTGGCCTCAGGGGGCTGCATGTGTCCCACAGGCCGTAGTTTGGGGACACCTGGTCTAGAGCCTGGGGCAGTTCAAGGATTAGGAAGGGTGGTAGGTGTGGCTCCCACCCCTTGGCCTCAGGTGTCAGTCTGTATAGTCTTTTTTCACAGACCTCAGTAAGGTGGGGACACCAGAAGTCTTGTGAGTGAGGCCTCTGAGACACAGATATGGGGTCTTCCAACATAACTGATAGTGTCTACTGAATCTCCTGTGGGGCAGAAAAACCAGTCATAGTCTCAGGAGAGTGTGAGGAAAGTTTAGGATTCAATGCCAGAAAACTGAGTCATTGATGTGCCCCTTGCTTTCTTGCTGACTTCTCAGAATGGCCTAGTCTCCATAGGGTGGGGCAGGAAAGATTCTCAAGGGTGGGGCAGTTGATTTCCCCTGTCTGATGCCACATGGAGGCTACTGTTCCACCCAAGAAAGATGGCAACTGTGGTATTGGAGATTGACTTAGCACAAGGATTCCAGTGGCCACCCTTCACAGTGTCTCTGCCCAGGTCACCAGCTTTATACACTCCTCACACAACTCTAGTCTTCTCTGCTCTCCTTCTGTCAGAGTCCCAGGTAAGTGTCTGTGACTGAGATTTTCTGTTTGGGGCCTTTAAGATGGAGCCTGTGTCTTCGAAAGCTCCTATCTCTTTCTTGCAGACAGAAACCTTGGCTCTTTTCACTGCCAAATGCTATTTGGGCACCTCTTCAAGGCTCTGAGGCTTTAGGCTGGGTGCTGGGCCTGGGGTTGAGGATTCTCATCTCTCAGGAGGAACCTCCCTACAGTGAGATTCCCTTCTTACCCTCTGCCGCTGCGTGTTCTTTGGAGCAGAGCAGCCCTTTTCACTTCTCTGCCCTTCTTACCAGTCTCAGTGTGGCCTCTTCTGTGATCCTTACTTATAGACTCTTCTCAGTTTATTCCAAAATTGGTTTTCCAAGATGATTATTCTCAAATTTAATTGTAATCCAATTTGGTCCTGGAAGGTGGCAGTTAGAATGTCTGTCTACTCTTTCTCCATCTTGGAATCCTGGTTCAACTTCTCTGTGGAACTGCAGGCCATGTAGTTTTCCCAGAAGTGAGAGCACACACAATGAAGTTTAACCTATTAAAGTGTGTATGTAATTGTGTGTGCAGGTATGTATATGTGTATGTGTATTTGTGTTTTAAGTAAATGAATCTCTAGGTGCTTGAAGTTCAGATGATATAAGGATAGTATTTAGAGTGAGATCTTTCTTCCCATTGGCCATTGAACCATTTAATTGACTCATTCTACCATAAATGAGCAAATATATTTGTTTTAATTCTGCAAGGGTTTTAATGACTTAGACACACTATCTCATCAGATTCTCTTTAGGAAAAGATATTTAGGTGAGAGATGGTACAAAAGTCCTGAGACAAAGAAAAATAAGAATGTCAATAGTATAGCTCCCAGCTTTTCTCTGTGCAAAGAAACTAGCTTCCCTGCAAGTCTAATCAATGATTTATGGCTTGTGAGCCTTATGTTGTAACTAAAGTAAGTGGCTCCAGAAAGTTCCTCCTACACTTTTAAAATTCTCATGCATGTGGAAAATTTCTATGCTACCATCTTATGGCTTTACCATCTTGTTGCTTCACATTTGGCCTGGTATCAAGAAGCTGGCCAATAGTGGAAAAGGAAAGCATGGAGGATTATACACACTTAATTACTTTAACCAAAAGTGATGAGCATCAGTTCTTCTCACATTCCATTGTCAAGAATCAATCAAATGGTCCCAGTTAGATACAAGATGTGGGAATACTGGTTAATGTAATCCATCTTGATAACCACTTTCAAACACCAACTCTACACCATAAAAGATATGGATAGATTTTTATTGGTCAGATAGTTATCTATATTGTACTCTCCTAATTCATTTTCTGATCCTTATTTCTTTAATTAGCACATACACTGATAATTAATTAAGCAGGCCTAATTACATTAATGTATTTCCCCAAAACAAGCAAATATAAACAAACAAACAAACAAAAACAAAAATCCACCATCTGTGGCTCCCCATCATCTGTCAAACTAAGTATCAGCTCCTCACCTTGGTACAAAAAACACCTTTCCTAATTTCTTGGCCTTACCTTCCAATATTTCCAAACTTTTTCAAATGTTTCAGCCAAAATGGGTCACTTGCTGTTATTAAAACACAGGGCCTTTGTTTCATCTTATGTTTTCTCTTGGTGCCCTATCCAACTCACCATTCTGCCTATTGTGGTGTTATAAATTTTAAATAAATTCAGAAATATTTTTCTTTCCGAGTCCATTAGTGAGGGTAATCACTGAATTATAAGCTACCAGTGTCCAAAATCATGTCCCTGTTGAACATTAGAGCACTTGGCAGCAGCAGGAGGCTCATACCTCCAGCCTTAGGAATCAGGTCTTTCATTGACATGTTACATTTAAAACCCATGGAGACAGAGCTTTCTCACATTCCACTATGCATAACTACTAGTTTAGAGCATTTCCATGGTGTAATTTCCTAGAGTTTAGTGACTACTAGATGGAAAGCAGAATTTTATCTTTTTCATAAAAGCAAAACTTATGAAATTTTTGTATTTTGTAAATACAAAATTACAAAATTTATGTATTTCTGGTAAATACAAAGATTCATGAGAGTAAGAAAACAAACAAACTGACAGCTGTCACAGGGTAAGGGGGTTGGAGGCTGGTGAAAAAATGAAGGTATTAAGCAAAGAAAAAAACTCAGACACAGATAACAGTGCCTAATTACAGGAGGTAAAGTTGGGTGAAGAGAGGTAGAAGAAGGTAAAGGTGGATAAATGATGATAGAAGAATTAGCTTATGTTGGTGAATGTGTGGTGCAGTGTACAGATGATATATTATGGAATAGTACAACCACAACCTATGTAATTTTATTAACCAACATCACCACAATAAATTCAGTATACAAAAAAAGAAAGAAAAAGAAAAAGAAATTTGAAGCAATAGGCCTCATATATAATGCAAACAACAATGAGGAGAATAGTGAAATAAAGAAACAAAACATTAGATGAGGAATTCTGAAAAGATATCTCTAAATTTATTAATCTAAAATTTTAAGTGCCAGAAAAGTAATCTAACTGCTGACACCTGGTTACCTTCATGCCTAATAACCCAGTTTACTGGGTTTTCTCAGAAGTTTCTGGTTTTAGGTATTCTGTAGCAGTGCCTCCAAGCATATGACTGAACTCATCAGTGTATACAGACCAATCTCTGCCGTAGTCACTGTTTCCTTCCACTGGAATTATCTCTTTATCCCTCTCTGAGTATCTCAGTCTTTTTTCTTCTGAAAACATAAATGGTAACTCCGTTAGCTGTCTTTTTTTGTGTGACAGAGACAGAGAGAGGGAGAGATAGAGACGGAAAGACAGGGAGAGAGATGAGAAGCATCAGTTCTTTGATGCAGCACCTTAGTTGTTCATTGATTACTTTCTTTTTTTTTTTTGTATTTTTCCGAAGTTAGAAGCAGGGAGGCGGTCAGACAGACTTCCACATGCACCTGATCAGGATCCACCCTTCATGCCCACCATTGGGTGATGCTCTGTCCATCTGGGGCGTTGCTCTATTGTGGCCTGAGTCATTTTAGCCCCTGAGGTGGAGACCGTGGAGCTGTCCTCAGCACTCTAGCCAACTTTGTTCCAGTGGAAACTTGGTTGCAGGATAGGAAGAGAGAGATAGAGAGAAAGGAGAGAGGAAAGGATGGAGAAGCAGAAGGGTGCTTCTCCTCTGTGCCCTGGTTGGGAATCAAACCCAGGACTTCAACACACTGGACAGATATTCTACTGCTGAACCAACCGGCCAGGACCTGATTACTTTCTTATATGTGCCTTGACTGGGGGGGGTTATAGCAGACCTAGTGACCCCTCGCTCAAGCCAGCAACCTTGGGTTTAAGCTGTTGAGCCATGGTCAAACCAGATGAGCCCGCACTCAAGCAGGAGACCTTGAGGTTTCAAATTTGGGTTCTCTGTATGGATCTATCTGCTGTGCTACAGACTGGTCAGGCTGTTAGCTGTCTTTTTAACATTCACCCAGAATCCATTCTGACTTGGTAGGCTCTCAGGACCTACCATTTGATAAAATACATAAGATTCCTAGAGTCCTGCTTAATATTCAATTGTAGGTGAAATAAATGTTTAAAAATGAACATATAAAAATGTTACATTCCAAGTTTTCAAGATAAAAAGAAACAGAATTGATATATGGATTCTCTAAACTAAATTATGAAGTGAAAAATTTTTTTTCAGTGTCCCTTCCCATCCATCCATCCAATTTGTATTTGTTATGTGCTTACTCTGTATAACTATTTACTAGATGCTCCTGCTAAAGTCCTACAATAGAGGAAACAAGAAGTTTCCCACTCAACATTTACTTTAACCTTGTCCTTTTCCAAGCTTCTGGATATTTTTTGAGCTGTTCTCTTTTTATTTTAGGTTTGATGGGTGGTCTTTAGCTTATATTAATGGATAGCCCAGAGAGGAAAGAATAAGAATGGTGGAAAGAAATTGCTAACCAAAAATCGGGGTTAAAAGCAAAGAGTTCAGTTCCTATTTATGCATTTCAAATTTTTTTCCTAAGTTTTTACCATAAATAAATGATGTGGTAGATCTTTTGAACAATATGACAAATAAAACAAGATTTTAAAACTTATTGAGCTTACTTCCTATAAGACAGTAAAAGATAAACATAAGTAATTAATTCAAGGTATACTTTCAGGAATATAAAAGAATCTTTTCAGTTTAGAATTTAAAGAATAGGTAGGACTTCAAGAGACAAGTAAAAATTATTGCAGACAGATGGAACAGCATGAACAAATATGTATAGAGTCAGGAAAGTAAAAACAAAACAAACAAAAACTAAAAAATTAAAGGCAGGTTTGAAAAAACTTATGTTAGCTTTTCCTCTATTAATCTCAATTTTATCCCCCCCCATTTTTATTCTCTTATCTTTTCTGTTCTGTGATTAGTAAGGCTTACCACTGGATCTTATTCTTCAAATCTCCAACAAGAGGCACCAGCAGAAGATTAGCAGAAGGGAATAGAAAGTTCAGGGCATTTATCTCTCACTCTTTCCTTGTTTTGGTGCAATCTCAGTTTCCATCAGACAGCTATTTTTCCATGGCTCCATCTTTTGGTAGTTTCTGATAATACTGTACTTTCCTGTAGTCACTTCAATCTTAGAGGCACTAACAGCTTCCTATTGCTGCTAGTCTCTGTCTCAACATCTATTGTTAGTTCTCACAACATCTTTAAGCAGTCCCATCATTAAAACTCTTCATTTGAATAATATGGATGGATTATGCTTCCTATTGAGACTTATATAATCATAAATACCAAGCTGAGATTTGCTGCATCACCCCAACTACAGAGTCTTAAATCCTGAGTACATTCTGACACTCATGTTTTTTCTTTTCCTTTGTCTTTTTTTATTAATTTTATTGGGTTGACACTGGTTAATAAGACAGGTTTCAGGTACACAATTTTACAAACCATGATTTCTATGACTTATTTTGTATTTAACACCCTAAGCCAAGTCTCTATCCTTCACCATTATCCCCCCCATACCCTTTATTACATCTCTCACTCCCTACCCCAGCAATCAACACATTGTTGTCCATGTCCAGGAGGTTTTCTTTTTTCCCCCCATACTTCCACCTGGCCTACTCTGCCCGCCAGCCAACACCCCTGACAGCTATAAACTTGCTCTTTATGAGGCTATCTCTCTCTATTTTTTGCTTGTTAGTTCATTTTGTTCATTGATTCCCACATATGAGTGAAATCATATGGTATTTCTGTTTTTCTGACTGGTTTGTTTTACTTAGGATAATGCATTCCAGGTCCATCAATGGTGTCACAAAGGATAAGATTTTCTTCTTTTTATAGCCAAGTAGTATTCCACTGTATAAATGTACCACAACTTGAGACCTGAAGACAGCAGTGGAATAGGCAAATGCACAGACTCCCAGCTCACACCATCAAACTGGATTATAAATTAATTTAGGAATAATCAGTATGAAAAACCAACTCTGGAATACTAGAACAGCTCTCAAAAACCAAAGAGTAAAGAAGAAGCCACACCGAGCCTGGTAAGGAGTGCCAAGCTGTGGTGGGTCTCCCCTGCTTACAGGAACAAAGGGGGTGGTGAGGCTAATTGCCCAGAAGGGCTCTCACTCTAAGGAAAAGAGCAGAAAATATCACTTACAGCAACTTGCCTGGGGACCTGGGAAAGAGGTGTGTTAAAAGGGCTGGCTTGTCTTCCAAAAGGAAAGGGGAGAGAGAGAGAGAGACAAATGGCAAGTGGCAGAGGAATGCATGGGATGACCTGAGAAGCTGACTCATCTAGTGGTGGAGGCGGCCATAGCTGGGGGAGGGATTGATTCTTCCACACATTATAAGATTAAAGTAGTTCCAGGTGGCCCATCTCCAGACATCTCTCCAGCTCCAATCAGCATAACAAGACACAGCTGAAAACACGAAGTGGGGAGGAGGGGCAGTAACTCATGGAGATCTGAGATACACTTCCCCCTACTGAAACTGAGAAAACTCCCTGTCCCCAGAGAGAGTAACTGGCAGATCAGGCCTTCAGGGTCTCAAGTTACACCCATCATATTTCCAGATAGAGTTTCAAATAACTCTGGATCACTGCTGAGATCAGTAAACAAGACTACCAGCATGTTAAGAAAACTGAGAAGAAAACAAACAATACAAGACTTCAAAGAGGCTCTACTAGAAAAGCCAAATCTGACAGTGGATTACAAATAACAGCAGATGCCAACCCAAGAAGACTTAGAAATAACACAACTGAAAACTGGAGGCAGACAACACAAAGTCTAGACCCAACCAGCTCTAAAAACAATACACCCAAACACACAGACAAAATGAGAAGACAGAGATGTGCAATCCAAATGAAACCACAAGAGAAACCTCCAGAAAATAAACTGAGTGATATGGAAATAACCAAACTTCCAGATACGAAGTTCAAAATAATGATTGTTAGGATGCTTAGGGATCTTAGAACAACAAGGAATGGTCATTATGAACACTTAAATAAAGAAATAGCAAGTATAAAAAAAGGACATTGAAATATTAAAAATGACTGTCGGAAATGACAAATACAATATCAGAAATGAAGACCACAATGGAAGGAATTAAAAACAGGATGGATGAAGCTGAGGATAAAGTCAGTGAGATGGAGGACAAGTTGAATGAAAGCATGGAAGCAGAGCAGGAAAAAAAAAGAGACTCAAAAAGTCTGAGGAAAATCTAATAGAGCTCTGTGAAAACATGAAGAGAAATAACATTTGTATTATAGGGGTTCCTGAAGAAGACAAGAAAGAACAAAGGATAGAAACTTTGTTCAACCATATCATAGCTGAAAACTTTCCTAAATTGAGGCAGGAAAATGTCTCACAAGTTCAAGAAGCACAGAGAACTACATTAAAGAGAAAGACAAAGAAATCTACACCAAGACACATCATAATTAAAATAGCAAAGCTAAGTAATAAAGAGAAAATATTAAAAGCTGCTAGAGAAAAAAAGGCTATCAACTGCAAACAAACCCACATAAGGATGACATCTGACTTCTCAACAGAAACACTTGAGGCCAGAAGGGAATGGCAAGAAATATTCAAAGTAATGCAGAACAAGAACCTACAACCAAGACTACTTTATCCAGCAAGGCTATCATTTAAAATTGAAGAAGAAATAAAACGTTTCCCAGCCAAAAAAAAAAGAAACTCAAGGAATTCATCACAACCAAACAAATGCTGCAGGAAATGTTAAGGGGCCAGTTGTAAACATATCAAAGTGGGAAAAGAATATAGCAAAAGAGGAATACAACTTAAAGAATAAAATGGCAATAAACAACTACATATTAAAAATAAACTTAAATGTAAATGGGTTAAATGATCCAATCAAAAGACATAGGGTAACTGCATGGAAAAGAAAAGAGGACCCATACATATGCTTTTTACAAGAGACACATCTCAAAACAAAAGATACACATAGACTAAAGGTAAAAGGATGGAAAAAAAAATTTCATGCATATGGAAATGAAAAAAAAAGCTGGGGTAGCAAGCAATACTTATATCAGACAAAAAACCAAAGGCTATAGTAAGAGATAAAGAAGGTCACTCCATAATGATAAAAGGAGCAATCCAACAGGAAGATATAATCATTATAAATATCTATGCACCAAATATAGAAACACCTAAATATATAAAGCAGACATTGATGGGTATAAAGGGTGAGATCAATAGCAATACTATAATAGTTGGGGATTTCAATACCCCACTAACATCACTAGATAGATAGATCCTCAAGAAAGAAAATTAACAAAGAAACAGCAGACTTAAAGGACACACTAGACCAAATCGATTTAATAAATAACTTCAGAACCTTTAACCCTAAAGCAGAAAAATTTACATTTTTTTCAAGTGCTCAGGTGGTACATTCTCTAGGATAGACCACATGTTAGGGCAGAAAAGTGGTCTCAACAAATTTAAGAAGATTGAAATCATTTCAAGCATTTTCTCTGAATACAATGGCAAGAAACTAGAAATCAACCACAACAGAAAAACTCAACAATTCTCAAACACGTGGAAACTAAATAGCAGGTTGTTAAATAACGAAAGGGTTAACAATGAGATAAATAAAGAAATAAAAAAAATTCTAGAAACAAATAATAATGAGCATATAACAACAAAATTTATGGGACACAGCAAAAGCAGTACTGAGAGGGAAGTTCATAGCACTACAGGCATACTTCAAGAAGCTAAAAAAAGCTCAAATGAACATCTTTACCCGCATCTAAAAGAACTAGAAAAAAAAACCCCCAGCAAGTAAGCCCATATATTATAAAAGGAAAGAAATAATAAAGATCAGAGCAGAAATAAATGACATAGAGGCTAAGGAAACAAGACAGAGGATCAATGAAACCAGGAGCTGTTTCTTTAAAAAGGTAAACAAGATCAGTGAACCTTTAACTAGACTCACACACAAAAAAGAGAGAGTCATCAAATAAAATTAGATATGAGAGTGGAGAAAGAAAAACTGACATAACAGAAATATAAAATATTGTAATAGAATACTTTTTATGTAATAAATATGTAATAAAATACTATTTTATGTAATAAAATACTATTTTATGTAATAAAATAATATAAAGAACTGTATGCCAAAAAACTAGACAACCTAGAAGAAATGGACAAATTCCATAAAACATACAATCTTTCAAAAATCAATCTGGAAGAATCAGAAAACCTATATGGACCGATTACAACAAATGAGATCGAAACAGTTATCAAAAAACTCCCAAGAAAGAAAAGTCCTGGGCCTGATGACTTCACAAGTGAATTCTACCAAATATTCAAAAAATAACTAACTCCTATCCATCTCAAGCTATTTCAAAAAATTCAAGAGAAAGGAATACTTTGAAGCTCCTTTTAAGGGGCAAGCATAATTCTTGATTCCAAATCCAGCAAAGACAACACAAAGAAAGAAAATTACAGGCCAATATCCCTGATGAATATAGATGCTAAAATACTCAACAAAATATTAGCACACCGGATCTAGCAATATATGAAAAAAAATCATACACCATGATCAAGTGGGATTTATTCTGGGGAGGAAAGGCTCGTATAATATTCACAAATCAATCAATGTGATTCATCATATAAACAAAAGGAAGGAGAAAAACCACTTGATAATTTCAATAGATGCAGAAAAAGCATTTGATAAAATCCAGCACCCATTCATGATCAAAACTCTCAGCAAAGTGGGAATACAGGGAACAAACTTCAACATGATAAAGGCCATCTATGACAAACCCAAGCCAACATTATACTCAATGGGCAAAAATGGAAAGCAATCCCCTTAAGATCAGGAACAAGGCAGGGGTGCCCCCTTTCACCAGTCTTATTCAACATAGTTCTGGAAGTCCTAGCCACAGCAATCAGACAAGAAGATGAAATAAATGGCATCCAAATTGGAAAAGAAGAAGTAAAACTATTATTATTTGCAGATGATATGATATGATATATATAGAAAACCCTAAAGTCTCAGTGAAAGAACTACTGGTGATGATAAATGAATTCAGCAAGGTGGCAGCATATAAAATTAATATTAAGAAATCAGAGGCAGTTTTATACACCAAGAATGAAATGTTAGAAAGAGATTTTTTTTTTTTTTTTACAGGAACAGAGAGTCATATAGAGGGATAGATAATGACAGACAGACAGGAATGGAGAGATAGAGATGAGAAACATCAATCATAAGTTTTTTGTTGTGACACCTTAGTTGTTCATTGATTGCTTTCTCATATGTGCCTTGACCACGGGCCTTCAGCAGTCCGAGTAACCCTTTGCTTGAGCCAGCGACCTTGGGTCCAAGCTGGTGAGCTTTCTTGCTCAAGCCGGATGAGTCTGTGCTCAAGCTGGTGACCGCATGGTCTCAAACCTGGGCCTTCTGAATTCCTGTTTTATGCTTTATCCACTGTGCCACCACCTGGTCAGGCTCAGAATGAGAAATTAGGGAAACAATCTCCTTCACTATTGGAACCAAAGAAATAATGTACCGAGGAATAAATTTAAGCAAGGTGATTAAAGACTTTTACTTGAAAAATTATAAAATATTCATATAAGAAATCAGGGAAGATACAAACAAGTGGAAGCATATACCATGCTCATGGTTAGGATGAATAAAGATCATTAAAATGTCTATATTACCCAAGCAATTTATAAATTAAATGCAAAACCAATTAAAATACCAATGACATGCTTCAAAGATATAGAACACATATTTCTAAAATTTATATGGAACCAAAAAAGAACACGAATAGCCTCAGCAATCTTGAAAAAGAAGAATAAAGCGGGAGATATCACACTTCCCAATATCAAGTTATACTACAAGGCCATTTTACTCAAAGCAGCCTGGTACTGGCATAAGAACAGGCATATATATCAATGGAACAGAACAGAGAACCCAGAAATAAACCCACAGCTTTATGGACAACTGATAAAGGAAGTAAGAGCATACAATGGAATAAAGACAGCCTCTTTAATACAAATATTGATCGAATTAGGACTTATGCAACTTACAACTATTTGACTTTATGACCATAATCGCTAGCCATGACTGCTCCGTGTGTGGCAGCACAAGCATTGCCCAGCTGGGCAGTACTACCATTTCCGCGTGCACCATTTCAACTGTTATCTCAGATTTGGTATAGCAATTTGTGTATTGTGTTTTGGATATTTTTAATCAAACCCCTCCCAAGATGTCTATCTACCAAGAGGAAATTGTCTTTGCAAATATTAAACCAGTTGTACTGGTAATGCAGTGTTTTACTTAAACCTGACGAATGTAAAAATAAAAAACAGAATGGTGTAGAGATGATACAAATGGCATAAAATGAACAAAGAAAATTATGATATAAAACAATAATGAAAGAAATTTATGATAAAATATGACTTAAAGATTTTGATAACATCATTTCACAGTACTGTACATATAGCCTACTCAAGTTACGACCAAATTGTGTTACGAACTATGACTGGTCTGTCAGAACCAATCATGGTCCTAAGTTGAGCACTAGCTGTAAATGGTGTTGGGAAAATTGGACATCTTCCTGCAAAAAAAATGAAACTAGACCACTAACTTACACCATTCCACAAAAATAATCTCAAAATGGATAAAAGACTTAAATGTAAGCTGTAAAACCATAAGCATCTTAGAAGAAAACATAAGCAGTAAAGTCTCTGACATCTCTCGCAGCAATGTGTTTGTCGATTTATATCCATGGGCAAGTGAAATAAAAGACAGGATAAACAAATGGGACTATATCAAACTGAAAATCTTTGGTACAGGTAAACACAATAAGAACAGAATAAAAAGACAAACTATAAAATGGGAGAACGTATTCAACAATACATCTGATAAGGGGTTAATAACCAAAATTTATAAAGAACTTGTAAAGCTCAACACCAGGAAGACAAACAATACAATAAAAAAATAGGCAAAAGAGATGAATAGACACTTCTCCAAAGAGGACATTCAGATGGCCAATAGGCATATGAAAAAATGTTCAACATCACTAATCATTAGAGAAATGCAAATTAAAACCATAATGAGATATCACCTCACACCAGTCAGAATGATGCTCATCCACAAAACAAGACAGAATAAGTGTTGGTGAGGATGTGGAGAAAAGGGAAACCTCCTGCACTGCTGGTGGGAATGCAGACTGGTGCAGCCTCTGTGGAAAACAGTATGGAAATTCCTCAAAAAATTTAAAATGAACTGCCTTTTGATCCAGCTATCCCACTGTTAGGAATATAACCTAAAAACACGATAGCACTGTTTCAAAAGGAGAAATGCATCCTCATGTTTATGGCATCATTGTTCACAATAGCAAAGATCTGGAAACAGCCTAAGTGTCTGTCAGTAGACGAGTGGTTTAAATAGCTTTGTTACATATATACTATGGAATACTACTCAGCCATAAGAAATGATGACATAGGATCATTTACAATAACATGGATGGACCTTGATAACATTATACTGAGTGAAATATGTAAATCAGAAAAAAACTAAGAACTATATGATTCCATACATACAAGGGACATAAAAGTGAGACTCAGAGACATGGACAAGAGAGTGATGGTTACTGGGGACGGGGAGGGAAGAGAGGGAGGGGGTGCAGGGATGGGAGAGGCACAGAAAAAACCAGTTAGAAAGTGACAGAAAACAATTTGACTTTGGGTGAGGGGTATGCAACATAATCAAATGTCAAAATAACCTGGAGATGTTTTCTCTGAACATATGTACCCTGATTTATCAATGTTACCTCATTAAAATAAAAAAAATGTACCACAACTTTTTTATCCACTCATCTACTGATGAAAACATGGTCTTCATCTAATTATTACCTATTGTAAGAAATGCTCTAATGACACCCATATTTTATTAATGGAGTTTCCACTCTCAAGGTTCACCTGGAGTTATTCTGGACTCTTTTTCACCTTTAGTGACTTTTCAAGTCTTGCAGATTCATTTTCATGATGCCTCCTGTATTTTTCTTTCTTTCTTTTTTGTTCTCACAACCACTGCCCTAGTTTGTGTCTTTGTTTTCTCTGATATGTGAAAATTTAAAAGCTCCTAACTTTTTTGATTCAAGTTGTCTAAACTTCCCATGCAATATCACTTAGACTAATAGCTTTTTTTATTTATTCATTTTAGAGAGGAGAGAGAGAGAGAGAAGAGAGAGACAGGGGGAGGAGCTGGAAGCATCAACTCCGATATGTGCCTTGACCAGGCAAGCCCAGGGTTTCGAACCGGCGACCTCAGCATTTCCAGGTCGATGCTTTATCCACTGCGCCACCACAGGTCAGGCTAGACTAACAGCTTTGATTGTTTACTTCCATGATCAAAAACATTCCATAGTCTTAAAAGAAACAAAATGCTCCAATATATTAGACAATGAAGAGGGAGTGTAGTATAAACTTCTCAGTTTTACATATGAAGCTCCCTTTTATATAAGCCCTCTCCACTTTTCCAAGCACATCTCTCAGTACCTTCCTTCTTCTATATCAGCAGTTCTCAACCTGTGGGTCATGACCCTGGTGGGGGTCGAACAACCAAAACACAGGGGTCGCCTAAAGCCATAGGAAATACATATTTTATTTAAAAATATATTGTATAATAAATATGTATTTTCCAATGGCTTTAGGCGACCCCTGTAAAATATGTACTATCATGAAGTTTAAAGGCTGTGTCTCCCTTCCCCAACCCCAGACAAGTCTCAAACTCAGCATTTTCATCTGTCTAGGATTTCAGTGTGCATACTTTGAACTAGTTCTTGCAAAATGAAAAAGAATAGTTTTTGAACAGCAAACTGTTTTTTAATTTTTATTAAAATTAAACCCACAGGTTGAGAACTGCTGTTCTATATGATTGTCCTTACTTGACTCTTTGCAGTTCCTTGTCATTCTTTTTCTTCAACATGCCCCTGTCTCAAGATATTTCTTAATGTGGCCCCATTTCCTTTATTGTCCTTTATTAAACTCCCTACAAATAATGATATCTTAGTTCATTGGGGCTGCTCGAACAAAAATATTATTGGCTGGGTGGCCTGTACACTACAAGAATTTATTTCTCAGAGTTATGGAAACTAGACAGTGCAAGATAAATAGCTGCTGACAGATTATTTGTCTGGTAAAAGCCCACTTTCTTGTACATAAATGGTCATCTTTTCACTGTAACCTCACATGGCATAAGTGCAATATTTCTGGGATTTCTTTTATAAGGATACTAACCTCATTTATGAAGACTTCATCCTCATGACCTAATTACCTCTCAAAGTCCCTATTTTCGTAGGGGTTAGAATTTAAACATATAAATTGGGGGGCATAGAGTTAATAGAAATGAAGTTTTTCCAGTTTGTTTTTAAAATTTACCCTAAACCCATTTATTACTTGCTCTCTTTGAACACTTATAGTGTTTTGTTGTATGTGTATATGTATACTTCTCTCAAAGTAGTTAAGTACAAAAATTACTTTACTTTAAAGGCAACCCATTTTTTCTTTAGTTAAAGACTGCATTTTTAAATTATTAAACCTTAGAGAATACCTATGATAGTGTCATGCACAATTAGTTTTTCAATGAGTGCTTGAATAAGTAACGTTCAGTCATTCTAAAGTCTGTAAGGAGAGGAGCACATAGCCCGGAAAAAAATAGAAATGACAAAGACTAACTAAGGAGCTATTATTTTAATTGAGAGATGAAAAATCATTTGGGCCTCGAGCAGGGTGGTGGCAGTGGAAATGGGAAGAAAGGGATGGATATGAATGTCCATGTAAAGTATGAATTACTGGATAATGAGAAGAAAGGAATAGAAATATCATCAAGGACGGGAACCTGGGTGACTGAAAGAATGGTGGTATAATAAATAAAATAAAGAACTCAGAGGAGGAAATAAATGGTTTGGGCAAAGGAGTAGGTATGGGTAAGAGCCAATCAGTTCAGTGTTTTAGGTACTGAGTAGAGCTGTGGGTGGAACCAGGTGGAGGGGCACAACAGGTAGGTAGAAATGTAGCACTTTTGGTATGCCTTTGAGGAATACCAGCTTGCAGGTGATGTCTAGAATAGAAAGAATAAAAAAGATTTCTCAAAAAGAAACCTTATAGAGAAAAGGAAAAGGGTTGTGAAATAGACCCTAGTGAATGTCCATATGGACAGAGTATTTTCACATGAGACTCTTTTCCTGACAAGATTTGCTGACATAGATCACATTTACGTTCTTAGCTTTCTGTTTCACTGTGTCTGTTGAGATGATTCCTCTGATTATGAGTTTTCTCTCCTTTACCTAGACCTTACATTAAAGGCAAGAAGCTGTTTCCAAAATCTTCTGATCATGCCTTTCACCAGAGAGCAAGACGAGATGTACAAATGTTTGAGAAAATGAACTGAATTCTGCATGTCAGAGCTAAGTGTACTTTGAACTTGCAGAGCAAGGAGAAATACATAACTGAGTTGGAAAATACATAACTGGGATAGGAGATAGAAATAATTGCTCTTAGGAATTCTATGAAGCCTGAATGATCTCTGTTGGCATCACTACCAGTGGCATGAGATACTGCTCCCATGCTCCTACTAAATAGTAGGTTTTACTATACCAAAGACCACAGTTTGCTGGTTCAGTCCTAAGAGGGATCTCTGGTTAGCCGAGCCTGGTTATGTGCTTGTGCCCTAACAGCCAGGGCTAGACTTTATGGCTTGTTTGGTTCCTTCCCCTAGGGTCCACACAGTGAGGTCCCCTGACTCCTGAAAAATGTGATCAGAGATCAGTTATTGGAAAGCTTCTAAGTCATAAATAAGAATCTGCTACAATGAGGAAAATGGTTTATAAGTCCAAAGACATCAGGAAGCCCTGGAGTTGAACTCAAACTTGGATCTTAAAAAGTCTGTGATTATTTTTTCTATTGCACTATAGCTGTTTTGCTGCAACTATTTTAAAAGGAACAGAGAATTAGTTTTTTTTTCTTTTCCCCAGACTCCTCACAATCAACAAAACTTATTTTCTGAGTAAGAGTGTTAGGTGCCTTACATACATTGTTTAAACCAGTGGTAGTCAACCTGGTCCTTACCACTCACTAGTGGGCGTTCCAGCTTTCATGGTGGGCGGTAGCAGAGCAACCAAAATATAAATAAAAGATAGATTTAACTTTAGTAAGTTGTTTTATAAAGATTTATTCTGCCAAACTTAGCAAAAATCCGACATAAAGTACTGGTAAGTAATTATTATTATAAGCTTTAACTTCCTGTAACTCTGCTTTATAAATTTCATAAAGTAAAGTTACTTCCCTACTTTATAAATCACCATTACTGTGGAACCAGTGGGTGGTTAGAAAATTTTCTACTAACAGAGATACAAAAGTGGGTGGTAGGTATAAAAAGGTTGACTACCCCTGGTTTAAAATATTAAAAACCTTTGGGGATAGATATTATTGGGAAGAATTAGTATCCCTGTTTTTAAAAAAATTTATTTAGAAAATTAAATTTAATGCGGTAACATTGATCAATAGGTTTCAGTTAAACATTTGTATAGCATTTGAACTGTGATTATGTTGTATAGCCATCACCCAAAGTTAATTATTTTTGTGTCTGTATGTGACAGAAACAGAGAGAGGGACAGATAGGGACAGAGAGATGGGAAGGAGAGAGATGAGAAGCAACAATCCTTCATTGCAGCTCCTTAATTTTGTTAGCTGTTCATTGATTGCTCTCTCATATGTGCCTTGACCAGGGAGGGGGGGCTGCAGCAGAGCAGCTGACCCCTTGCTTAAGCCAGCAACCTTGGGCTCAAGCCAGTGACCTCTGGACTCAAGCCAGCAACCATGGGGTCATGGCTATGATTCCATGCTCAAGCCAGCTACCCTGCACTCAAGCTGGTGAGCCTTTGCTCAAGCTGGGTGAGCCCACACACTCAAGCCGGCAACCTTTGGGTTTCGAACCTGGGTTCTCTGCATCCCAGTTTGATGCTCTATCCACTACATCACCACCTGGTCAGGCCAAAGTCAAATCATTTTTCATCACCGTATATTTATTCCTCTTTACTCCCCCTCCCTAAACCCCTTCCCTTGCTAACCACTTCACTTTCATCTATGTCCATGAGTCTCAGTTTTATATTCTACCTATGTGTGAAAACATATATGTAGTTTTTAGCTTTTTCTGATTTACTTATGTCATTCAGTATATTTTTTCAAGGTCCATCCATGATGTCATAAATGGCAATATGTCATTATTTCTTATGGCCGAGTAGTATTTCATTGTATAGATGTACCACATCTTCTTTATCCAATCCTCTATTGAGAGACACTGGTTGTTTCCATGTCTTGGTCACTGTGAACAATGCTGTGATGAACATGGGGGTGCATGTGTCTTTACATACCAATGTTTTTTTAGTTTTTTGGGTAGATACCCAGTAGAGGGATTGCTGGGTCATATGGTAGTTCTATTCTTATTTTTTTTTGAGAAACCACCATACTTTCTTCCATAATGGTTATAGTAGTTTATATTCCCATCATCAGTGAATGAGGGTTCCTTTTTCTCCACAGCCTCTCCAACACTTGTCTTGTTGATAACAGCTAATCTAACAGGTGTGATGAGGTTTCTCATTGTAGCAGTTTTGATTTGCATTTCTGTAACAGCTACCAAAGATGAGCTTCTTTTCATATATCTGTTGGACATTTGTATGTCTTCTTGGGAGAAGTGTCTGTTCATATCCTCTCCCCATTTTTTAATTGAATTGTTTGCTTAGTTGTTGCTGAGCTTTGTGAGTTCTTTATATATTTTGGATTCCCCCTTATCAGAGCTGTTGTTTGTAAATATCATCTCCCATTTGGATGGCTGCTTTTTTGTTTTGTTGTCAGTTTGACTTGCTGTGCAGAAGCGTTTTAGTTTGATATAATACCACTCATTCATTTTTACCTTTATTTCCTTGCCTTTAGGGTAAAATTTATAAAATGTTCTCTACAGCTAAAGTCCATAAGTTTAGTACCTATGTTTTCTTCTGTGTAATTTATTATTTCATATCTTATATTTAGGTATTTGATATATTTTAAATTAATTTTTGTGCATGGGATAAACTGTAGTAAAGTTTCATTCTTCTGAATATGGCTTTCCAATTTTCCAAGCACCATTTATTGAAGAGGCTTGTTTTTCTCCATTGTGTGTTTTGGCTCCTTTGTCAAAGATTATTTGTCTATATATGTGTCGTTTTATTTCTGGGCTCTCACCCATTTTAAATATTAAGAAAACTGAGGTTTAGAGTTTTTATGCGAGTTGGTCCAACATTATCTATAAATAAGGGGCTCAGTCTGTTTGATTACAAGGTTAGAGGTTTTGCTGCAACACTAAGGTGCCATCAGAAGCTTGGGCTCAGTGAATGTTTGAGTCTTATTTACCTTTGCTTTTTTTCCTACCTACAGCTTTTAATTCAGTGACTGGCACATAGCAAGCTCTCCACTAGTGACTGTTGAATGAAGGAGCAGGTATATCTGAGCTAAGTGGAATGTGTAGGGAAGAAAAATTTAAAGAGTGATAGTTTCTCTGGCCAGTTGACTCAGTGGTAGAATATCAGCATGGTGTGTGGATGTCCTAGATTTGATTCCCAGACAGGGCACACAGGAGAAGCGCCCATCTGCTTCTCCATTCCTCTCCCTTCTATCTATCTCTCTCTTTCCCTCCCACAGCCAAAGGTCGATTGGAGCAAAGTTGGCCTGGGCATTGAGGATGGCTCCATGGCCTCTGCCTCAGGTGCTAGAATGGCTCCAGTTGCAATGACGCAACAACCCAGATGGGCAGAGCATCACCCCCTGGAAGGCATGCCAAATGGATCCCAGTTGGACAAATCCCAGTTGTGCACATGCAGGAATCTATCTCTCTGCTTCCCCACTTCTCACTTCAGAAAAAATACAAAAAAATAAATAACAATAACAGATAAAGAGTGATAGAGAGGAATAAGTATGGAGTTAGAGGTGAGGGAAATTATGCAATTTGGTAGACTAGTCTCTTACTAGATTAACAAAAGGAAGATAAATAGGCTAAGAGTTAAGATATTTATCACTTTGAGATCCTGGTTTTAATTTTTTTGAATATATACCTGAAAGTAGGATCGCTGTATTATATGGTAATTCTATTTTTAGTTTTTTGAGGAGATACTTTTGGAGGTCATGGATAAATTTATGGCATAGATTGTGGTGATGGTTTCATGAGTGCATATTTATCTCCAGATTTATGAAGTTGTGTACCTTAATTATATATAACTTTTTGTATATCAAAAATAAATAAAATGTAAAAATGAGTTAAGACACACTTAGAAAGGTTATACTGTAGGGGTTGTACTTAGGAGTATCAAAGCCTAACTCCCTTGCTTTAGATCTAGATATCCCTTAAAGGGCAAGTGCACAAAATCTTCAATGCAGCCACTCACCTGAGGCTCCAGCACAGGGAAAGAAGAATGGACTAGGATTGGGTCAGGATAGATGGGCTTGGGGCTCTGGGGAGAGAGCAGAAAAGACAACTGCCAGGGTCTCTATTGTGAGTTACTCTTTCATATCACCGACATAATCTTTCTTGGGTGGAGCAATCCCCTCCACACAGTATCACCCTTGGAGAAAGCAATAGACCTAGCTTCTAGACTCTCTCTTGCCCCTCCCTCTGTAGCTCACATACTCCTGAAGAGTCAGCTGTCTGGACCATCGTGTAGAGGTTGCAGCAGACTGAGGAAATGTCAGTGACTGAGTTGTGTAGTTTTGGGGTAGGAATCATTCCCCCTACTTTTCTGTGAACCTGACTGGCACCTACCCCTCATGGGAAATCCACTAGCCCCACCCTCTGAGCTTCTGGTGATCCCAACCTCCAGACTTCTGGTGACTGCACTCGGTCAAGTTTTGGGCAGAATACAGGACAGACTGAGTTGTGTGACTGAAGTGATGGCCACTCCTTCCATATTCCCTAGAGCTTGATGAGCACCTCCCCTTTATGAGAGATCCACTACTTCAATCTTCTGACAGCCCTACCCCATTGAGCTTGGGCTCCTGGCAATAACTGAAACAGACTGAGTTGTATGGCTTCAGGTGGGAGCCATTTTCTCCTCACATGCTAGACAAGTGCAGAGCCCTTCCTTCATGTGGCCAAATCTTGGTCTCTTTGGGCCTAATAAGCTCTGTTGATCTCACCCTGATGATTCATGGAGACCTTCACCCCCACAAAGTTGTGCAAGCACCCAGTGGGTGGCATCTAGACCAAATATACCCTGAAACATTTGCTGAGTGGCTTCAGACCCAGTTCTGGCACTGAGTTTGAATTTGTATTGATCTGCTGAACACCAATTCCCCTTATCTGGTGACTTATTGGAAAATTACCTCATGCAATTTGAGTACCACAAAATTCTTTTTCAGTGACTGTAACTAACAGGTAGTCAGAAGGTGGAAGCTGGTCGAAGTGGATCTTGGGGTGCCTTAAGATATTAGCTGACTTGGCCTGACCAGGTGGTGGCGCAGTGGATAGAGCGTCGGACTAGGATGCAGAAGGACCCAGGTTCGAGACCCCGAGGTCGCCAGCTTGAGCGCGGGCTCATCTGGCTTGAGCAAAAAGCTCACCAGCTTGGACCCAAGGTTGCTGGCTCCAGCAAGGGGTTACTCGGTTTGCTGAAGGCCCACGGTCAAGGCACATATGAGAAAGCAATCGATGAACAACTAAGAAGTCGCAATGCGCAACGAAAAACTAATGATTGATGCTTCTCATCTCTCTCCATTCGTGTCTGTCTGTCCCTGTCTATCTCTGCCTCTGTAAAAAAAAGAAAAAAAGATATTATCTGACTTATCCCTGGGTACAGTGCCCATAAAAGCCAGCTTTGGTGTGCAGCTTAGTTCTTCCTGTAAACACCCAGGGCAGACAGAGGCAGCCACAAACTGTGGATTATTTTGTAGTTCCAAACAGGTTTTCTAGGGCCAGTCACAAAGAGTATCTGACATTGACTTGCACCCGAGTCCTTCCCATGAGGCCCCAGAACCAATAAATCCAGTGATGAGCTTTAGACAGCATCAGAGTAGAATCCAATTAGCTTCACAAGCATCACATCCAGAGGGAGATCTCAGCAGGATCCAGACCCTGCTGAGACAAATTCCATTTCCTGTGGTCATCACCTGTACAGAAGCTCATATACTGTGGTTGGGGTTGATCCTCAGAGTAAGCTAACTTGAGGGTCAACTCCTTGAATATGTAGGCCAACAATAATCAAGATTCAATTACAACAGTAAGGTTTATATAACCCATACAAGGCACATTCCTGGAACACCCAGCTCAGGTGAACAGAGACAGTGCCACTTGGTCTCACAGAACACCTACTACATAAAGCCACCTTACCAAGACTGGGAGAAATAACAGATCAACCTAATATAAAAAATAGACACAAAGTGTCAGCTAAAAATGGGAGACAAAGAAACATGCTCCAAGTGAAAGAACAAGAGGAATCTCCAGACAAAGAGCTACATGAAATGCAGGCAAGCAATCTCCCAGATATAGAGTTCAAAATAATGATTATAAGGATGCACAAGGAACTTAGAGGAAATTGGATAAATTAGTGAGAACTTAAAGAGATAGTACATATGAAAAAGGACATTAAAACCATAAGAAACATTTAGAAATGAAGAGTGCAATATCTGAAATGAAAAATACACTAAAAGAAGTAAACACTAGGTTAGATAAAGCAGTGGATCAAATCAGTGATTTGTAAGAGAAGGTTGAAGAAAACACCCAATCAGAACAGCAAAACTAAATAAGAAATAAAAAAGTGCAGATAGTTTAAGGGACCTTTAAGCAACATTGAAGCATTAAAACATCCACATCATAGGAGTACCAGAAAGAGAAAAGAGAGAGCAAAAGATCAAGAACCTATTTGACGAAATAATGACAGAAAATATTCCCTAACCTGGGGAAGTAAAAGGACACACAAGTCCAGGAAGCACAGAGTCTCAAGCAAGATGGATACAAAGAGGCTTACAAAATATTGAGCATTTTTTCATATGCCTATTGGCCATCTGTATGTCCTCTTTGGAGAAGTGTCTATTCATTTCCTTTGCCCATTTTTTTATTGTATTGTTTGTCTTCTTGGTGTTGTTTTACAACTTCTTTATAAATTTTGGTTATTAACCCCTTATCAGATGTATTGTCAAATATGTTCTCCCATTGTGTAGTTTGTCTTTTTATTCTGTTATTGTCTTTAGCTGTGCAAAAGCTTTTTAGTTTGATATAGTCCCATTTGTTTATCTTGTCTTTTATTTCACTTCCCTGTGGAGATAAATCAGCAAATATATTGCTGTGAGAGATGTCAAAGAGCCTACTGCCTATGTTTTCTTCTAAGATGTTTATGGTTTCACGGCTTACATTTAAGTGTTTTATCCATTTTGAGTTTATTTTTATGAATGGTGTAAGTTGGTGGTCTAGTTTTATTTTGTTGCAGGTAGCTGTCCAATTTTCCCAACACCATTTGTTAAAGAGACTGCCTTTACTTCATTGTATGCCCTTACCTCCTTTGTCAAATATCAGTTGTCCCTAGAGCTGTGGAATTACTTCAGGGTTCTCCGTTTTGTTCCATTGATCTATGTGCCTGTTCTTATGCCAGTACCAGGCTGTTTTGAGTACAATGGCCTTGTAATATAACTTGATATCAGGAAGTGTGATACTTCCCACTTTATTCTTCTTTTTTAAGATTGCTGAGGTTATTCATGTTCTTTTTGGTTCTGTATAAATTTTTGGAATATGTGATCTATATCTTTAAAGTATGTCATTGATATTGAATTGGTATTGCATTAAATTTATAAATTGCTTTGGATAATATAGACATTTTAATGATGTTTATTCTTCTTAACCATGAGCATGGTATATGCTTCCACTTGTTAGTATCTTCCTTTATTTCTTTTATCAATGTTTATAATTTTCTGAGTAAAAGTTCTTAGCCTCCTTGGTTAAATTACTCCTAGGTACTTTATTTTTTTGGTTGTAATAGTGATGGGGATTTTTTCCTTAATTTCTCTTTCTGGCTGTTTATTGTTGGTTTATAAAAATGCCCTGATTTCTGAGTCTTAATTTGATATCCTGCCACTTTGCTGAATTCATTTATCAGGTCCAGTAGTTTTTTCACTGAGACTTTAAGGTTTTCTATATACAATATCATATCATCTGCAAGTAATGATAGTTTTACTTCTTTTCCAACTTGAGTACTTTTTATTTTTTCTTCCTCAGGAACCCCTATGATGCGGAAGTAATTTCTCTTCATGTTGTCACAGAACTCTCTAAGCATTTTCTCAGACTTTTTGAGTCTCTTTTCTTTTTTCTTCTCTGCTTTCTTGCCTTCATTCAACTTTTCCTCCAACTCGCTAATTCGATACTCAGCTCCATCCATCCTGTTTTTAATTCCTTGAGAACACTTTTGTGGTCTATTCTAGAGAATGAACCATAAGCACTTGAAAAGAATGTATTTTCTGCTGCCTTAGGGTGAAAGGTTCTGAAGATATCTATTAAATTGAGTTGATCTAGTGTGTGTTTTAAATCTGCTGTTTCTTTGTTAATTTTCTTTCTTGAGGATCTATCCAGTGATGTTAGTGGGGTATTGAAATCCCCTACTATTATAGTATTGCTGTCGATCTCACTCTTTATATCCATCAAAGTCTGCATTATATATTTAGGTACTCTTATATTAAGTGCATAGATATTTATAATAGTTAATCTTCCTGTTTGATTGCTTTCTTTATCAATATGTAGTGTCCTTCTTTATCTCTTACTATATTCTTTGTTTTAAAGTCTATTTTGTCTGATATAAGTATTACTACCCCAGCTTTTTTTTCATTTTTATTTGCATGAAATATTTTTTTCCATCCTTTTAACTTCAGTCTATGTGCATCTTTTATTTTAAGGTGTGTCTCTTGTAGACAGCATATATACGGGTCCTATTTTCTTATTCATGCAGCTACCCTATGTCTGTTGATTGTATCATTTAATCCATTTACATTTAAGGTTATTATTGATATGTAGTTGTTTATTGCCATTTTATTCTTTAAAGCTGTATTCCTCTTTTGCTATATTCTTTTCCCACTTTGATCTGTTTATAACAGGCCCCGTAACATTTCCTGCAACACTAGTTTGGTTGTAATAAATTCCTTGAGTTTTTTTTTTGTTTGTTTGTTTGTCTGGGAAGCTTTTTATTTCTCCTTCAATTTTAAATGATAGCCTTGCTGGATAAAGTAGTCTTGGTTGTAGGTTCTTGTTCTGCATTCCTTTGAATATTTCTTGCCATTCCCTTCTGGCTTCAAATATTTCTCTTGGGAAATCAGATCTCATTCTTATATGGGCTCCTTTGTAGTTGATAGCCTTTTTTTCTTTAGCAGGTTTTAATATTTTCACTTTATTACTTAGCTTTGGTATTTTAATTATGATGTGTCTTGGTATAGGTTTCTGTGGGTTTCTCTTTAATGGAGTTCTCTGTGCTTCTTGAACTTGTGAGAGTTTCTCCTGCATTAATTTCGGGAAGTTTTCAACTGATAGGATTGAACAAAGTCTCTCTCTATCCCTTGTTCTTTCTCTTCTTCCTCAGGAACCCCTATGATGCGGATATTATTACTCTTCATGTTGTCACAGAGCTCTCTAAGAGTTTTCTCAGACATTTTGAGTCTCTTTTTTATTCTCTGCTTTCTTGCCTTTATTTAACTTGTCCTCCAACTTGCTGATTCAATTCTCAGCTTCATCCATCCTGTTTTTAATTCCTTCCATTGTGGTCTTCATTTCTGATATTGTTATTTGTCATCTCCAAATGATTCTTTTTTAATATTTCAATATCCTTTTTTACACTTGCTATTTGTTTATTTAGGTGTTCGTAATTACCATCCATTGTTGTTCTAAGATTCTTAAGCATCCTTACAATCATTATTTTGAACTCCGTATCTGGAAGTTTGGTTATTTCCATATCACTCAGTTCATTTCCTGGAGGTTTCTTTTGTAATTTTATATGGATTGCATTTCTCTGTCTTCTCATTATGTCTGTGTGTTTGGGTGTTGTTGTTTTTTGTAGAGCTGGTTGAGTCTAGGCTTAGTGTTGTCTGCCTTTAGTTTTCAATTGTTTTATTTCTAGGTCTTCTTGGGTTGGTATCAGCTATTATTTGTAATCCACTTTCGGATTTGGGCCTTTTTGAAGTCTTGATTTGTTTGTTTTCTTAACAGGTTATAGTCTTGTTTACTGAACTCAGCAGGGGGCTTATATGAAACTGTATCCAGGAATGCGGTGGGTGGAACCTGATACTCTGAAGGCCTCTTCTGCTAGTTACTCTCTCTGGGGGCAGGGTGTTTTCTCAGCTTCAGTAGGGGGAGGTGTATCTCAGATCTCCATGGAGACCTGAGTTACTGCCCCTCCTTCCCACTTCTTGTTTTCAGCTGTGTCTTGTTGCACTGATTGCAGCTGGAGAGAATTCTGGAGATCTGTGACTGGAGCACTTTAGTCTTTTGTTTTGTGGAAGGATCAGCACCTCCCCCAACTATGGCCACCTTCAGCACTGGATGAGTCAGTTTCTCAGGTTGTCCCCTGCATTCCTCTGCCCTTCACAGTCTGTCTGTCTGTCTCTCTCTCCCCTTTCTTTTTGGAAGACAAGCCAGCCCTTTCAACACACCTCGTTCCATGGCTGCCAGGCAAGTTGCTTTGAGAGATATTTTTTACTCTTTTCCTTGGAGTGAGAGCCCTTCTGGGCTCTCAGCCTCGCCCCCCCCCATTCCTTTGAGATTCAGGTGCTCCCTACCAGGTTTGTTGTGGCTTCTCGTTTGCTCCTTGGTATTTCGAGAGTTGTTCTTGTAGTCCAGAGTTGGTTTTTCATGCTGATTGTTCCTAAATTAATTTGTATTCCAGTTTGGTGGTGTGAGCTGGGAGTCTGTGCATCTGCCTACTCCGCTGCTATGTTCATGTCTCTCAGCTTCATCTTTCATGTGGTTCCCATAGTCTCTTCTGTCAACATGACCGGGCTGGTTGGAGCATGAAGACATAGAATATACGAAAAGGTGCTTAGAAAAATAGAGAAGCAGGATTGGAGTTTTATTAGCAGTGCAACTGAGGCAAGCAAATGAAACAGAGCTAGCTAGTTATTTCTTTATGCTGATGTGATCTCTTTGAGGTGGGCATAAAGAGAGTATGTGTGTGTGTGCATGTGTGCATGTGCATGCATGCTTCTTAGTTTAAATCTTAGCTCATTTAATGATTTAAACCATCATCTCTCAGCCTAGGCTGCCAACTTTCTCTTCTCAGACTTTTTGATTTTCTTTTCTTTTTGCTGTTCTTCTTCTGTGTTTTTGCTTATCTTGTCCTCTAAGTCACTAATTTGATCCTCTCCTTCATCCAGCCTGCTTTTATTTCCCTCTAGTGTGGTCTTCATTTCTGATATTGTGTTTGTCATTTCTCTCTGGTTCTTTTTTTATGATTTCTATGTCCTTTTTGATGTTTATAATTTCTTTATTTAGGTGTTTTTTAAGTCCATTCATTGTAGCTTTGAGATCCTTAAGCATTCGAACAATCATTATTTAATACTCTGCATCTGGTAATTTGATTACTTCTCTTTCTTCCAAATATTTTTCTGGGGGTTTTTCTTGTTGATTCATATGACTTAAGTTTCTTTGTCTTTCCATCTTTCTGTGTGTAACTTGCAGGTTTTTTTCCAGTTGTGGTCTCCTTACCTAGTAGAGCCACTTTAAAGTCTTGATTTGTCTGTTTTTAGTTTACTTAACTCAGCAGTGGGCTTGTTTATTGATCTCTGCAGGGGGCTTATTTGAAAATGTATTCAGGAACACAGTGGGTGTGACCTCTAAGAATCTGAAGGCATACTCTGCCAATTGCTTTCTGGGGGCTGGGCATGGTCTCAGTTTCAGTAGGAGGAGGTGTATCTTAGGTCTCCCTGGAGACCTGAGTTACTGCCCCTCTGCTCCACTTCCTGCTTTCATCTGTATCTTTTGCGCTGATTGGTGCTGGAGAGCTTTTTGGACATGGGTCACCCAGAACCACATTAGGCTTGTGCTGTGTGGAGGGAACAACACCCCCCCCAGCTATGGCTGCCTTCACACTGGAAGAGTCAGCTTCTCAGGTTTTCCCAGGCATTTCTCTGCTCGTCACCATCTATCTCGCTCTCTCTATTTTCCTCATGAAGATAAGCCAGTCCTCTCAGCCTTCTTTGCCCCTGGTGCCCCAGGCAAGTGGCTTTGAGAAATATTTTCTGCTCTGTCCCTTTAAGGCATGCTTGCCACTTCCCAGATACAGAACATTGCTCTTCTCCCCTCTCAATGCTTTCCATCTGTCTCCCCCAGTCCCTGGATTTCTCAGATTCTGAGACTGGGGGACCCTGTTTCTCAGAGTCTCTCTCCTTGTAATGAGAGCCCTTCTGAACTCTCAGCCTCAGTCTCCCCTAGCTTCTGGAAGCAGGGGAGTCTCCACCATGCTCCCACACTCCCTACCAGGATCAGTATGGATTCTTCTTTGCTCCTTGGTTGAGACCTGTTTTTTAGTCCAAAGTTGATTTTTCACAATGACTGTTCCTAAATTAATTTGTAATCCAGTTTGGTGGTGTGAGCTGGGAGTCTGTGCATCTTCCTACTCCGCTGTCATTTTGGAATCCCTCTTAATTTTGATTATATCTGCAAAGATCTTGTTTTCAAATAAGGTCCTGTTCACAGGTTCTGAGGGTTAGGATTTGGGGGCACACTTTTGGGAGATGCAGTTGAACCTACAATAGTGATTAGCACTAAATTGTTGCCAATTACCTATAGATTCATATGAAGGAAGCTGTTTTAGCAGGCTTTCTTTGAGACAGAATTCTCATTATTTCAGAGCCATGAAATGAAGAGTGGAGCATAGAGCAGAGCCTCGGGGTATGCTGTTCACTGTGATTCTCTGTCACTTTGATCTTAATAAATTAGAGGAGGCTGAGAAGACAGACAACCTGCAACTGGACATAAATTAAGTGACTTTGTTTATGTTAGATTCCAAAGGAGAGACACATGGAGCCTGATAAATTTTAAGAAATTTATTTATGCATCTGAAAACAGAAGGGCTGAGACCCTAGTGGTATTGGCAGTGAGAAGATAAAACGCCTCATCCCATATAGGATGGGGTTTGGTGGCATTTCTCACTGCAGGGGGAAAACCTCTGTTACCTGTGGCAATTAAACAATAGAGGAGGTAGTGATTAATAACCAAGCAACAAAATATCCATATAAGTAAAAGGTGAGATGACTAACTGGCAGGATGTCTGAGAGTCAAGTGGAGGCACGATATCAGTCAGGATTCTTTAGGTGGAGAGTTATGGGAACTACCTTGTTGTGGAGTCACCTAAAGTTCAACCTGACTAGCTGAAGCTTTTGGTAGGGGGCCCTGGACCCCAATTTACCAGTTGAAATTTAAAATGAATCTAAAGGGAAGAAAGTCTTGGTAGAATTGTCCATGATTTTAGTAAAATACCTCTCTAATATGAATAATTTTGAGAAGTGATTGAAATCTCACATTCATAAGTTTTAAAATTTTTCCTTATCTTTTCTTCATCTTTGTTTCATAAAACTATTAAAAGCTTGTCTTTTATTTTCCTTTAATGGGATTTGTTTTATATATAATCCCAAAGAACCACTGATTTTTTACTTCTCAATTATATCATATTAATTATTTGAAAATTTAAAAAACTGTAAAATAAAGTGTCAAAAATCAAAAGTAAGTCTAAAGTAAAATTGACAAACATTGTTTACTCATAAACTTGCATCAGAAGAACCCTTCTGCAGGTCCTTTTAGTTTCAGCCAGGTTTCAAAGGTGTTAGAGAGACGAGTCAGTTTTATAATGGAAAGTAAGGAATTTCTTTCTAATTGCCAAGCATTTTACTAAAGTGAGATTTTTTATAAGTAGGGGAGACTTTCTAATTGTCTTTAGGTACACTTAGCAGTTCTTTGCTGGCTGCAAGGGGGAAAACTGAGCAGTTTGGGAATATTTAAAAGGAGGAGGAATTGTTCAGTTTTGGGGTGAAGGGTTTTATGTGGCTGGCCATTTGCTGGAATAAGTGGAGTCAATGAGGGTTTTTTTTCCAGGCAGATAGTTATTGTGATAATTATGAGGGTTGGAGGAGCTGCCATGGCAGAGTGTTTCCCAAAAGTAGCAAGAGCTATAGATATTAAGTGAGAGTTTTAGCTAACACATCCCATTGTAATGGGATGTAAAAATATGAGATAGACTACTGAAGGGCAGTTTGAAACAAAGCTGAATTCATTTGTTTGCTTGGCAACACTCAAACAGTAGCTCAGCAAGACTGTCTTAGCAGAAATAAAGATCTATATATAAAGTGAAAAATGAAAAAATGCTTCAAATGAAGCAAGATTCTGAATTCAGGTTTCTCATTGGCTTGTAAAGAATATCTTAAATTCTTCTTTGTGAGTGGCCACTTTTAGATTTTTCATCACTAAGTCCCAGAGAACTTAGTTTCCAAAAAGTCCAAGATGCGTTAAATTCCAGTGGGTCTAGATTCATTCAATGGAATGGTCATAGGTACATGCAAGAAGATCAACAGGATTTTACTTTAACAAGGAAATTTAAATATATCAACATTAAAGACAATTGAAGCCAAAAAATAGTAATTATCTTACAACCCTATCCTCTCATACAATTTTTTATTTGGCATGTGGCTATTAAGCTTAAGTCCAAATGAAAACATATTTGTTATAAAATTATTATATATAATGTTTTATATTTTGCTTTCTGACTTGGCAACACCCTAAAATATTTTTTTCAAGTTGCTACATGGTCTTTATATTTAGGATTTCAATGGCTATACAATAGTCTCCCAAGTTGATGTAGTATCATTTATTTATGCATTTCCCATTTTTGAATATTTAGTTGTTTTTTTTTATATATGTATTTAAATCAAATAAACAGAAAGTGCAAGAGACATAAAGAGGCAATTAACATTAGGAAATAAAAGTTATGAGAAAATGCTTATCATCTTAAATAAAGAAATGCAATTTAAAGTAATCTCATTTCCTAAACACAAAAAATAACAAAATAAAATAATCTTAAGGTGTAATTTTATGCTATTATATACTGATTACAAAAATTAGGAGATATTTTATAGCTTCATATTTATTTAAAATATCCCTTAATTTTTGTGAGCTATATATATATAAATACATTAATATATATATATATAAATCTTTTAAATTCAAGAATTTTTTCTTCTCTTGGAATATTTCTTTAAGATTAATTTCACTTTAATTAGCATCTATGTCAAAGGTAAAAAACATTTTCTGATTCTTCAAATGAGGGACCAACTTTTTTTACAATGTCCAGTGGACATTCATTTCACCTTCACCCGCCTCCCCAGAGCAGTAGATGTGTGCCAGTTTTACCCCAGCTTTGCTAGTATACGCTTTTATTCCCAATAAATTTTGTTTTTGATAATTTAATAGCATAGAATGACACCTCAAGATTATTTTTTATTGGTATGTTCTGTGTTTAGTAACTAAGATTAATTTAAATTGCATTTCTTTATTTAGAATGATATTTTTTTCATATTTTTATTTCTTAATGTTAATTACTTCTTTATGTTTCTTGCTCATTTGGTATATTTGATTTTTGAACAAAAATAACATACTGCCCTTACCTCAACCTATCTGTATCAAAACTTAATAAAAAGAAATGCTCTTTTGTTTTTTACCTTCTACAAGGGGTGGCTGCTCACAGCAAAAGTACTTTTTATTTTTAAAAAATTTCCTCTTGTAGTTTAGCTCCTGTCAGATAAATAAGAGTTCTTCGGTACACTTGTCCTTGATGAAAAGACTGATTTCTCTTATTGAAAGTGCCTTCCAAGAATAATATGAATGGCTTTAGCTTATTTTCTCAGAAAATTAAATGGAAAATTTTAACATCTATGATCTACTTAGGAAGATGTATGCTTTCTTTTCTTTTCTTTTTTTTTCATTTTTCCGAAGCTGGAAATGGGGAGGCAGTCAGACAGACTCCCGCGCCGGACCGGGATCCATCCAGCATGCCCACCAGGGGGCGATACCCTGCCCCTCTGGGGCGTCACTCTGTTGCGTCCAGAGCCATTCTAGCGCCTGAGGCAGAGGCCACAGAGCCATCCCCAGCGCCCGGGCCATCTTTGCTCCAATGGAGCCTCACTGTGGGAGAGGAAGAGAGAGACAGAGAGGAAGGAGAGGGAGAGGTGTGGAGAAGCAAATGGGCGCCTCTCCTGTGTGCCCTGGCTGGGAATCAAACCCGGGACTCCTGCACGCCAGGCCGACGCTCTACCGCTGAGCCAACCGGCCAGGGCCGGAAGATGTATGCTTTCTAACAATGTCTTATATAAAAACGTTTCTTTCATCATGGCTCTTTATATCTCTTTACTTGGCATCCCTTCCCTACTCTGATGTTGGAACCATCAACCTACTGTCTGCATTGGAAAGAGTATATCAATGATTAACCACAAGCACTTTCCCCAAATACTTTTACTTTTCCATAGACGATGTTAGTAGAGATTAGTTTTCTGATATTTCTGTTATGAAAGGAAATCCTACACAGGGGGACCTTGGGTCACGATAGTCTTGATATCTGACACTTTGAGTTTATGACACTTCCGTAAAAACATTAAAAATTGAGATGTGAGTGGTTCAGCTTATGCCATTAGCATCATACTTATGGACTACGTGGGTGAACTAGTTTGGTTGCACATGGCGGAAAAATATGCAGTAATGCGGCCTGTGAATGAGGGAGTTGGCATCCCCTAGTATGCTTACCTATGCCTTTTTGGACTGTTAAAAGTTCGAGTGTTCCATTTGTTTTGCTTTGTTTGGTTACCTTTTGGCCCTTATCATGGCTCCCAAATGAAAGTCAGAGTCTTCAGGCAGTTGTGCTTTGGAGAAGAGGAAAGCCATCACAATAGAAGTGAAATTAGACATTGTAAAGAGAGCCAAAAAAGGAGGATCACTGATAAACATTGGCCATGTCATAGGCCTTAAGCCACTCTACTGTAGTAATAATAACTTAGCTACTGGCAGCACATGAAGAGGAGCTGTCTGCTGAGGACTTCATTCAGCTGGAGAAAAAGCTGGTTGAAGAAGAAGAGATAGTAACCCCAGAGCCCAAGAGATTTACTACCAAGGGCTTGGCAGAAGGTTTTTCTATTGGGGTGGATAAGAGGATGAGTTGGTAAAATTTCAGGCTAAGGACCCCAGCAATGACAGATTCAGTAAGATCTACAGAGCTGTTATGAATGTCCAGATAGGAAATATTTTACACTTGCTGGCTCATAAGGTTTCTGTTGCATATATCCTCCTCTTCCCTCTTCTTGATTATTGTCATCATCATTGTATACAATCTTTTTAAAAATACAAAAAACATTTCTTGGGTTTAAGCTGTAGTTGGAATTTTGATTTCACATGTGGCTAGTAGTTGGCCATTTAAAAAATTTCAGAAAAAAATTTAGATGGTTGTCTTTTTTCTTTTTGAGTAGAATTATGAATAAATAAGATTAGTTAACTAGTTTGTTTTCTTTTTAAGCAATGACAAAAAGCATATTCATCAATAAGCATGAACCCCACCTGAATGATTAATATCATTTATCTTAGCATACCTATTTTTGAGTAGTTGGCAGTATTCTCTTAAAAACGGAAACAAAGCTCCAACTTGGAGCTTGGGTTCATTTTCTGCACTTCTCCAGGAAAGTCTTGTGATGAGAAGCAAAATGATTACATTTTCTGATGGGAAACTAATGGTGATGATTGTAAGAATGTGTTTAGAAGTGAATTAAAACATGGCACTGAAAGGGCTTTATACCAACATATTTTTTCTTACTTTGATTTGTGTCATCAGACTGCTAATAAGTTGTGCTTTACATTGATCAAAAGGACTTATGCACAAGTATGCAGACAATGATCATTTGTGGCACTGGAATTTTACCTTATGTTTTTCAATAAATGTCATAGTGGAATATCTCCATTAAATTTTTTCTTATAATACTTTATTTGAATTTCTTAAAATATCTTCTTATGCAGTCTGTATTAGCTTGCTCAAGCTGCCAAACAGAATAATACAGATTAAGTGACTCAGATAAGAGAAATTTATTTTATCCCAGTTCTGGAAACTAGAAGTTCAAAATTCAGGTGGTTTCTCTGAGGCATCTCTTTCTGATTTCCTGATGGCTACCTTTTCCCTGTGTTCTTACATAGCCTTTTCCATGTGTGGGTGTAGAGAGAAAAGAAGCTCTGATGTCTCTTTTCCTTCTTATAAAGTCACGGTTCTTTTAGATTAGGGTTCTACCCTATGACCTCACTTAAGTTTCATTACCTCCTTATAGGACCTATCTCCAAATAGTCACATTGGAGGTTAAGGCTTCAACATATAAATATGTCGTTTTTTTTGGGGGGGGAGAGGTGGAAAACACTATTAAAATCGATAACACAGTCAAAACAGATTTTACAAATTTCATTTTTAACCTTGGTCCCTCATTCAGAATCTGTTTACCTCATTCTATAATCAATTCTAAGAAAATTTTATTTCACTTCTAAGCTCACATAAATTTTGTAAAATCAAATTATAAGAGGTTCTATAGAAAAACATACTGACTGACCACAGACAGGAGGTTATATTGAACAAGAGACTACTTGTAATCAGAGGAAAATTAAAAATATGTGAAAAGTAGAAAACTAAAACATCAATTAGTACAATAGTTTGGGTCCATAGAGTGCAGAGACAACTGACCCCACATATTTTGGAAGAACCTGAGGGTATCACTCATTAGCTTCCCATGGCAATGAATGCTCATAATAACTAAGTCAATAAGAAATAGTTCTTTATTTAAGATGGAGGAAAGACAGTAACACACTTTAGAATAGATAGTTTAGGATAACCAAGTGTGATTACTTAGCAGGAAAAACCATTGGCTCCTTGGAGAAATCTTTTAATGTCTTATCTTCCTGGGAAGCATGATTCAGGATCTACACTATCAGAATGTCTGGTTTGTCTAACCTGACCTGTGGTGGCGTAGTGGATGAAGCTTCAACCTGGAATGTTGAGGTCGCTGGTTCAAAACCCTGGGTTGCCTAGTCAAGGCACATATGGGAGTTGATGCGTCCTGCTCACCTCCCCCTTCTCTCTCTCTCTCTCCTCTCTAAAATGAATAAAGGCTTAAAAAATATATGGTGTCTCTAATTTTTCATTCTCCTCTCCTCACCTGTGTCCAGAAGAATCTTGCTCTAGTTGGGTCTTGAAATCTTTCTTCCTTCATTATTTTCCCTTAAACTTTTATTCTATGTACCAGAGGCTCTCTGTTTTACACTTTTGGAAACTAAAACCAGGAAACCTGTAGGTTATTTCAGTTTTCAATCCAGTTCCTTTCCCTACCTCTGTTGCAGGTAAGAAATTTAAAACCAACTCTGAGCTTGAATAAGATAGGAGAGATGGTGAGGGGGGAAACCCAAGAAAATTAAAAACACAGAGATTGGTTCCTGGTCTTTTCATAACAATCTTTTGAGGTAGACACTGCTTTTATTCTCATTTTCCAGAGTGGGAAACTGAGACTCAGAAAAGTTAAGGTGCACAAGATCAAACAGCTAGTAAGAGATAAGGTGGCAGAACCAGGATTCAAACTCAATTTTGCCTGCTCTTAGGCATATAATCCCTGTCCTCCTAACCTACTATGCATCTTCCGTAGGAAGAGTTTCCTAACTGATGCAATCAACTTTGTCAAAATTAATTTTTTATTAATTTCTCTACTTAACAAACAATAGAGACTTTGGCAATCCTGTTTTATGAGATTTTATATTTTCCAGCAGCAAGCCTGGGCCATGAAAATACTTTTGTGA